>NC_084892.1:28584375-28900000 GCF_958979055.1 Alnus glutinosa
AATAAGCTTCACATTTGTTGTCGTTCCCACATTTTTATCCAATCCCTCCCAGTTGCCTCGAACCGGGATTGTAACTTAACAGCTCCTTCCAGAAGTAAGGATATGGCTGGAACTAGATCGGCATCAATACTATCTGAAGAGATAAATTTTATATGCAAAGTATGTAAATGCTTCAAAGGAATCGGCATCATGCCTGCCTTAAATAGTGCCTGCAACATTACGAATGTCAATATATTATTAGAATGATATTTGAACAAATTTCCTTGCAGCGAAACAAGAATAATGAAGATAACAGATTTACATAATCAAAGAAATAACCAGGTATAAGGCAGTTTCTCATAATAGATTTGACTGAGAAAATTGAATGCTTTTTTGATAGACAATAAGCAAAAAAAATATTATTAAAAAGGCTTAAGGGGCTCCTGGCCTATCTAGCATACAGGAAGTATACAAACTAAGAAAATTAAATGCTGGAAGCACATTATTTGATATATTCATTCCAACATATATATAATGGCACATGGATAAATTAAAACTTATATAAGATACTTGCGAAAAATCTCTTTCACATACTTTTTTTTTTTTCTAATGCTTGGTTGAAAAAATAAAATTAAACTAAAAACATTTATTAGTTGTTAGGCCAGAAAACATTACTGAACTGGGGATGACATAATAGCATAGAAAAGATTGAGGAGAATAAAAGATGATAGTGAGTAATAATTTCACATCTTGTAATTTCGTACAAGCCCAAAGATAAACAAATAGATACAAAATCCAAGTTCTACCAAAAGTATGTTGAAGACAATCTTTATCTTGAGACAACAAGATTGAGATTTACCAAAATGTCCGAGGGCTTTTGACTGCAAAATAGCAAAAGTTCCTAAAACGAACTTTTTAATAGAGTGGAAAATATGTGCCTCTAAGTATCTACTTCTAACACAAAGAGAATGCATCATGTGACTTCCTTCTGTAACAAGCATAGACTATTTTCTGTAAGGCCTATCCACAATAGGCTTTTCTTGCAGATGTGTGCGTGCTACGAATTCCACATCATCAAATTTCATGGCGTAGTCATCAAATACTTGAAATCAAAATCACATTTAAAGATTAAAGGAGTTCAAAATTCTTATAGCTGCTTTTTTATTGCTTAAAAAAATAATAAAAAATAAATAAAAAATAAAAAGAAAGAAAAAGGAACCTTTGATTAAAAGGGTACTATACCAATAAAAAATGATTAAAAGGCACTGAGTTTTTTTTTTTTTTTTTTTTTTTTTTTTGGGGATGTAGGACCACAAAGTTTTGAAAATAACTCCAGAATAATGACAAACTTCTTTCAGAAATGATGGGGTTGTTTACCTTAAGACACTGCACATGTATCACTAGTTCTTCGATCCGTTCTAGAATGTGGAAAAACTCCAAGTACGGTGGCCTCCATGAGCTAGAAAGCTGTTCAAGACTTAATGCACAAGAACGTAAACACTTTAACTTCCCCAAAAAACAGTTATCTGAAGCAAATCCGCCCCATGTAAAACATTTGAGATGGGGAGTAGTCATTTTTAGTGATCTGCCACCAGAGAGAGTAAATTTCCAGCGTACTATCAACTCCTCTAGTAGCTCCCCATAGACATTAAGATCGATGGAAGAGGTCATTATGTTCATAACTCCTAATTTCTAGATATTTTAGAGATGAGGACCGGATGTTAATGTTCTTAATCCCATTAACGTCATTAAGGCATAACTTATCAAGGGAGTTGCAGGAAGACAAGATCTGTTCCACAAAAAGCTCGTCAAGAACTCGAACACGTGTTAGTGATAACGATTGAAGCTTTGTGAACACACTTGAGGATGGCAGTTGGAGAACCCCTCCGTACAAACTCACTGTTAGAAACCTCAACGATTCACAATTCAAAACACAAAGTGGCATTTTTTGAAAAGCTCCTGGAAGAAATATATAGAGGTCAAGATAAAGCACTTCAACATTACACCTTACTGCATCTTGCAACCATGTGAGAAAACGATATTCTTCAGAATACCAACTAAGAAAAGTCCAGCATACACGAAACTGCGTCATCTTCATTCCATTGCGTCGAAGCATCAACCTGTCAAGAAAATTCTTGAAGTGAATTAGTTTATAATCCTTGCCTCGATATCGCATGCCGTCAAGGGTCAAGGAAGGAATAGATATGCATAATTTTTGCCACCACTTGGACACCATGCTCAATCGTGCAATATCTTCCATCATAAGAAATGAGAGGATGTGATGAGCAATATGGATCGGAAGATTGCTGATTTTGTCGCTACTCTCTACAAATCTTCCTTTAGATTGAGACAGAGAAGAGCATGCCTCTAGTTTAAGCAGCTTTTCCATGATAATAAAATTTTCCTGTTTCACTGAGAGAAATAGAATGATACATAACTACTTGTAAGGATTAAAAAAATGTAAAACAAAAGCAGCTATCTGTTTTGTAATCTATTGCTCTTATATCATCAACAATTCATTAGCATTTTTTTTAGTAGTAAGTCACAAACACATCCAATGAGTTTCAAACTCACAACTTAACCTTCCATCTTGTTCTTATCGACCAAAAGGTGACATTTGATTAGGAGCTCATTGATATCATCAACATCACTACTATTATTTCGTGAAAATTAATGCATTTCTTTACAAATAACAAAAGGAGGTGAAATTAGATATGCTGCCAACGAAAACTCTAAACATAAAATATACGATCTAGATAAAGCATTGGAAATTGATGATGGTCATGTAGATAAAGCAATAAAATATATCATCTAGATAAAGCATTGGAAATTGATCATGCTCATGTAGTAATCAATGCAAAGCGCCCCCTCCACATGGATCGAGTAATACTTCGGCGAACCCGAGGATTTGTTTGCACTCAAGAGGATTCAAACCTTATACTTGATGGAAATGCCACCAAGACCAAGACCAAGACCCCTACCACTTGAGCCAACCTCTTAGGGTTTGCGGTAACCAATAAAATAAAAAAGCGAGACGATAAATGTGGTGAAGAGATGCACCAATTGTTGGCGCTTTGGTGGTGGGAGAATTCTATTGGTTATATGTCTATAAATAGGCTTGAGCACCTTTGCACGCAGACAACCAAAGAAAACTAAGAAAGATAGCAAGAGAGAAGTGTGTTAAGTCCTCCAAGTTGATTGCTCCACCACCAAGCTTTTATCTTCCTTCAACTACTGTTCAAAATCCTAGTATTGTACCTTTTAATAAGTTAAATAATAGGTTTAATTGACAGCTGTGGGATCTGAACCCACACTTTTTAAGCTTTTATACATCTTTTTTTTTTTTATGAATAATTGCATAAAAATTAGAAAAAATACACATATCCACCTCAAACCACTACTCAATTGACAACGTCTCCTAATAATAAAAAGAAAAAAAGAAAAAAAAACTAAAATTATTTAAAAAAAAAAACTAAAATTATTTAAAAAAAACTGAAAAAAAAAATGAAATTTTTTTTAAAAAAATATTATTTAATAGTTTTTTTTTTAAATAAATTTGAGATTTTTTCTAATTTTGTAAAGGGTATTTTTTTTCATAGGAGACATTGACATTTTTTTATAGTTTAGAGAGAGACATTGACACAATTGATAGTTCAAGAGACTTTGGCAATAAGATGATAATTTGGAAGGGGTATACGTAATTTTCCCAAAAAATTAAACTAACCTTGTTCTATTCCATCACTGGGTAACTAACACAAAGACCGGTACCATTACCACCGGCAAACCACATATAAAGAGGACTGATTCGTGCACAACAAGGTTGTGCGCAAGGGACTTTTCCCACAAACTAATCCATGCTACAATTGTGTCTGCAAAAATAATAATTGTCGTACGACTACTACTAGTACTAGTGAGTTACACATGGTAGGCACCTAGGATTTCACTCCAAGTGAGATTTATCTTCTTTCCTTTATTTGAGCTCGGGAAACTTTGTGCAAACAACTACCACACAACAAATTAAAAAACTAAAATAGCCACAAAATCATAAAATTACCCTAGGGGTCTAGGGTGTTACATATATTATTACGGAAGAAACTACATTTTCTTTAAAGCTTTTGCTCTCTAGTTTAGTCTGAAAGGTAGACTTGTAGTATGTCACAATTTTTTAATTGGGTGGTAAAACCCATCTATATCAAGTGGCAGTTTGCTCCGTTCATGTAATTGGTGAACAAATTGACGAGGAAATGGAGTAGACGATGAGCGGCCTAACAATGGAGCTAAAGACTTAGAACATGAACAACTCAATGAAAGATCCCATTAACCAATGACGTTAGGGCTTACAACTAAATTTAGTGAGTTCATTTGACACCATCACTATATTAGAAATAGAAAAACTCATTCTCAACTCAAATTGAACCTCGTCAAGCAGTTTTGGCAACTACATAGCAAGGTATAAGAACTTATGATGAAGAAATGTCTTGATCATTATTGTTGGAAGGTTTATGTATTTCAATTATTATAGTTATTTTTGGGGTTAAAGCTCTTCAATGTAAACTTTCTTTATTTTATAGAAATATAAAAGAAGAAGTCAGAGAGAGATCTCCATCTTAAGAATGTAAAATTAATACTCCCAAAAGCCAAGTACTTATAGTTGATAAAACATACCTCTTTCAAATGCTGCCGAAGCTGTTGGATTGTGGGCTTTTGTAAACCCTATAATAATCTATATTGACTTTGAATCTCCACGAGTATTTCACAAATTCCAGATCGAGGTTGCACTTGCCATCATGATCATACAACCTGCCTTCAATGGCCTGTGTAGCAAAATAGTATTATACATCAATATCCTTTTGACAACAACAAATGTTCCTAGCGTGCTCATCAAAGAGATGGCCAAAATACTACAATTTTTTTTTGATCAATGAATCTCTGGTATCTTGTTTTTCAAAACCGTACTGAATATACATCTTCAAAAAACCTACAAACAATATAACTTTTATTCCAATCTTCCTGAATTTTACTCTTTTTATCCAGACTTACCCAAATAAAATGCTGCAAGCGAATATAGCTAGAATTCATCTTAGGAAATTGTCCACAAATAATCCCATGAAGACAACAAAACTACTTATGGCTACCCATTTACCAAATATCCCATTAACTTACTTATGGCTACCCATTTACCAAATCCAATAATTTCAAGCTAAGACCATAGATGCATAAAAACGGACCAGCACCCACAAAACTATCCCTATCTATTAAGGATTACGAATCTTTATTTAATTTTATTAGGATTTTCTACTAATCTTAACAATTAGGATTTGGAATTTCCTCCTATTTCTAAGATTAGTTCTTCTAACATATTTAAAGGTGCCTTGTGTATGATTATTTGTAATGACCAGAAGGTGCCTCAACATTAAATGTACTTTTAAGGTTTTACTTATCTGACTTCTCTACCCTTTCTGTGTGTTTTTGTTTTCATAATTTTTGTTTGTGTTGTGATATTTGATCAGCAAAAAATAATAATTAATTTACGTGATATCTCATACAATTATTCGCACTATGAGGCATTTAAACCCAAGCACAGATTTGAAATATAATGAGGAAGTTTTTTTTGAAAAAAAAAATTACGGAGTCATTGCATGAGTGAATCAGTCACCCAATGAACGTGATATTCTCTTATCCTACCATTTTATCATATACCAACTTTCGATGCACTCTTAAATAATAAATAGAGCTAGCAGATATGACATGAATCATGTAATTTCAATTATTAGATTAAATTTTATTTATTTTTATAGTTTATTTTACTGGGGATCAAGTAGATCTAACTGTTTGATCTACTTACGCATCCCGTGATCTATATCACATTACCAAATTATATGATTATGACTATTCAAAAATAATGATTATGATATCCTTAGAGGGCCCACTACCACGTACATGTGAGTGCCCGTGAGCGTGTGATTTCACCAAAATATTGCTTACTTTAGTCTCTAGAGCAATAACAATGTGTAAATTGGACTCTATAAATTCCTTTTTCTTTTTCTTTTTTTCTTTTTTTTTGACATGTCCACATAAGAGGGGAGGAGGAATTCGAACTAGTGACCTCCGCTTTATGAAGCGTGGTCCCAGCCGATTGAGTTATCCCTTGGAGACTGGACTCTATAAATTTTGGTGTCACAATATTATTCTTAATTCTACTATTTGATCTGAAGTTCAACAAACAAGTTCAAATTGCTCAAATTCTCTTTAGATGGAGATTTTGGCCACAAGTTCATAAATAAAATAAATATCAAATAAATCGACCGTGGGTATAGCCTGATCCCACCACAAAGCAGCTTGAAAAAGCAAAACTTCAGTGCAAACTCCATTGTTAAGACTTAAGTGGTTTAAGCTTGTAGCTTCTAGGGATATTATTTCATTACGACTGGAGTTTGAAACTTCTTAAGTGCTACCTCTTTCTTAGCCTCACCCAAGGGAAGTTCGTAGTTCAAGGCTCAATATTTCAAGTGGCGTGGAGTATTGAGTCTGAGATTAGATTGGTGGATCGTTAGACCCATTTAAATATGGGTTATCTCAAGGTATTGTTTGGCTCATAGTTACTGTAATAATAATAAAAAATTAAAAAATTAAAAAAAAAATAAATAAATAAAAAACGACTCCATTGTTAAGACGACAAAATTCTCAAAACCAGTTCTTGGAAATCACAATCGACATTCCTGAGAAATATTGATGACATTACTTCAATCACTAGAAAATACACCGAAAGAAATGAACTTTAAAGAGATAGACAATGTCATCTCATGGTGTGAATGGTTTTCAGTTTTGATTAATTAAATAATCAAATTTACTATTTCGAATTAAATTAATTTTTTTTTTTTAAAGAAATGCTACATATATTTAAATTTTCACAAAGAAAGTCTTACTAAGATAATGTGAAGCTTATTCATTGGTACTCATAACATTTCTTTTTATTAATTGTTTTGATTATCTCTGATTACTAAGTTTCATATCAATTAGTAAGGTTCTTATTCTAAAAGTGGTACATATAGAATTTCTGGTTTTTTCTTTTTTTTCTTTTTCTTTTTTTGTGGGGAATAGTGATAATTTAACATCACATCGCAACAAAGGTTCTGCCCTCCCATTTAATTACCATTTTCCATCGGTTTAAATTTTTTAAATTAGTGGTGATTTATCGCTGAACAACGTGAATATATATATATATATATATATATAGTTTTTCACTGCAGCAGGAGGGTTGAGGAAAGGCTTCAAGAGTTTGGATGCTTAAAAACTTGGTTGTGCTTTAACGTATGTCAACTATTTCAACCTGTTTTCCCTTTTTTATTTTTTCTAAACACGAATCTGCTTTTTGAGCCATCATCTATTCATCTAAACCCACGGAATGCTTGCCTTTGATCCTTATCCAGTGAAACAGGTTGAAGTAGGCTCTCACATGCATATCATGAAGTAATTTTCCATCTTCATGTAACGGCATGAAGTTGCTGCAGGTGGCATTTTGAGCTCACTCGATAAAAATTTGGCTAAAAATGGGTTTTGCCGAGCTCAATAAGAACGTGGATGATGATGGGAACGGCGAGAATATCAGATCTGAAGGAAAACAGAGAGGGATGCGAGCCTGCGAGGTGGCGACGGTGACAAGTGCGCCGAGAGAAACGCTAGACAACGGTCATGGGCTTCGGTCTTCACGGCAAGGGAAGAGAAGAGGAAGACTCAAATTGATTCCGCGGCGTGAGCGGGATTTTTTTTTTATTAATACTTTAAAAAATTTTGCGATTTGATTTTCAATGTTTTCGTTTGTTTTGTTTTAAAGTTTAGAGTTAAATACCTTTTTTTTTTTTTTTTTTTTTTACATTTTCTCCAAACTTAGGAAAGGGAAACCATATAAAGAATCTACTATGAATACTCTTACTTTTGATAACAGACATCGTTTGAACAATAAACGACAATAAAAAATAAAAAAAAAAATAAAGTCATTTATTGTTCAAACAACTTATTTTTTTCAAAACTCATTGTTTAATAGTGGGGGTGTTTAATTGGTAACATACATATCATTCCCTTCATTTTTATTTTCAATTTTCTTAAAAACAATAAACTTCAAAACATTCTAACTTTTTTTACTTTTATATCACATTAATAATTTTTTTATTACTATTTAAATAAAAAAATTTACTACAATACAATTTTTTTTTTTTTTTTCATACAAATTCTATATACTTTATATCACACCAATCACTTCTTGTTACTACTCAAAAAAAAAAAAAAAAAAAAAAAAAAAAAAAAAAACTTAATAATCTTTACCAAACACACCCAGTAAACGTAGTGTTTAGGTTGTCATTATTTACTGTTAAACGACGTCACCTTCATGCATGACGTCATTTGAACCACCAAACAATGGTTTTGTTTGGAAATGAACTTGCTATGCCACGATAATGGGCTACAATCATTTTCTATTTTTTTTTTCTCACTTTTTCACATTTTTCAATAACAATTAACATCAAAACATTTTTATTTTTTCTACTTTTTACACCACATTAATAATTTTTTATTACTATTTAAATAAAAAAAATTCACTACAATACAAAACTTTTTAACTTTTCTATACAAATTTTATTTACTTTATAACGCATCATCACTTTTTACTAATTTTAAAATTAACGATTCACTACTCTGTTCTGTACCAGCATTTGCCAAATATACCACGTTATTTCAATTAATGAGAGGGAGGTGCAGGACAAGACTTCCTAGCTACTGCCCTCTCCTAATATGCATTATAGGACATGCTAATTACATGCATTAGGATTCTACATTGTCCTTTTCTTAGCCTTTTGGCTTTGTGTGTCTCCCTGTAATTAATGTTTAAACTTTGATGAACATTAATTTAAGTTTAAAACATGTGTCTTGTGTTAATTCCTTGACCATCTCATTTCACACAATATTCCTTCTTTATGATTGGCAAGTGAGTTTGAATTTAAGAGGTTGTCACGTTAGGATTTAGGAACGTCTTGAGCTAAGTATATGTTTTTGGTCTCCCACACACCATTTCTTCCTTCTCTACATCCACAACCGAGGGTTGGGAACCTTGCCGCTCGTGTGGGGCTCATTTTGTTAACCTAACCGAGTTCGAGGTTAGGTTCTTAACAAGTTAAAATTTGGCTCGATCTCTCAAGTTATGTACTCGAGTCAAGTCTGTAAATCTCATAACAAGACGAATTCAAATCCACTTTCAAAACTAAAAAACTCAGTTCAAGTTCTAGCTGGAGTTGAGTTCGATCTTCTAAGTTATGTATTCGAGCCGAGTCTAACAGTCCCAAACTCGGCTCAATTCAAATACAGCTCTTCATGCACATCAATTCTTAGAATTTCTAATATTCCGCATTAAATCTAGATCTCTTGACAGACAATGAAGCAATCACCTAAATTTAAAATAATAATAATAATAATAAAACAAAAATAAAAAAGGATGATTTCCAGTGATCTATTGTCACGCCCCAAGTGCAAAGCAGAACATGACGTCTACTTAGACCCAATTTCACACTAAATTGAAATATTTCCTTCTTCCAACTCTATTTCACCCCAAGAACCAATTATTCATACCACAAACCATTTGTAAACCTCAATTAAAGCTATAAATAAAACCAAAAAAAAAAAAAAACTTAATAATAAACATACTACCTCATTAAAATACTCTGTAGTACAATAAACTAGAAATTCAAATTCTTCTCTAAGATCTATTTCCCCAGCAACATAAACAGGGTCCAAAGAAACAAATAGCTAACACCAAGATATGTTTATTGAAACCTCCACTTCTAATTTAGACTCCAAGAATTCACTCCAACATTAAGCTACCTGAGTATCTCAATTAGATGGATCGCCCGCTTATTCTGAAAAATTTAAAAGAAATAAGGATGAGCTAATAATGCCCAGTAAGTAATATCGATAATGGAGTTAAGAGAATTTTAAGTTTCAAACAACATAATGTTTCATATTCCAAATTAATGAGAGCAAACAAATATCCCATAAAAGGATATTTTTGCAAGAATTTATCCGAGGTCACATGATGAGATAATCACCGTTATGCCACAAAGACATCATCACTTATCATAGAACCAAGGATAAATTCACAATATGCTCACAAGTTTAATTTTTCCATGTAAACACTCATCAAGAATATTGATAATTTATATTCTCAAAAAACTTTGATAATATCCAATCCTTCAAATAAAATCAAACAATTCGCCATTAAACATAAAGCAATATAACCAAGTGCATAGAAATTTCCACAACGAGTTAAAGAAATATTTGACAACTCAAAAAGAAATTAAATTCTGCACAAGGTTCTCAAAATAATATTCAACCAAAGTATAAATAATTTTTCAGAAATTCCATTAGCTAAGCTACTTACCTCATTCGCAATCAAACAAATCATCCTCCGAAAATTCTAACAATTCACTCAGTGCCTAAAATTTTATGACACTTTGTCAAAGCCTGAAAACCAATATTTATTCTAATAACTAAATTTAAAAACAAGAACATCAACACTATGAGTGACAAATTATAACATAACAATAATTATCCCTTATCTTATAGAGCCTAAAACTCATCCTACTAGCAACGCTATATGGCAGCCCCTAGATAACAACAAAACAGTATCAAAATTCCTCCACATATTTTACTAGCGTACATAAATATATGGCTGCCAAACATAAAGACTTAGCCTGGTTTTGAAACCAAGCTACACAACCTCCAATTTCCTTGAATAAATTTATCTCATAAATCTCAACACCACAAGACAAACTTCCACAGCAACAATCGACATTCATCAGCTCCAAACATTATTTGATTACTCCAACTGTCCAAAATAACAGTCTCCCCATTAAAAATTAAAATTACCGCACACTCCACACAAAATAAACTCACGTTCGACACCAACAAATCAATGACTACCTAATAAAAAGAATAACAAATCCTTAGTAGTAAACTAAATCTGAAACAAAATCCTCAACTCAAACTTCTTCCATTTTAACAAAAACTTCAACCCATAGATTATTCCATTCAATAACCAATTACCCATATCAAAATCGAAGAGACAACTCCCTCAAAAAAGTACAAAATAATTTTATTAAAATCAAGAAATGTTCTATTTCATTAAAAAAAAAAAATGGTTATTCCTAGGAATAATGGAAAAACTAAACGACAAGAATGGTTATTCCTAGTTTTGACTGCATCCTACTACTAATCTTCTTGTATCTTCTGTAATAAATCTGGTCCAAAATGAACTATTTTAGAGTATTTATTGCAACCATTGACTTTGGAATATGGAAAAGTAGCACCTCCTGGTTGAGGAAACAATCCTTTGAAGGGTACCCAAACGACTTTATTTGTGAATATTTTGGAGATTTATAATTCTTCCATTTTTCTGGATGAAATTTCAATGAATTGATTAGAAAGAGTTACAAACTATATTTAAGTGTATGCATTCATGTGATCGTCAGCATGAGAGAGAGAGGGAGAGAGACTGAGGCACCTTTTCTCCGGGATAAGCTTCACATTTGTTGTCGTTCCCACATTTTTATCCAATCCCTCCCAGTTGCCTCGAACCGGGATTGTAACTTAACAGCTCCTTCCAGAAGTAAGGATATGGCTGGAAGTAGATCGGCATCAATACCATCTGACGAGATAAAGTTTATATGCAAAGTATGTAAATGCTTCAAAGGAATCGGCATCATGCCTGCCTTAAATAGTGCCTGCAACATTACGAATGTCAATTATTAGAATGATATTTGAAAAAATTTCCTTGCAGCGAAACAAGAATAATGAAGATAATAGATTTACATAATCAAAGAAATAACCAGGTATAAGGCAGTTTCTCATAATAGATTTGACTAAGAAAATTGAATGCTTTTTTGATAGGTAATAAGCAAAAAAATATTATTAAAAAGGCTTAAGGGGATCCTGGCCTAGCATACAGGAAGTATACAAATTAAGAAAATTAAATGCTGGAAGTACATTATTTGATATATTCATTCCAACATATATATAATCGCACATGGATAAATTAAAACGTATATAAGATACTTGCGAAAAATCTCTTTCACATAATTTTTTTTTCTAATGCTTGGTTGAAAAAATAAAATTAGAAAAAATAAAATTAAACTAAAACCATTTATTAGTTGTTAGGCCAGAAAACATTACTGAACTGGGCATGACATAATAGCATAGAAAAGATTGAGGAGATAAGATAAATTAAATAAAACATGATAGTGAGTAATAATTTCACATCTAGTAATTTTGTATAAGCCCAAAGATAAACAAATAGATACAAAATCCAAGCTCTACCAAAAGAATGTTGAAGACAATCTTTATCTTCAGACAACAAGATTTAGATTTACCAAAATGTCCGAGGGCTTTTGACTGCAAAATAGCAAAAGTTCCTAAAACGAAATTTTAAGTAGAGTGGAAAATATGTGCCTTTAAATATCTACTTCTAACACAGAGCATGCATCATCACCGTCATGGTGACTTCCTTCTGTAACAAGTATAGACTATTTTCTGTAAGGCCTATCCACAATAGGCTTTTCTTTCAGATGTGTGCTACGAATTCCACATCATCAAATTTCATGGTGTACTCATCAAATACTAGAAATTTTTTTTTGATAGGTAATAAGTAGGTCTTATTAAAAGCGTAAGGCGCCCCTCAATACACCGGCAGTATACAAGAGAACGCACCTAGCTAGAAAGAGAAAAACGAACAAGAAATTCATCAAAGGTAAACGACAACGGTGACACAAAAGCCACCGTCCAAAGATACAAAGTATGAAAAAAAGAAGCTAAAATTTCCTCCAATGATCTCTCCAAGTCCTCAAAACACCTATCATTTCTTTCCTTCCAAACACACCAGAGAATGCATGTTGGCACCATCTTCCAGATAACAGCACTCCTTTGCCTCCCAGCCGTCCACCAACACTCAAACAAGTCAAGGACTCTTAGAGGCATAACCCAAGACAGCCCAAAACGAGAAAAAATAGCACATTTAAAGATTAAAGGAGTACAAAATTCTTATAGCTACTTTTTTATTGCTTAAAAAAAAGAAGAAAAAAAGAAAAGAAAAAGAAAACAAACAAAAGGAACCTTTGATTAAAAGGTACTATACCAATAAAAAATGATTAAATTCTTATAGCTGCTTTTTTTTTTTTTTTTTTGGGGATGTAGGACCACAAAGTTTTGAAAATAACTCCAGAATAATGACAAACTTCTTTCAGAAATGATGGGGTTGTTTACCTTAAGACACTGCACATGTAGCACTAGTTCTTCAATCCGTTCTAGAATGTGGAAAAACTCCAAGTACGGGGGCCTCCATGAGCTAGAAAGCTGTTCAAGACTTAATGCACAAGAACGTAAACACTTTAAATTCCCCAAAAAACAGTTATCTGAAGCAAATCCGCCCCATGTAAAACATTTGAGATGGGGAGTAGTCATTTTTAGTGATCTGCCACCAGAGGGAGTAAATTTCCAGCGTACTATCAATTCCTCAAGTAGCTCCCCAGAGACATTAAGATGGAAGAGGTCATTATGTTCATAACTCCTAATTTCTAGATATTTTAGAGATGAGGACCGGATGTTAATGTTATTAATCCCATTAACGTCATCAAGGCATAACTTATCAAGGGAGTTGCAGGAAGACAAGATCCGTTCCACAAAAAGCTCGTCAAGAACTCGAACACGTGTTAGTGATAACGATTGAAGCTTCGTGAACACACTTGAGGATGGCAGTTGGAGAACCCCTCCGTACAAACTCACAGTTAGAAACCTCAACGATTCACAATTCAAAACACAAAGTGGCATTTGAAAAGCTCCTGGAAGAAATATATAGAGGTCAAGATAAAGCACTTCAACATTACACCTTACTGCATCTTGCAACCATGTGAGAAAACGATATTCTTCGGAATGCCAACTAAGAAAAGTCCAGCGAACGCAAAACTGCGTCATCTTCATTCCATTGCGTCGAAGCATCAACCTGTCAAGAAAATTCTTAAAGTGAATTAGTTTATAATCCTTGCCTCGATATCGCATGCCATCAAGGGTCAAGGACGGAATAGATATGCATAATTCTTGCCACCACTTGGACACCATGCTCAATCGTGCAATATCTTCCATCATAAGAAATGAGAGGATGTGATGAACAATATGGATCGGAAGATTGCTGATTTTGTCGCTACTCTCTACAAATCTTCCTTTAGATTGGGACAGAGAAGAGCATGCCTTTAGTTTAAGCAACTTTTCCATGATAATAAAATTTTCCTGTTTCATTGAGAGAAATAGAATGATACATAACTACTTGTAAGGATTAAAAAAATGTAAAACAAAAGCAGCTATCTGTTTTGTAATTTATTGTTCTTATATCATCAACAATTCACTACCATTTTTTTTAGTAGTAAGTCGCAAACACATCCAATGAGTTTCAAACTCACAACTAAACCTTCCATCTTGTTCTTATTGACCAAAAGGTGACATTTGATTAGGAGCTCATTGATATCATCAACATCACTACTATTATTTCATGAAAATTAATGCATTTCTTTACAAATAACAAAAGGAGGTGAAATTAGATATGCTGCCAACGAAAACTCCAAACATAAAATATACGATCTAGATAAAGCATTGGAAATTGATGATGGTCATGTAGATAAAGCAATAAAATATATCATCTAGATAAAGCATTGGAAATTGATCATGCTCATGTAGTAATCAATGCAAAGCGCCCCCTCCACATGGATCGAGTAATACTTCGGCGAACCCAAGGATCTGTTTGCACTCAAGAGGATTCAAACCTTATACTTGATGGAAATGCCACCAAGACCAAGACCCCTACCACTTGAGCCAACCTCTTAGGGTTTGCGGTAACCAATAAAATAAAAAAGCGAGACGATAAATGTGGTGAAGAGATGCACCAATTGTTGGCGCTTTGGTGGTGGGAGAATTCTATTGGTTATATGTCTATAAATAGGCTTGAGCACCTTTGCACGCAGACAACCAAAGAAAACTAAGAAAGATAGCAAGAGAGAAGTGTGTTAAGTCCTCCAAGTTGATTGCTCCACCACCAAGCTTTTATCTTCCTTCAACTACTGTTCAAAATCCTAGTATTGTACCTTTTAATAAGTTAAATAATAGGTTTAATTGACAGCTGTGGGATCTGAACCCACACTTTTTAAGCTTTTATACATCTTTTTTTTTTTATGAATAATTGCATAAAAATTAGAAAAAATACACATATCCACCTCAAACCACTACTCAATTGACAATGTCTCCTAATAATAAAAAGAAAAAAAAAAAAAAAAAAAAAAAAAAAAAAAAAAAAACTAAAATTATTTAAAAAAAAATGAAATTTTTTTTAAAAAAAATATTATTTAATAGTTTTTTTTTAAAATAAATTTGAGATTTTTTCTAATTTTGTAAAGGGTATTTTTTTCATAGGAGACATTGACATTTTTTTATAGTTTAGAGAAAGACATTGACACAATTGGTAGTTCAGGAGACTTTGGCAATAAGATGATAGTTTGGAAGGGGTATACGTAATTTTCCCAAAAAATTAAACTAACCTTGTTCTATTCCATCACTGGGTAACTAACACAAAGACCGGTACCATTACCACCGGCAAACCACATATAAAGAGGACTGATTCGTGCACAACAAGGTTGTGCGCAAGGGACTTTTCCCACAAACTAATCCATGCTACAATTGTGTCTGCAAAAATAATAATTGTCGTACGACTACTACTAGTACTAGTGAGTTACACATGGTAGGCACCTAGGATTTCACTCCAAGTGAGATTTATCTTCTTTCCTTTATTTGAGCTCGAGAAACTTTGTGCAAACAACTACCACACAACAAATTAAAAAACTAAAATAGCCACAAAATCATAAAATTACCCTAGGGGTCTAGGGTGTTACAGATATTATTACGGAAGAAACTACATTTTCTTTAAAGCTTTTGCTCTCTAGTTTAGCCTGAAAGGTAGACTTGTAGTATGTCACAATTTTTTAATTGGGTGGTAAAACCCATCTATATCAAGTGGCAGTTTGCTCCGTTCATGTAATTGGTGAACAAATTGACGAGGAAATGGAGTAGACGATGAGCGGCCTAACAATGGAGCTAAAGACTTAGAACATGAACAACTCAATGAAAGATCCCATTAACCAATGACGTTAGGGCTTACAACTAAATTTAGTGAGTTCATTTGACACCATCACTATATTAGAAATAGAAAAACTCATTCTCAACTCAAATTGAACCTCGTCAAGCAGTTTGGCAACTACATAGCAAGGTATAAGAACTTATGATGAAGAAATGTCTTGATCATTATTGTTGGAAGGTTTATGTATTTCAATTATTATAGTTATTTTTGGGGTTAAAGCTCTTCAATGTAAACTTTCTTTATTTTATAGAAATATAAAAGAAGAAGTCAGAGAGAGATCTCCATCTTAAGAATGTAAAATACTCCCAAAAGCCAAGTACTAATAGTTGATAAAACATACCTCTTTCAAATGCTGCCGAAGCTGTTGGATTGTGGGCTTTTGTAAACCCTATAATAATCTATATTGACTTTGAATCTCCACGAGTATTTCACAAATTCCAGATCGAGGTTGCACTTGCCATGATGATCATACAACCTGCCTTCAATGGCCTGTGTAGCAAAATAGTATTATACATCAATATCCTTTTGACAACAACAAATGTTCCTAGCGTGCGCATCAAAGAGATGGCCAAAATACTACAATTTTTTTTTGATCAATGAATCTCTGGTATCTTGTTTTTCAAAACCGTACTGAATATACATCTTCAAAAAACCTACAAACAATATAACTTTTATTCCAATCTTCCTGAATTTTACTCTTTTTATCCAGACTTACCCAAATAAAATGCTGCAAGCGAATATAGCTAGAATTCATCTTAGGAAATTGTCCACAAATAATCCCATGAAGACAACAAAACTACTTATGGCTACCCATTTACCAAATATCCCATTAACTTACTTATGGCTACCCCATTTACCAAATCCAATAATATCAAGACCATAGATGCATAAAAACGGACCAGCACCCACAAAACTATACCCTTTTGTTTGGTTGCTGAGAAAACCATGGAAAAGAAAAATGAAGTTGAAAATTTCATCTCAATTCCTTTCTTGCATTTTCCCAGCAAAGAAACATAATCCCAGGATTTCTTTAAACCGAACACTCATACCCCACTGTAATTCACCGAACAAACAATATTACTAATCAAAATCAGTAACTGCCCTGAACCCAGAAATGAAAAGACATAACCAATACAGAGTAAAATTATTGTACCAAACATTCATAAGGGAAAAAGCTATCAACGTTAACGTCGAAATATGTTACCTGGTTCCAGCAGAGGTTGCGTGAGACTTAACCACTACAGTCTACAAGATAGAGGGAGATTGAAGAAAAATGTTTGGTTTCTATTTTTTCTCATCTTTTGTCCATCTCCATACAAGAAATTAGCCACCATTGAATATTTGGGACCAATGTGATGCCACATATTTAAGGATGAATTTACAAAAGAGATTGGGTTAAAAATTGGCAAGAGATAGATGTGTACTCTTTTAAATGAAAAGCAAAGCATTTTATTCGCAAAGCAAAATTGGATAAAAAGAAAACCTCAAATGATTCTGATGAAAAAAGCCCTAGATTTTGCAGACTGTGCCCCCGGACCAGGTGTTTTTGTCTTGTTTCCACCGATAGCTCGGAGCTTGATGTGCAGAGCAGCAACGCAGTGTCAACCAAACTTAGATCTAGAAGCACCAGCTCTCACCCAATCAACCAAAACTAAAAACAAAACACAAATCAACACCAAATCGCAGAGACAAAACAAATAAATTTGTCTGACAAGAGGCAAATTTACTGTTGCACTACTGAAACTGCTGCAGGGGGCATTTTGAGCTCACTCGATAAAAATTTGGCTAAAAATGGGTTTTGCCGAGCTCAATAGGAACGTGGATGACGGTGGGAACGGTGAGAATATCAGATCTGAAGGAAAACAGAGAGGGATACGAGCCTGCGAGGTGGCGACGGTGACAAGTGCGCCGAGAGAAACGCTAGACAACGGTCGTGGGCTTCGGTCTTCACGGCCAGGGAAGAGTGGAGGAAGACTGAAATTGATTCCGCGTCGTGAGCGGGATTTTTAAAACAAATTTGGGGATTTTTTATTTTTTTTTAATAGAAAAAAATTTGGGGATTTATCAGCCTCAATTCGTTGGCCGTTGGATCATATAATCCAACGGCTCACTGGAAACACTACTTTTTTTTCCAGAGCCATTTGGGAAACCCACTTGCAACGGGGGGCTCTGAGGCTTAAACCCACAGGGGGTTTTCTCGCTCGTCCTCTTCCCAACCGATCTTTGCCCTCGTCTTTTCTGCGAGAGTGCTCGTATCGTATCCTAGCCGTCTCAAGCATACCTATTCAACTACAGTCTACAGGTTCAATTTTTTACTCTCATTCTCTTGCACACAGACGCATGGTTATCTGAGTGGGCATTTTTTTGTTGCTTGATGTCATTGGGAATTTTAGTTTTTGGTCTGTAATTTAGTTATGGGGTCTGATTTATGATTTGTGAATTGTGATGTTATGTACAAAATGGCTGTTGGTATTGGTTGTTTGATTTGTATTCTGGTTGTTTTTGCCAGGTTATGTTTTTCTGGCTTCTTTTGGTTTGTTGGTGTTGTTTCTACAGTTTTTCTTTTGCTGTAGAGATTGCTTGTTCTGGTGTTTAGGCAGCTGTCTTGACTAGCCTTTTGGGTAACTTTGCATGCTTCTTGGATAAGCTTTGAAAACATACAATGTTTACTGTGTGTTTAATCATGCATTGTTTTATTTTTTTGATGAAAGAAAACTTTTATAACTGGAACACATCTACACTAAGGTAGAAAACAAACTCGACCTCCAGTAAAACTGGAACTCATCATCTACACCAAGGTAGAAAACAACCTCTACCAACACCAAATTCTGTAGCAAACAACCTACAGAAAAAGAGCCTATACTGCAGAAGCAAAAGAGATCGCGGCTACAACAAACTCAATTTAAGACCTATACACGACCAAGCATACAAAATTACACCAAAATCTTCCTTGTCAGGTATATGCCATACGGCTTAACTCTTCATTAACAACTGAAACTTTAAATCTTCCTTTTGCCATAATTCTAGCTTGAATCTCACATCTAATTCTATCCATAATAACTTCCTATGTTTTAGGAGTTTTTTTTTTTTTTTTTTAAGTAATAAGACCAATCCCATTGAAAGCGTGAGGCGCCCTAAGTACACAAGAAGTATGCAAAAGCAACAACCTAATTAGAAAGAGCAAAACAAAAAAGAAAATTATTAAAACTAATCGACAGAGGAGACACATACGCCGCTGTCGAGTGGTTTTTGACAGAATCGGTGTTTGGGACAAGTTTTTGGTGGAAGCCGAAATCTGAAATTGGTTTTCAGGATGCTCATTTCTATTTTATGCTCTGCCTAGCAAAAACTCTTCACCCAAAAATAGCATAAACTACAAATTTAAAACCAAACATCTTTGTTTTCAAAATCTAACGAAGGCCTGATACTAAAATGATGCATGATTCAAGCGGGAGCCAAGTATAATTTAACATAAGAAACAGTTTAAGGTGGTGGTGCGAAATATATAGTTATTTTGATAGAACTATAAGGAGGCCGACAGTGAGTTCCCAGCAGATATCAAAGGAAAAGAATAGCACAATGGTCTTATCCAATTCCTATGCTGCTATAGGAAAACTGGAAGAACAAAATGTTGTGGGTGTGTTGAAACAGAGAACACCGACAACTGTCCTTGAGTGTTTGAAGCGGCATTGAATACTAACAAGAGATTTAATTTTTGTTTAATGACATCCATGAAACTGTGTTATTCTCGGTTAATTATTATGAAATTTTTAGGTATGGATGGCTTTCTGCCTTCAGATACTTGTCTTCTCCGAGATTTTGTATACCCATTGGTTCGTCGCGAACCAAAATTATTTTCTCATCCATTTTTTCACCAATTACATGATAAAAGCGAACTGCCACTCGATATAATTGAGATGAGAAGGAGATTCCGATGTTCGGACCAGCTTAAGTACTACTTCGTGATGCCAGAAGGGCCTCCAGTTGGTAGAGAGAATGCGATAGAGATCATAGGAAGTAAAAGGTTTTGGAGTAAAACTGGTGATGAATTTCATATCCGTGAATCGGGATATTCATATGGGAAGGCAACTATGTACACGTACATAAATGGAGAAAGTGCCACCAGTTGGTGTATGGTTATATATCACGTAGATACACAGGGAGTGCTGAAATGTGGTTCGGTTGAATTGGGATTGCATCAAGTTGAGGTATAAAT
The DNA here is from genome assembly GCF_958979055.1 of Alnus glutinosa. NCBI lineage: Eukaryota > Viridiplantae > Streptophyta > Magnoliopsida > Fagales > Betulaceae > Alnus > Alnus glutinosa. Next base: position 28,604,787 of record NC_084892.1, read on the forward strand.
TGTTTTCGAGTTAATTATTGTTCATTATGGGTATGTTTGTAATTGAATTTAATTATGTCTATACATAGTTACGGTGGAAAGCTATCAATATTTTTTCAAAACTTCTACATCTCAACATTTTCAAACGGGTGCCCCGAGCAGCATCGCCACCACCACCATCATCATTATCAGGTAATAAGGCACCACCGCATTGTTAAAAATATTTTATGTCAAAACAAATAACAGAGCATTAGTATCCACGCACGAACTTGTCCTACTTTCAATTAATTATTGTTAATTATTTGTTTAGGTATGCATGCATTTGTGCCTTCAGATGTTTGTCTTCTTCGAGATTTTGTATACCCCGTGGTTCGTCGTGAACGGAGCTTATTTCCTCATCCATTTGTTCACCAATTACACGATCGAAGCGAATTGCCCGTTGATATAGATGAGATGAGAAGGCGATTCCAAATTTTGGACCATCGTTTCTGTGATAAGTACTACTTTGTGATGCTTGAAAGGCCTCCAACTGGTGAAAAGAATGCCATAGAGATTGGAGGAACTAAAGTATTTTGGAAAAAAATTAGGAAAGAACAGCCTATCCATGACCGTACATATTTTATTGGATTCTTTTATGGCGAGGCATATGGATATGGTACTATCTTTTTTTTTTTTGAAACAAATAGCATATGCTATTATCAAATCTGCAAAGTACATCATGAGTAAAAGGACAAGAGCCCTTAAACTCTAAGCCAGAAGGATCTGGCTTAAAAACAGCTGCATACGCAGAAACATCAGACCTTATTAGAATTACATTTGAGCCTCTCTTACATTAACGCACACTCTCAAATAAAAGAGGGCCGATCTAGCATCAAGCCAACTAAAATTCCAATAAAATCTGAGTAATACACAAGCAGACTGTACATGAAGAAACAAGAGAATAAACAACACAAACAGACAGAAAGCCACTAAAATCAAGCTGCCAGCAGTAGAAGCAGGGCCTGAAACCGCCGGAGACGGCGGCGCGTGACCCACACGGGCCGTCACCGATGCCACCCAGCCGCAGATCAGCCACCGTAGCCCCCAGCCCCACCGTGCCCGGCCAGAAAGATGCGGAGCGTGGCTGTCAAGCGCGCCAAAGAGCAAAGAGCTCTCTGGCGCGTGCAGACCACGCGCCGGACGCTGACGACCTGCGTGACTAGGGCAACCGGCAAAAGGAGCGGACGACGTCGGGTAACGCAGCTAAGGGGCGCGTGTCTTTAAGAAAGCGACGGGATTGAGTAGATCTGGCACCAAATGTCGAAGAAAATAGTTGAAGAAAAGGCCATAACCGCCGATGAAAAAACACGAACAGCCACCACATTTCAAGCGGGACTCCTTGATTTAGCATTCCTGCCTGAGACGAAAAGAAAAGAGAAGCAGAAACAAAAAAACACAAGCAAAAGCCACCATAGCCTCGAAAGGCCAGGGGAAAGATAACCACCACCGGCTCGACCGGGGGGAACATCACCTCCACAGCCCAAAGGCTGGGAGAAAGTCAAGCCTCCACTGAGAAAACTCAGGGAGGAGAGCAAAAAAACCTTAGTCCATGTGGACTAAGGGGCACAAACGAGCCGGGGGGAGTGAGGCGGCCTCCCTCCCCCGGCAACAACAAGTTCTTATTTTTGGGGGGCTCTGGGCAGAACGAGAGAGAGAGATGGCAGTACGGCCTCAAGCGAAAATCTGGATATGGTACTATCTATACATACATACGTGAAGAAAGGGAGATCGGTTGGTATATGACTATATATCGCGTAAATCTTTCTAGAGTGCTAAAATGTGGCCCATGGCAATTGGGATTGAATCAAATTGAGGTATGATTAATTAAGATAATTGTTATTATAGGTATACTAGAACTTACATTTATTTCTTTTTATATAGTCTCGCTGGGTAGCTGTCAGGATTTTTTCAAAAGATGCATCTATGATTTTTTCCAATCCTGCTCCCCTCCCTGGATCAGCTCCACCCGCACCACCAAGTGATGAGTTACCACCACCACCACCACCGTCACCACCAGCATTAACAGGCAATAGGTGCAACCGTCACCACCCACTAATATTATCAGGCAATAAGTGCAATCGGTACGAACTACGATCCACTAGCATAATCAAGCAATAAGACACCACTATTATTATTGTCATCAATATCATCACCAAAAAAGAATAAGCACAGCTATATGGGGTATCATGATTAAGATTGCATTTCTTGCTATTAAAAGAAATTGATAAAAATTAGGGGATTAAAAGAATTTACTTTTAGTAACCCTTTGTCCATTAGGTTTTACGAGTTTTTATGTATTATTAAGAATCCTTATCTATTAAGGATTATGAGTCTTTATTTAATTTTATTAGAATTTTCTACTAATCTTAACAATTAGGATTTGGAATTTCCTCCCATTTCTAAGATTATTTAAAGGTGCCTTGTGTATGATTATTTGTAATGACTAGATGGTGCCTCAACATTAAATGTACTTCTTTTAAGGTTTTACTTATCTAAGGCACCTAACATTTAATTTCTCTACCCTTTCAGTGTGTTTTTGTTTTTGTTTTTTTTTTTTTTTTTTTTTGTGTTGTTGTGATATTTGATGAGCAAAAAATAATAATTAATGTACATGATATCTCATACAATAATTCACCCTATGAGTCATTTAAACCCAAGCACAGATTTGAAATAAAATGAGGAATTTTTTTTTTTTTTTTAAATGTGGTTTTTATAGTAAAATTGTGGTTTTTACTGGGGATCAAGTTGATCTAACCATTTGATCTACTTTAGATGCATCTCGTGATCTATATCAAATTACTAGATTGTGATCTATATCAAATTACTAGATTGTATGATTATGACTATTAAAAAATAATGATTACAATATAATCTCTCCGATGCTTCATACTAAGTCCTTAGAGGGCCTACTGCCACGTATATGCGAGTGCCCATGAGCGTGTGATTTTGATGTTCCGCACCATATTAGAGCATACACCAAAATATTACTTATTTTAGAGCAATAACATTGTGTAAATTGGACTTTATCAATTCTGGTGTCACAATATTATTCTTCTACTATTTAATTCAGAGTTCGACAAATAAACAAGTTCCAATTGCTCAAATTCTCTTTAGATGGAGATTTTGGCCACAAGTTCATAAATAAAATAAATATCAAATAAATCGACCGTGGGTATAGCCCGATCCCACCACAGAGCAGCTTGAAAAGGCTAAAACTCAGTGCAAACTCCAATGTTAAATTGTTTAAACTTGCGTCTTCTAGGAATATTATTTCTTGAGGATTAGAGTTCGAAACTTCTTACGTGCTACCTCTCTCTTGAGTCTTGGCCCCACCCAAGCGAAGTCCGTGGAGTATTGACCATCCCATTTAAATACCATTTTCCATTAATTTAAATTTTTGAAATTAATGGTACTGATTTATCGCTGAATTAACAACGTGAATACATAATTTTTCACTGCAGCAGTAGGGTTGAGGAAAGGCTTGAAGAGGCTGAATGTCTCCATGCATTGGATGCTTAAAAACTTGGTTGTGCATTGTATGTCAACTATTTCAAACTGTTTTCCTTTTTTTTCTTTTCAACACGAATCTGCTTTTTGAGCCATCATCTGGACCCCATGAACCCACGGAATGCTTGCCATTGATCCTTATCCAGTGAAACAGGTTGAAGTAGGCTCTCACACATATCATGAAGTAATTTTCCATCTTGATGTAACAGCATGTTCTTGTTGATGGGAAGGTTAACTACAACTTGTTACCGTGCACAATAATGATGAATACTATGGAATCAAAAATAGAGTATGAAAAAATCAAGATACAGATTTACGTGATTCGACAATATGCATACGTAACTTATATGGACGTATTATGGAAAACCCCACTTCGCTCCGCTCTGTTCCGACAAATAGCCTCTATAGTAGCATTTCTCATTACTCTTTACGCCTGAGAGAATATGAATCAGTTGTTCTAATATGACTGATAAGACGTAGCCTTCTGGTTCTGCTTAATTTCATGCGTATGTGCAGTTCAACTATTTGTCTATGAACTTTTGGAGTACTGCCTTTTGTTTATCCTGAAGAAGACAAACTCTCTCGCATGGAATGCGGGATTAGGAGAAGATGTTCACCGGTTAGTTTATGGAACTGGTGGATTTTGATCGTGGTTCAATGTATTTTAGAAGTAAATATTCTGTTATGGGGTTCAAACTAAGGTGAAAAACCCAGAGCTGGTGAGATGTCATGGGAGGCAGTTGAAGATTACACCAAAAACAGTTGCAGTGCACATGCTTCAACACTCCTGCTAGGCGCTAGCAGTGGCTGCTGGAAGAATAAGCACACTTTGAAAGCGATACAATTAGAATCCGATTACTCTAGTTGTCATTCTTTGATTTGACTAATGACATTATTTATCTTGTCATGAATGGACAAGAGAGAGGTGCAGACAAACACCAAGGCACTGAAAGAAAAAGCAACCAACCGTTTGACCGGGGCCCCATCATACCTTCTACGAATGCTTAGAAAATGAGAATCTTTTGTGAGAGGCATGAATGGGAAAGGCCAAGTCCAAAAGGACCTCTCCTACTCAATGCCCATCTCTACCGTAAACCCACCAGTTTGTTTGTCCTATCATTCGAATACACGAAGGCTGTCTGTCTTTAAGCATGTTGCTTTGTGCTTTGTCGGCTGCAGCTTGTTGTTTTGCTTTTAGCGTTAGTTTAATTATTAGTTAGGGAAGTTAAGATATCGGTGAGAATGAAAATATATAATGGAAGGAAGGAAGGAGCAACCATGTGAAGATGGAGGAGAGCTGGAGGGGCTTTCTGTGCTTCAAGGGCTTCAAGCCCTCACTTCTATTCCCAACCAAGTGCATATTTCTCAAAGTTACTTCACACCTCAGGCTCAAGGCCAAAGGTAAGTAAGACTTTTACAAGATGATAGGAATTGCAGTAGAAGTCCTGAATTCGAATTTCGAATTTTGTTCACGTATTGGGCCACACTTATTCGGTGATTTAACTTCTTAAACTTCATATATATACTCTCTCATGGAAATAATGGCAGGGAATAGGCAAGGGCTTGTGAGTCTCTACAAGGACATGGAGTCTTGTGGGGAATATGCAGACATACGAGTGATGTGGGAGATAGTTCACTCTTCTTGTCCTGCAAATGACTGCACTGTAAAGAGAAGCAAGAGGTCTTATTGGAGATTTTGTTTTTCGTCAACTTGAACCATGCATGTTCTTCGCTTTCAGAGAACTGGTCTTAAGGTGAACTTGATCACAGGCTAGTCTTAAGCATACCATTTTGTTATGTAAATATAAGCTTCTGAGCGTAGACTGTAATTTGGTTTGGACTTCCATTGATCCAACAGAATGCTTAGGCATCAAATCCCTCCACACATATCAGACAAAGGATAAGTTTATTACAATATTGTTAATACAAGACAGCTGAGATATTTGTGTGTCACTGATAAGATTCATGTCTTCTGCTGTAACAAGTTCTTATTATTCTCTCTGATTTTGCACTCTAATCATCCTTAATTACCTAAATAAGCACACATATTTATGCAAATAAACCCATCCCAGAACTTCAGCAGCAACAAGCAGATTGTAACCAAGAACAAAAACAACACTGTAATTCATCAAAATGCAGCATCACCCTCATGGAGGAGCATCTGATCAAAGTGCCACACTCCTGCAAGGCACCAAACAACACTTAGAGCCCAAAAAACTAAAAAGAAAGGGATTGGAGTTAGAAGAGAAGGAAAGCAGTCTTTGAAATATGAATCATACCGTGGCCTTTGCCAACCATCCTCAATTGAGCAACATATTCTGCTATCTTCTTAATGGCTTCAACCTATTAAATAATTAAGTCAATTAATTGATTCAGTCACACTAAAAAAGCCCACCATAAAAAAATGAGCGTATATGTAAGACGCCTTTCCTTCATTTTGTTGTTACTTTTGGTTGTGTTTTCTTTTTTTATTGGACAGAACAAGACAAATAATCTTTCATAGGACATGTTAGACATCCATCCTCTAACAATCTCCATACAACTAAGTTTCAAATCTACCATTGGATTTGTGAGACCCAATATAGGTCCACAAATCCAATTATGTTGTGAATTTGAAAATGAGATGGGTAGGGGATGGATTTGTATCATTTCTCATCTTTCATTGGCATAATTTATGAGAAAAAGAAAAGCAGAGATATGTCAAAGATACGAGATTTTGTGTTTTCTTATTTTCTTCGTCCTACAAATCGTGCCATGCTAAGAAGAAAAAGATGAACTCGAGGTTCACCTGCTCTGCTAGAAACTCCCTCTCAATGAATTCTGTCATTTGAGGATCATTGTTACGGCCTGCCACCTGTTGTTCATAAAAAAACAGAGTGAATATATTCCCTCGGAAGCACTAGTGTAAACATTAACTTGATTCGGAAGTCAGAAAAAAGTGAAGATGTATTACACTGTGCAAGCTCAGAAGTTTCTCGTTCGTTAACTTCTCCAAAGACAATGCTAATTCCATAGCTGAACCAAGAACCAAGAGGGCCACCAAAGTTATTGGAATGAGTAAATTAATGCTCAGAATATAAACACCACAATGCAGTAGAAAGTCGAACAAACAATGAAAAAATAGCTGATTTGGCAAATTCTTTAGGAAATAGAAGAAGAAATTGCAGAAAAGGTTGAGACTCCCACATGTATTCGTTTTTCTTTTTGATAATTGATCAATTTCATCGAAACCCAAAAGAAAAGTTAAATATACAGGCCTATATATGTCACCAGATACCCAAATTCGACTGTCAAAACCAACTAAAGCCACATGCATTTCTTACACATCTATCTGCATGATGGTCTACTTGTTAAATCTTCGCTGATCCCAAAACTAAAGCTAATAAAAAAATGATGACTTTTATAATTTAATAAATATGCAAACACTCCTTAGCTCTCACGTATACGCTTAAACTTCTTCCTAGCACGTGAAATATTTAACTAAAATGAAAGATATGTTAAAGATTCAACTCACAACACAAACATCTCAATGAAGACACTGAAAACTCATTCATAGTTGAAGATAATAATAACTAACCAATTGAAAAATTCTCTTAATACATTAAATACAAAACGTTAGAAGATGTATAGTGAAACAGAAGATGAATAGTTATAACCATTCATAATTGTACTAGAATTTGTATGGTTCGATAGTAGTTTTAACTATCAAAGCAATGATCCCATAAGATTGATGCATGGGGAGAAATATGTAATTCTAATAAAAGTTATATACTGTCAAGATCACAGAGTTTCTGGCAAGACAACATGGAGAGGTGATCGGGAAACTTACCATACAAGGCATCTCCCTTCTCTTCATGCTCGAACTCTGAGGGGGGATTTATTATACAGTGTAGTGTTACTTTTCCTCCTCGTTTGTTCTAATTATAATTGGAGTACTATTAGATATTCCAGCAAAAGGAAATATTACATTATAAAAATTAAAAAAAAAAAAACCCTTTATCTTGATGATGAGGGAATCATAGAAGGAGTAAGACATTTGATATTAAAAAAAAAAAAAAACCTGATATTCCATCAGCTTTTCAGCATGCTCTCTTTCTTCTTCACTTGACTCCTTGAAGAACCTGTAGATTGCAAGAAGACCATACATTAATTCATAGGATTGTAGCAATAAGCCATAAGATGGGGTGGAAGTTTTGTTGTGAGGTTACTTGGCGAGGCCCTTGCAGGCAATGTTGTCCCTGTCGAAGTAGGCAAACATGGCATGGTACACATAAGACACGTTGTATTCCACGCTGTAACCAAAGGAACACAAGACGTGAGTAAAAAGAGTGATTTAATTTGTATAAATAAAAGTACTAACGATACAGAAATGTTGGGATAACAACAACAATAACAACAATTATTAGTGATTTAGTGTGATATTGTTGGTCGAAATTAAGGGTGGCAATTCGTGTTATTGTGTCAGGTTTGGATCATGTCGAAGCATGAGTATAAAATTATATAAATCAATTCTAACTCGACTTATTTAATAAAATGGGTCAGACCCCTCAACTCAATCTCACCAATTTCATGTTAATTGGGTTTATGTGTAGTTTAGAAGTTGTGTAAAAAATTGTCAACTCTATGTCACGTGTCGAGACATAGGTATATATATAAGGCTATGTAGGTCAACTCTAAGCCGACTCATTTAATTAAATGGGCAAAACTTATCAACCTTAACCTGTTAATTTTGTATTTGATTAAAATCAAATTATCAGGTTGTATCAAAAATTAACATTCCACTATAAATTCATTAATTTAAACTTTTAAAGTTAAAAATAGTATATATATATATACATATTAGCATGTTAATGAGTACCATCCCAAATACTTTTCTTGTCAAAAAGTTTGACAAGATCTATGCTTGTCAACATACTGTATATAAAAAACACTTAAAATATATGTTGAATTACCGGTGGTTCTAAAACTTAAATTAATAAAAAAAAAAAATAGTAAATTTAATAATTCAATTAATATCACTCATGTGCCTAAACAATGAAATAAATTATCATGTTAATGAGTACCATCCCAAATACTTATCTTGTCAAAAAGTTTGACAAGATATATGCTTGTCAACAAGTTTGGCAACATACTGTATATAAAAAACATTTAAAATATATGTTGAATTACCGGTGGTACTAAAACTTAAATTAATAAAAAAAAAAATAGTAAATTTAATAATTCAATTAATATCACTCATGTGCCTAAACAATGAAATAAATTATCTTTCTTTTATTTTTTTTCCGTTGATGTGGTATTATCGATTATCAATTTATTTTTAAATAATATTAATTAAAAAAAATAAAATCAATAGTGAGTTGACAACCCCACATCAACCAAACCTAATTAAATAGAAAATAGTAAATTTAATGTTTAATTAATAAAACAACAATAAGGAAGAGCAAGAAGGAAAAAATTACGCACTTGATCTGCTCATTGATCGCCGCTTCAGACTCCTTGGAGTACCCCTGCCGAGCAAGCGAAACTCGAGGGGAGACCGGGACAACAAAAGCATCCTTCTTGAGCTCTTCAAATGGCTCAAACAACACTCCAGTTAGAGGTGTCCCAACGATCTTGTTTGTTGCAGAAACAACGAGTAATTTGTCACTTCTTCGTTGCCTAAATCTCATAGAAATAGTGGAAGAGAAAGCATAGTTCAAGAAAGAATTAGAAGAAGAAGATGACAGGGCAGTTGAGAACAGAAATGGGCTTCTATGACTATGGGTATCCCCTTTCATGGGTGAAAGAGGAAAGGCTGAAACTGAAATGGGTCTGAGAAACATTGTCAATATATATATATATATATATATACGCAGAAAATTGAGAATTTCAAAAAACAGAGAGCTTGGAAGTTGAAGAAGAAGATGAAGAAGAAGAATGGGTAGCTGAAGTGATCGTCAATGTGCGGGTATACGCGTATAAATAGCGTTGGCGGGGGACCAGTACACGTCTTCTAAGATGGACAGGGTTTTTTGGGACCGTCGGATCAATACACTCGTGGATGGTTATAGTTGGAACACGTGGACAGGCGTGTGGAGAGGCGTGTGGAGAACCCGTGGTCTTATCCATTGCTCGTGGAATCTAACGAAATATCCCGCCCACGTTGCAATCCTAACTTCCCCAAAGTCAGGCTTTCTTCGAGCAATTTTTGACTCGGTCGGGTTGGCAAAGATCCTTTTCACACTCATTTTATACATATTTATATATATATATATATATACACACACCACGTATTTTAAATAACTTTATTTAAAAAAATAATAATTAATATGATAAAGAAGTATAAAAAATAATATTAATACTGTCGATTAGTTTAAACTTATTAATAATATTGAGTATATACTTGTCAGTGTAAAAAACGATTGAATCCCATAATAAAAAGTTGTAACGAGTTAGAGTAATTAATATAGTATAATTCAGCTTAAATTTATAGGTTTAATTAAAGTTTTGGCTTGAATGATATCCTAACATACCATTTTATAATCTCACGGAAAGCCGACTCACTAAGGCTTTAATCTTCAAATAAATGTTTGTTTTTATTCTCATATACATTTATGTCTATCTCCATATAAATGATGTGCAAATCCACGTACCATTGAATTTGTGCATCAATCTTTGTTTTTTTTTTTTTTAAAATGGATAAAAAATGTGTAGGAAAATGATACCAAACACATATCTAATCTCTTTCGAATATAACTCCATTTGGGAAATGGAATTTGGATATATATATATATCACATAACTCAATGGTTGAGTTTTCGGACTCTCACCCATCCTTTTTAACTAAACAATTTATATTTTATCGTCTTAATATTCATTATCTCTAAAAATATATTTAGTTTTCTAAAAATTATATTAATATCTCGATAAAAGTTAAAATATATGATTGAAATAATAATTAATAATTTAAAAATGCCCTTATAGGATTACCTTAAAATTTAAAATATCTCAATTTTAGAATAATGTGATAAAAATAAATATGTCACAATCTGCCAGCAGAGGTTGGACTAGTTAACATTAATTATTTGTCTTTAGTAAGGCTAACACGTACATCGATAAATACATGAAGCAGACATTTTCTCAGCCGTTGCCTTCGCTAGAAAATTTTTTCTAGAGAGCTCGTGAAAATTGGGCTCGTTATTTGCCGACCCACAAAACATGTGAAATAATTGGGCCCAGTACGGGCCACGTAAACCCGGCCCAAATTGCCCAAACAAACAATCTGTTTTGTTTGAACTCAAATGGAAATGAATATCAGTTTAGATTAGATTTCACATGGTTGATAGTTCTTTCCTACTTGCCCTGCATTGATCTTCCTTTCTTTTAGTATTGAAAAAAGATATAGTTTGAGTTTATGCAAAATTAAAATAGATAAAAAGTAAAGCAAATGAAAAACAATTGTATTGTTATTACTTGATGGGACATTTTATCATACATTAATATTTTAACATGATAATAGCCTAGAATTGGGGCTATTAAAATTGATATTTATCATTATACATATATTTTTTAAAATGTATGTAAAAATTACATGTTTTAAAGATAAATATTAGTTCTTTCACAACTATTACTCTCAAATAATTAATAAAATAACTTTTTGAGACTAAGTTGAGGAAAACTCCGTCTTGTTTAGACCACTTGCTTTTTTTATTTATTTATTCCTTTTTTTAATTTCTAGTTTCATGTTTGTTTCACTGGTTTTCCTCCTTATTAACTTGGACCTTTACTTTGCACATATATATATATATATATATATACTTTCTCTTGCTATACTATATTCCGAATATAGGAAAAAGAAAAGAAAAAAAGAGGGTGACCATCCCTAAATCATATAAGAGTAATTTTTTTTCCTTAAATTCTCTCAATTCTATTTTCTCTCTATGAGTACATTATTTACTTAATTATTGGAGACTCCCCACAGGTCGTGATCAGCCACTTTGGTGGTTGTTTTATATAGTGCAAGTGGCTCGTCGACCAATTCGACCATGCAAAAATCTGATGCAAGAGAAAATCAGGCATGAGATTTGAATATTATTTACCAAATAAGATCAGCTCCGAGAATGAAAAGAATCTTACAAAATATTTGAATATTATTTTTAGAATAATATATTTTACTTTATGCATGTACAAGAGTTTTACTTTGTTTTCAAGTTTACGGTTATTTTTTGTATTTTTATTAATTTCTTTTTCTCAAAGTATTCTGCTGGTTAAATACTTCGGTTTGTATTATTTTAGCAATCAAGTTTGAAATTATCAATTAAATTTTAAATCTTTTAGAATTATTTATCTATTTCTGAATTACTTTTTTTTGTTTTCAATTTATAATTTTGCTACTTTCAAAACAATCTTAGTTCTGTCCGGCCCCAAATCTCTTTTGCAATTGGCACCGTCGGTTGGAGCGAACTGGAAAGAATAAATATCACTAACAGTAACAGGGACCGGGTAGTGCAACCAATTACGAAAGGAATCTAGCTAGCCACTCAAAAGAAGTTGGACTTGGGGTTTAGTCGGCCATCAAGCAAAGGTGATGGAGAACCCTTCGTTGTTGTTATATGAGGACAGTGTATTCCTCTAAAAAGAAATATCATCAGGACAGTGCAGCTCTTTGTCAATGACTTTCACTCATAAAAGCAAGCTTCTCTCGATCTCTTTTATGATGTTGAAACTGTTGAGTGGTTTTGGGTCTCTCTCAACTCTAAAAGTTAGTTCATGAGATGACGCTTTCTCTCATACTTATAAACTGACCAACCAATTCCTTCCACAACTGATGCAGTCTCAACTCCAAAAGTTAGTTCATGAGATGACGCTTTCCCTCATAATTATAAACTGACCACCCAACTCCTTCCACAACCGATGCAGGAGAAATCCTAACAATTACCGTTAACTTTTTGAATGTGTGTGTGTGAAAAATATTCTTGTACAACAGTATTGTACAATCTATGTACAATACAAGACACATGGAGTGAAACTCATGTGGTAGGAATTAATTCCACCCAAAACTTCTCGTATATATATATATATAAGATGCTCCATTGATGGGGCTTGTGGACACCATGCGTTGATGACCACATGATGTTGGGAAGGCATCCTCAAATTCAGATATTATATATTGCTTAATTTAGTTGCCAAACGTCTGTGAGAGGGATAGATAGAGCCTCATGCGCTATGGGGTTCGTGGATAGCACACGGCCTTCCCACCATGGGGCTTCACTTTAAACGATAATAAGGTAAGAATTGTTTGGCTGCAAGTAGAACCTAGCTAGTTGCCAAAGTGTCATGTCATACAATAGATAGGTTTGTATTATATACAAATATTATATTTTTCGGGTCAAATTTGTGATTTTCTTAAAGATCTTAGTTGGGTAATGGGCTGGTAACCCACACGCCTAAAGCTCAAAATTAACCGGCCTGTCAATTTATTCGAGTTCATCTTGCATGCCTAAAAGAGAATTAATTTCGAAGCCATTATAGTATTACATTGACATTAAAATTGTTGTATTGGCCACGAGTTGTGATACGAGTCTAATTATTAGGGCAAGGTGTGCTTCAATCAAGCAGAACGTGAGATAAGTCACACATATGGAATGTGGATCATGGTACAAAAACCGACGAGAAACGGTTGTATATAGGCTACTACAAAAGATACATAAGTGATCACAATAAGGTAAAAAAGACTTTTGGCTCTTGCTCAAAATTCTGTGTCTAAATATTTTCCTACCTTCATACTCTAAACACTTCATTGAGTTAAGTATTGGAGTTATCTCCGGCCAGTACTTTTCGGAAGGTTCTATTGCTTATCATTGTTCTCTTTTACGAGTATAAATTGATTGGTGTTTGACACGAGAAAAACTGTTAAGAATCTTAAATCCAGAAGTCTCTTCTAACTAGGTTTGGCAATTCGTGCATTCGGGTCAGGTTCGTGTCAACCTGACCGACCCGATTACATAAACGGGTTCGACGCGAACCCGACTCTATTATTAATCGGGTTGTGACACGTGACCCGAACATGACCCGATAAACACGACTAATAATCGTGTAACTCATTAACCCGACACGATCCGACATCAATTTCACATGTTTCAAGTTTCAACCTTCAATTTTAGTTTTTACCTTCATGTCTTTAATTGCCGGTTTCTTTCTTTGATATTTCTTTTCTTTCTTTATTTTCCACTCAGTTCATAATTGATCAATACTGGTGCGAACCATGCCTTGAGTAGCACTAGCATCCACAATATCAGAGGAGCAAACAAAGTTTCGTTTGTGAGGCCGTGGGTTTTTAACAAGAAAATAAGGCGTGCACGACAAAGGCATAGTCATTCGAGAAGAGGCTTTGGCTGGGACTCCAAAAATGTCGGTGTCTTCTATGGCCACTCCGCAGTTGCAGAGCTCCGGAATGCTCTCCAGCGAGCAGTTTCTCCATCTCTTCAACCGCTTCACATTTTTCGCTTCCCAGCTCGGAATGCTCTCCAACAGACCATGCTCTCAAGGCATACTAATTCGACGACCGACTGCCTTTTTTTTCTTTTTTTTTTAAACATAACCGGGTCAGAATCGTGCCTGGCGGGTCAACCCGCCAGACCCGAACCCGATTACAGTAAACCCTAACCCAATTTTTTTGTGTTGGGTTTGCGGGTCGTGTCAAAAATTGTCAACCCTACTTCTAGCCTTCAATTTTTATTTTTATTTTATTTTTTAAAAAAAAAAAAAAGGAAGAAAGATGAATATAGCCTTCAATTATATGCCTTGAAATGTGTGAAGTACTTCTTGAAACTAGATTAAATAAAAAAAAATTCAAATTATTATATAAAATTAACATATATTTTTAAAATATGTAATTTTCACGTGTAATATGTTAATCCTATTAAAAGATGGACAAAGATTATAAGAATCAGGATTTGTTAGTTTATGTCAGCTAGATCTTCTTCTAATTCTCTCATCCTCTTTTATTATTATTTTTTTTTTTCCTTCGCTAGAAATAGGAAAAAAGAAAAAAAAAACAAAAACAATGAAAGCTCTATATCCTCCACATCTCTAAAACTCCTCCACAATATTAATCAAAAAACAAAACTCTACCACAATAATTCGTGTATGGAGACAACCCATTTCAATTCAATCCGAAAGCGATTCCCAAACCCCAATGATTCACACTCGCTTTTAAATCCCAACGCCAATACCACCTCTCCACTACCAGTCTACCACCCACTACAATGGCCACAGACGCCTCCCCGAAATTCCTGGGCGTGCCGAAATCCCCGGACTTCCATACCGAAATATCGGTATCGCCGCCCACGACCCACGACGGCCTAGAGTTCTGGCAGTTCATGATTGCCGGTTCCGTGGCGGGCTCCGTCGAGCACATGGCAATGTTTCCGGTCGATACTCTGAAAACCCGAATGCAGGCCATCGGTGGGTCTTGCGCTATTGCACCGGTTGGTGTCCGGCAAGCCCTCGGCTCCATTTTGAAGGTCGAGGGCCCTGCTGGACTCTATCGCGGTATTGGGGCAATGGGGCTCGGCGCAGGACCGGCCCATGCCGTGTACTTTTCTGTCTATGAGCTCTGCAAAGAGGCCTTTTCGGGTGGGAACCCGAATAACTCGGCTGCACACGCCGTCTCGGGGGTTTTCGCGACGGTGGCAAGCGATGCCGTGATAACGCCGTTGGATATGGTGAAGCAGAGGTTGCAGCTGAAGAGTAGTCCTTACAAGGGTGTGGGTGACTGCGTGAAGAGGGTATTGTTGGAGGAGGGAATCGGAGCTTTCTACGCGTCGTATCGGACTACGGTGGTGATGAATGCTCCGTTCACGGCGGTTCATTTCGCGACCTATGAGGCGGCGAAGAGAGGGTTAATGGAGGTTTCGCCGGAGAGTGCTGGGGATGATGAGAGGTTGATTGTTCATGCCACCGCTGGAGCTGTTGCTGGGGCTTTGGCTGCCGCGGTGACAACTCCACTTGATGTTGTCAAAACTCAGTTGCAGTGCCAGGTATACTGCCTAGATACTGGTCGTGTTTAATATGATGTACGTGCCAAGTTGTCACTTGGAGGCTCCTATTATTTATCTCCCGATTCTCCCCGATAGATTCTCAACTTTTTATTCATTGGTCGAAAGGCTAGAGCCTAGACAAAACAATTTTGCTGCCCAATTCGGATAAGTAATGGAAAGAGTTTATATGAAACTTATTTATTCGAACGGTCCATCCTCCTATTCAGACAAATGAGCCTTACAGGACTCTCAAACAAGTTTCGGGCTGTCCAGCTTCGTGTTCGAACAAATTAACGGGTCACTCTCTCGCGTTTACTTAGCTATTTGTTGTAAAAATGTTGCAGGTGCTCTTTGGAGTAGCTATAACTTGATCCTAGCCCTATCGGCCGGGGTTTCAGTTGCATCAGTGAGTGGGTAGCAATAATACTAAGATAATCAACGATGCCCCTGTGTTCGATCTCAGGGGAGCTACTCCACACCTACCCTTTGCTACCGGACCACTCACACACGGTGGTTATCTATGCCTACTTATTATACAGGTTTCCAGTTCTGGCATGTGGGGGATGAGAGTCGAACTCAGTGTTTATGTGAAGTAGGTGTACGTGAAGTATCCATCGATCGTAGATGATGTTACAGTAATTAGAAATACACGAAAGCATTGACTGACATAATTCTAGCTAGTGAGTTAGTATATTCTTCTCCAACGTGTTAGCAGTTTGTACATAGTAGTGTTTAATTAGTGTATCAACTTGTTCTCTTTTTTGCTTTTAATTTTAGTCAGCAGTGGGGGAGAAAAAGTATTTTTTTGAAGCAAATGGTGAAGTACAGGTATTGTTCATAATGATGTTAATTTGGACATCTTTGTATATATTGTAAGCAAAACCAACGCCTTGGAACAACAACTTAGCTCAGGCATGCAGCATACATAGTCAAATTTTCAGTCAGGTCAGGCTGGGAATTGGGAGTAGCAGGGGTTAGGTTGAGTGCATTAAGTCGTTTCGGGCTTGGAACTCAAGTCCAACGAGAAATCCAATACATGGAATGCAAAGGCAAATATATATATGTGACGATTAGTGCCCCATATGAGTTAAATGTAATTTTAACCATGTTATATAAGGTTTTGGTACCCTCACCTTGCAAGCCAAAATTATATATTCAAAATTTATACCATTTGGTATTAGAGTCAGCCACCACGTCGAATATATATACTATGTATGGATCAAGTAATAGAGGGGGCAACTATAGCCTAGTTATTTTCATATTATGAATGAACATAGTGTTAAGCTATTGAATATTGATAAGTGAGTAAAACTATCAAAAGAGAAAAAGATACTATCAGGTCAGTGTACGTCGATAGAGTAGACCATCGTTGATATTGGCTGTAGAGCGTGGTAGTATGTTACGATTCCAAATGTACATCACATATAAGTTAAGTACAATCTTAATCATGTGCATATAAATTTTTTGGGTTTCTCTCTTTACAAGTCTACAGTGACAAGGCAAGAAATCCATTCATGAGAAATGAGATGTACTATTCCATTAGATAAGATTCTCGGGCATGCTGGCTCTACGTACCAACATAGATCTTTCTAAATCCCAAATTTCCCTCCCATTACTACATTTTTATATATATGGCTTGCTGCACCTTGCACACTGTGCATGCTGGCTGGATTAGTTCTTACCTTGTTAACTTCCATTACACACACCTCTCTCTCCCTCTCTCTCTCTCTCAACTGATGCCATTATTGTATGATCTCAAGGTTTCTCTTCTGATTGCACAGGGCGTCTGTGGTTGTGATAGATTTTCAAGCAGTTCGATTGGGGACGTTGTCCAAAGCATCGTGAGAAAGGATGGATATCGTGGGCTTGTCAGAGGATGGATACCCAGGATGCTCTTCCATGCACCTGCTGCTGCAATCTGCTGGTCTACTTACGAAGCTTCAAAAACCTTTTTTCAACAGCTCAGTGGCAGCAACTGAAAGTATTTGAGTCACACAAACCCAGCCATTGTCCATATTAGTGGTGCTGGTAGTTCACACTTCACAGGGGAAGCATTGGGATCAAATACTTTTCATAATTAATATATCATTGGGTGGGAATTATAATGGTGGTTGTATTCCACTCTCTTGCTCTATTTTCCATGAGCTGTGAAAGTTCTAAACAATTGCCCCAACGTTACGTTAATTTTTGAGGTTGACATATTGTTGGGTCATATTTGGTCTAGAAATATTAAGCAGCTTTTTACTTGTACTTTTTAGTTGTGATGCCACATATAAAAGTTAAATGGTTTTAAGTATTTTATAAGTTATTTGTTAATGCTTTTGCTTTTTTTTTTTTTTTTTTTTTTTTTGCTACAAAGCAAAAAGATGTCCTAAAATGCACCACCAAGAGAGCTCGTTTCTTGTACAAAGAAATCCTTCACTAGCTAGTACATGGCATTTTGTCATTACAGTCTACTGTTTTCTTATCTACTAAAATTTATGGAAAAAATATACAAATTTTCCTCAAACTACCACTCAATTATAAATTTCCTTTCAAACTACCTATCGTGTCAATGTCCCCCCTCAAACTACTAAAAAATGTCAATATGCTCCTAAGAAAAAACAAAAATGATCCTAAATTTTTTTGAATAAAAGAAAAATGTCCATAAAATTGGAAAAAAAAAAAAAAAAAAAAAAAAAAATTTGCTAGTTTAAGGAGAACATTGTCAATGAGGTAGCTTTAAGAGGTTATGTGTACCTTTTCCAAAATTTATCCAAAAAGAATGGTAATCTTACAACTCTTTTAAAAGTTGTTAACATATATGTCAGCATGTAATTGGAGGGTGTTAATTTTTTTTAGTGGTTGACATAGCTCCACTATATTCTGCATTTGATTGAATGATGCATTATATTAAAGACAAAATCATATTTAGTCCTTTAGATTTTCAATTTATTTGGATTTAATCCTTGAATTTTTAATTTCAAGAATATAATCCTTAAATTTTGCATGCCCAAGTTTTAACGGTTTGTCCACATTCCATCATTTTTACCTTATTTAAATTACATCTTACTAAAATCATGTTAAAATTAATAACTATATATTTATCAGATAACTTGAGTAACATTTATTATTAGAATAGATCATTATTAAAAATAAAATAAAAAAAAATAAAAAATAAAAAAAACTTTTATATTGAATAAACTAATGCGAGTATTTTAGAGATATAAGCGGGAGAAGGGTTACAATTCACCATTTTTAACATCTCTAATTCCAGAGCTCATTTGTTAAAGATTTGAAACCTCATTTTCTTTGAGGACATTCAACAACTGAAAATTGGGTCAGATATGTTGCACGCGAATAATAAAGGGGCCAAGAAGCACCAGTGGTCTGGAGGGAGAAATAGTCTCCTGCCACGGTCTAAGCACAAGAACAATAGCCTGTTTGTCTTCATGGTCCAAACAGGGGCATTTCTACAATCTAAAATAAATTTTCTACATCTACAGGAAACATTTAAAATTTGATTCAATCATTCAACTGGTCTTCGTACTTACATTAGTCAATCATGGAAGAGGCAAAGCAAACTGGTCCAAGCATTAAAATTTAAAGGTGTGTTACAGCTTATAAACATATTACCTCACAAGCGCCCAGCTTTAGAACTTATCTACACTTACACCATCTCTAAGAACCTCATAAGCCTCTCTACTCCTGGTTTTCTTCATCCCAGCCGTGAAATGCAACTTTGATCCGTCAGATGAGATACAAGTCACTTTTACCCATATCATCACCTTTGTCTTTATCCCCTCTACGTCAACTAGCTTTCCTTTCTCCAGATACCCTGTAACAGTGGTGGAAAAACGCAAGACAGATGAGTCCTTGTAGCCCACTTCACAAACTGCCGGTATGAAGACTGTGAGCTTTCCTGTCTCCTCATTGAACTCATAGTTGGTGGCATCACGTGGGAAGATCCCCGCTGCCATGTCATACTCCTTTAGCAGCTCTGGCAATGGCTTTTGCATTTTTCCTGCACACAAAACATTGATTATACTGTTGGAGGACTCTGCAATAATAAGAGACACAGGATACAATAGGAATCAGATATTCTGCTATCAAAAGTGAATAACTTATTCTTGTATTTCCTAATCTGACCTATGGAACTCCATCAATGTCAGATCACACTTTTTTCATCTTTGAGGTTCTAAACTTGTTACAATTCCCAAGAAAGAGAATCTGGTTTGAGTCTATAAATACCCCCCATCCCGCCGGTGAAGTTTTAAATTTCACAGAATATATTTTTGGATTAAGAAATGAACAAAAAAATAATCTTTCACATGAAAAATAATATCGAAAAGTAAAACAATATGTTAAAAACACAAACCTTTGAGTTTATTAACCAACCATTTGGCTCCACCTTCGATACTGGTAGACAATGACTGATTACAGTGGAAAATATGTCAGTAAGAATTACATGTCAAATTTATCAAGCATCAATAGTAAAGTGCAAAAGTAGGAGGCTATATGTGCATGGCCAAATCTTCACATGCACTATTGATATATGTAAACAAATTTTTGGGTAAATTATTTCATCCATACGTGGTTTTGGTCGAGTTTAAGTTGCCAACTAGTGATTTAAAATATTACACTTTACCCGCATATGGTCACATCCTTAAATTAATTTTCAGCCCCAAATTGTTAAAATTTATATGAGTAATCACAAGCCCAAAAATAAATAAATAAATAAAAAGGACCCTAAAACATAATGGCAATCTCCTTACAGCATGAATACATAAAACTTGTGAAGCAAAAGCAAATACAATTAGACCTCACACCATAAAGTATAACTTCTTAAACCAAAGGTTGGCAATTGGAACTCAACCCAAACCACATGTGGATGAAGCTGAATCTCCCCCAATTACTTTTTTCAGCAGGGGTTAATATAGATATAGTAAAAAATGTTGGCATGGAAATGAAAATGTCTTTAACTAAAACTTTGACATAAGTGCATATCAATCTGGATAACATTTTAAAGATAGAAATTTTCAAGCTCCAACTCAGTTGATTGAAGCTAATGTATTTTTTCCTTCTCCTGTTTGGTGTACTACAGTCCTCTTCTACTATCTTAAAAACTTCTTATGCTGCTAAAGAAACCGCAAACTGATTCACTCATCATTTTTTTTTTATTTGGTCAAACAAGCAAATGATCACATTCAGCATTATTTTCATTAATAGAAAAGCAGAAGTTGTATTCTTCTACATTTTTTTTTTGATAAATAATGTTAAAAACTCTGCAAACATAACACGACTCGGGCTATGATGAGCCAAGACCCATACAAATAAAGTATTAAGTACATTTCGACGTAACTCCAACACCGGCATTTCTACGTCTTCAAAATGCCAAGTATTCCTTTTACGCCAAAGACCCCACGTGACACATAAGGGAACCTGCTTCCAAATTTGCTGAACTTGACGACCCAACGAATTGCCCAACTACTCAACAAATCCAGCACCCGTCGCGGCATGACCCACTCCACCCCAAACAAACTATAAAAAATAAAATTAAATAAAAAACTCCATATATCCTGTGCAACATCACAGTGAAGTAAGAGGTGGTCAATGGATTCCCCACTCTTCTTGCACATACAACATCACTCAACCACCACTATATACACCTCTGCATATTGTCATGCGTCAAGATCTATCCTAAAGGTGTTGTCCACACAAAAAAGACACCTGCGACGGAACCTTAACACGCCAAATATCCTTCCAAGGAAAACAGAAAACCTCTTGACTAGCTAAGGCTTTATAGAATGACTACACTTCAAAATGCCCCCTCTTAGAGAGACTCCAAACTAACCTGTCAACCGCTCCATGCCTACATGAAAATAATAACTTTCACATTCCTAAGCACATGGATGCAACAACATGACAAGCTTTCTACTTTCCCTGCCTCGGACCTTCATCAGCATATGGTGTGCGAGGAGATTGCCCAGCCACTAATCAGAATGCATTTTTCACATTCAACCCTAGTGCAAAATTATGGTGAATCGCTCACTTCATTTCAGTCCCACATTGATCACCTAATTTTGAAACTCTATTTAAAGTGATACAAGAAGTTGAAGACTATTTAGTAACAAAATAAGACACTCCAAGACTCCGAGCTCCTAACTATTACAAAAATTAAAACACAAACTTGCAAACCCCTACGGCAAGCAACAGAATCAATACCTCATCCAATAAGCTACACCCTCATTCTCAGTAAGCACAATGGAGCTTAGAATTCCAAAAATAGAAGAAATCTAGCAACTTATGAAGATACGGGACTGAAATATATTAATCAACAATTTTTGCATTGACAAAAATTAAATGTAAACAGCACTTACGCAGGAAAAAAAAGGAAGTAAATGTGTTCGTTTCATTGTGACAAATACATTTATTTATCAAATTACGTTAATTTAATTACTATTCGATCCGATTTAAATCCATATTTATCAACTAAACAGATCAATTATTGATCCAAAGCTTAACATCCATTTTCCTAAAACCGAAATCATAAAAACCCTAATTTGATGACAGCTTCAAGATATAAAGAAACAGCGTTTTCATAAATGATAACAATTAACAGACATTAAACAATACAACGAAACAATTTCATTCTGAGATTAATATATATATATATGTAGAGAGAGAGAGAGAGAGAGAGAGAGAGAAAGATCGAACGCTGATATCATCGCCGGCGGATTTGAACTCCTTGCTAGCCCTATTGCTGAACCAGTACGAGCCGACCTTGTTCAGCATCTGATCCATGCCGTTGATTGAGCGAAGGATTACTCTGATCTCTCTCTCTCTCTCTCTCTCTCTCTATGAGCGAAGAGATGAAAGAGAGGAAACTCTGTCGGGAAGGAGGGTCGTCTGGTTTTTTCTCTGCAACGACTCAGAAATTCTCACCGCTTATTTTCTTCGTCTGAGCCAATCAGAGATTGCCATGTCAATATTATCTTTTTAGTTTTTTTTTTTTTTGTAATATATCTTTTTAGTTTTTGAACCTTTGAATTTACGAATTTACGAATTTAGTAATTTACGGATTCGGTAGTGGCTGTGAGGATTTGACTCTCGATTTTATCGTTTCGCTGTTTAATTTTGAGTATTTTTCCTTTTTTTTTCCTTTTTTTTTTTTCCATATCTTATTAACTTATATGTTAGATTGATAAAATTATGAATATACAAGAAATTAGGAGGGGCGAGGGTCATGCATTTAACTCTCTCTGTTTTGAAATTTATATAGCTTTTTACGATTTATTTATTAGCTTATGCCTAATGTTTAAAAGGTCGTGACATTTATCATTATTTTGGCATTATAAATACACATTTTTTTTATTTTTTATTTGTTATTTACATATTCGGCATTTTTTATTTGGATTTGTTGCCAGAGAGTCTCCTTCTTCTGCTGAACCTTTTTTTTTTTTCTTTTATTTTATAAATACATTCAAAGAAACAAGAGAATACAATAAAAGGACCTTAAATTTTTGTTCATTAACATTTTTCTCATTTAATGAATGATGTACCGGAAAGAAAGAAATAAATTTAATCTTTGAAATTATCACAAAAAATCTAATATTAAATTTCAATCCGACTGCTCTATCATCGTCAATCTATTAGTTGACTTTAGAAAATAAATAAATTAAAGTAAAAACTTTTTGCTTTTTGTTTTATTTTATAGTATCAATATGTTTTCTACGACGTAAACTTATTTTTTTTTTATTAAATATCTTATTGGTACTTGAATTTTAAACGTTTTTAAATTTAGTATCTGAGTTTTCATTTGTATCATAGGTAGTACCTGAGTTAATGATAAAAACTTATTTTGTACTTTTGTTAGATTTTTTGTCCAAATTTTAACGGTTCGCCACGTGTCAACTGCTGAGATTGACATGTGGCACTATATAAAAAAATAAAAATAAAAATAAATATCTTTAAAAAATAATTTTTTTTTTAAAAAAAAAAAAAAAAAAGATGAGTCATCCCCTTGGCCAAAATGAACCACATGGCAAAAAAAAAAAAAAAATATGGGTTTTGGCCCTTAGGGGCAGCCGAACCACCCCCATGGGCCAAAACCCATCAATTTTTTTATTTTTTTATTTCTGCGATAGGGTAGCCAAACCACCCCCCACCCCATAGCCACCCTTCTTTTTTTTCTTTATTTTTTTATTTTTTAAAGATTTTTATTTTATTATTTTTTTATACATAATGCCACATGTCAACCTCAACAATTGACACGTGGCAAACCGTTAATATTCGGACGAAAAATTTAACATAGGTACCAAATGAATTTTTTTCCCCTAACTCAAATATCACCTATGATTTAAATGAAAACTCAAATAATAAATTTAAAAACGCTTAAAATTCAAGTATCAATAGAGTATTTAACCCTTTTTTTTTTTTTTTTTTTGGATTAATTAGTGCATAGAATTTTGACAGACGACTAATCTCTTTCCTTTCCCCGTGAACTTCGTTGGTTCGGTAGGGTTTCGAAAGCTAGTGCCATGGAATGAAAAGCATTCAATCACAGCTTCTATGAAAAGAGAATTGTGAATTTAGTTCCTTCACTCGTTTTCCCAAACAAAAGTCAAAAGAAGACTATGCAAGTCACGTGTATAACTTACTCTTAAAAATTGATGTACAAAAAAATGGTGTTTAAGAACTTATATATATATTGTTAAAAACTTAAAATTATATATACTCAAAGTCATGTGGATTGTAGGATACGTGGAATCGTAATATATCACCACGTTAGGGGTGTAAATTCGGCCGGTAACCGGTAACTAGAAAACCCCAAAACCAGTTTGGTACTCGGTTAAAAATAACCAATTATTGGCTACCCAAGCACTTAGATATATTGAAAATATCACTCTTTAATGATCATTATTCCATGGTAAACTAATCTCAAGCACTTTCTAGGAAAACATAGTTTTTTCTTTCAATAATCTGGGAAAAAAACAAATGAACAAGTAGAAAGCACTAAGCAGTAGCAAAATAGCCCCCCCCCCCCCCCCCAAAAAAAAAAAAACAAAACAAAACAAATGTGCAGCAACAATATGTTTTTTGGGCATATTTTATTTTAGCTAAAATAGGCCAAAAATCTAATTTTTAAAAATTTTAGTATTTGGTCCGGATAATCGGGTACTAATCGGGATAGCTAGTTAACCACCAGATATTACAAACCCGGTTAACTAGCTACTTGATTACCTGAGCCTGTTGGCAATTTCACCCCTACACCACGCTCTGTAGCCGACCTACTCTATCGACATTGACCCGATGGTAAACTTTCTCTTTTGACAATTTCGATTTTTTTACTACAGCTTATAGGCCGTCTCCTCTATGACTCGACCACAAGGCGCAACATATTTGATCTCATGCTCGATATATATGGTAGCTGCCTCTAATACCAAATGAACAAGCCTCAAGTAAAACTCAGTCTTGAAAACCAACTTGCAAGTAAAAATAGCTTATATATTCATAGTTAATTAAGATTGTTCTTAAGCCATGTAGGACACTCAAAATCGCAACAAAAAACTACCTAGAAAAAATTGTTAAGCATATAGGTAGATTTTAACCCCCCCCCCCCCCAAAAAAAAAAATAAAAAAAATTGCAAAACTGGCCCTTGTGATTTGGAGTTTTGACAAATAACTTCATAGATTTAAAAAATTGATTAAACGCACCCTAGCCTGGAGTAAGAAAAAAGAAAAGAAAAGTTAATACTTTAACAATTAGACCCATAAAAACAGGGTGGAGCCACTTGAGGCTTTGGGGGCCTAGCCCCCACAATCCCCAAGTTTTCCCCCAAAAAAATAAATAATAAATAATAAAAATTAAAAGTTTACTCCTATTTTTATTTTTATTTTAAATTTTTGGCCTCCCAATTATTATTATTATTATTATTATTATTTTAATTTGATCTCCCAAATTATAAAAGCTAGCTCCGCCATGCATAAAAACATGATCCGGCAGAGGGGCTGTATGTACATATGCAGTTGACCTGTTAAATTGCACATATATATATATATGTGGACTACTCTTGTTCAGGTTTTTATAATCTTAGACACAACTGACAATTAATGAATACATCTGTTCATAGACAACTCTTGTTCAGGTTCTTTTTATCCAAAAAACATAATATATTGTCAAATAGCAGAGTGTACGTACGCACACAGCTGGTTCTGCAGAATCAGCAGACATATTCTACTCTCTTTAACCTTTGAGTTTCTTCTATAATGCATTGAATTGTCAATTGTGTACGTATTATATACACAATTGGATTTCAATATAGAAAAGACAAAGAGGTACGTACTCAACCTTTGGATGTGCTTTTCTCTGATACATTACTAATTAATTTTCTTAGAGCACTTTTAGTAGACTCACCAAAACATCAATATAGCTTTTTAGTTATTTTGGTAGGCTAATTTAAATAAGGGATAACTTCACAAAAAGATATCGAATTATATGCCGTTTTGAAATAAGGGTTTTGAAATAGCAAATTTTTCAAATTGGGATATCCATATTTCCAAACGTCTCACTTAAGGGTACTCTATTAGGATTTGCTGTTAAATCTTAACGGAGTACCCAAAATACCCATTTCTTTTTAGGAAAGAATAAAAAAAAATTGTTAGGATTTAAGTGTTGGTCAGAATTAAACGGAATTTGCAAAAATATCATGCTTAAATCTTTGAAAATTTATATATATATATATATATATATATATATATATATATATATATATATATATATATATATATATATATTTAAAAAAAAAAACACAGGAGTATTTTGAAAATTTTGGCATGATTTAACAGCAAATCCTAATAGAGTACCCTTAAGTGAGACGTTTGGAAACGTGGATACTCCAATTTGAGACGTTTGCTAGTTCAGTATCATTACCTCAAAACGGCGTATAATTCGATACCATTTTACGACGTTATCCCTTTAAATAAAATAGTGATAATAGATATATAGTTAAAATTATGAAGCTACTAAGGGTGTTTTAAAAAAGTATATGGCTAAAATAAAGAAAAATGTGAGGTTATTAAAAATGCTCTTGATTAATTTTCCTTTATATGAAAATGACACTTGCCAATCACAATCCTGAGAAAGTTTAGCATCGGATTCAAAGATGCACCTCTTTTGAATTTCCCCTAGCTGTGTTCTTTGTCTTATGAAACTGAAATTATTCCCACGTTGCTTCTGATCATCTCTTATCAGTTGAGAATAATTTTCATATTCAGCTTTGATTTAGTTTTCTTGTAGGTCCATCATGCATCAATTCCGATCTTATTTGGTCTACCTTGCCTTAGCTTGTTTACAATTCAATAAAATAATTTTTTCTTTTTTTTCATATTAATTTCTTATAATTTTGAGAATTTTCTAAAATTATAGAAGAATTTCTGAGTTGTTGTGTACGTTTATCGATCGATTCTACTTTTCACTACGCCACGCTGCTATCACATTCCACATGGTATATGGAAGTTGGGTCGGGCAGGATGCGGGCCAAACCCTAGTATGATTATTTATTACCAAGACTTTGAGGTGGTTTTAAAATAGTATTAATTATACACCTCTTGCATTTCTCTCTCTCTCTCTCTCTATATACATCTCATTTTACATATTTAATTATTAACAATAATTAAAGAATCAAAACCACATTCACAAGAAGATATGCATCAAACAATATTTTATTTTTTAACAATGAGGACCGTTGTTGTAGCCTTTTAAAATGTCAAGTGGAAGATGATCACAAATGTTTAAATCTCAAGTGGAAGGAAGATGGTGATACATATATTTATCAAGCACAGAGAAGTAGGTGAAGTTTAAAGGAAACGACACTAAAAAAGACAAGTCATTTGGAAATGTTGGAAGGGAAAATCTAAAGTGATGAGCACTCCTCCATACAAAAATAAATTAAAAAAGAAGAAAAGAAGAAAAGAAGAAGAAGAAGATTTCGATGGTTCAATTCCCAGCTGAAGGCAGGTGTGAGTAGGCCCCGGACCAGAGACCCACTGGCATGAATCAAACACGTTGTATCATGTGCCCAATGGTCACGCTTTGGCCCCCAGTGCTTGGACCAGAAAAAAGGGGCTCTCGTTAAAGAAGAGAAGGATCATGTGTTGATAGAGAAATTTGAAAGGCTTAGTGGTCCTCAGGTTGTAAGAAATATAGTACCACTAACAGCATTAGATAAATAAAAGAAGGAAGAAAAATGTCCGAGGTACTACTCTTTTACAATTTATTAACATGTGGCAACAGATAATAAAATGGTTGTAATTGTAGTGTTATTCATTGAAAAATTCTTACTTGGGGGTATTTTAGTTTTTACTACAATTTTCATACAAATTAATGTAGAAGTTCATAATTAGTAAAATAATTAAGAGTATATGGTTAACAAGTCGATCACTAATTAATTAAATTAACAAGTTAATTTTTTTCCTAATCTTTTTATTAATTATGGAGTGCCACATGAGTTTGTTAAAAAAAATTAGTAAAAATTATAGTACAATAACAACACTCTTACTCATTTTTATTCGACCGCGATCCTACTTTGCTTACGTGCAATTCTAAAATATATATATATAATTTTTTTAAAAAAAACCAATTATAAAATTCACTCATTTATCCACCAATATCTTACTCTATTAATGTGTCGGTCTTTATTAACAAAATTTTAAAAATTGATTAATATCGAGATAATTGTGGATACAAGCGTGGTTTGAAGAATAATTGAAAAAAAAAAACAGTTGATTTGGCGGGGCATGAAAGGAGTGATGCTACATATTATTTTTGTGTTTTTTTTTTAGTCCCTTTAAAATTGATGTGATTTTTAAAATTATAATTGAATTTATGATAAATTACTATTAAATTTTAATTTAATAATAATTTTAAGAGCCACGTTAATTTTAAAATGATAAAAAAAAAAATACAAAAATAATATGTACGTAGCATTATTGGCACGGAAGAGAGCATGCGTCAATGGGCAAGTAGAGGATAAATAACGGAAGAAAAAGTGGAAGTAATTGAAATGTGGGAAAGGGAAATGGTCCAATTTGTCTTCGTTCAGATTTGTCTTTGTGAATCAACTGCGTAAATTTAAATCCTTATCTCATCAAGTTGATCGTCCATTTGCCAGTCTTTTTGGGAGCAGTTCTGCCATATGGACCTTTTTGTCCCCAAATATTACCAAGGGTGCCACTTCAGTTGGTGAGGGATTTTGGGATACCAAATGACGCAAAAACCCCTACAGCTTGCAAGAGCAAAAACATGGTAGTTTACCAGTTTATGTTTGTGTTTTTTTTTTTTTTTCCTTTTTTGTTTTTTTGAAAATAAAATATTAAAAAACAACTCAAAATACGAAACAATTTTTGTAAATCTGTATTTCGACAAAACAAGTATTTAACAAGAACGGTTTACATTGCATTTTCGGGAGAGTAAGAAGAAAACGGGAGTGCAAATTTCCCTTATTTTACTCAAGACGGATCAAAATTGCAAATATCACATATACAATTCGGGTCGGGGTTAGTATCCCATAAAACATTATTGGAAAATAAATTATGCACCAAAGTTAATAATCTAAAAAACCTCAATTTTGTCTACAGAGTGGACTGTAATTTACTCCAATAAAAAGCCAGGGTCACCCTTGTAATTGAACACAGCCCCACTAGCTAGTAGCTTCTATTTTATCATCCCACATGAACCTTAATTTAACGCTTTTCTGTATATCTTCTGCAAATCCAACTAACCCCCTCTCCCTCTCATTTCCCACTGTAAAGATCTGCCGGAGCCACCACCTCTGGGAAGAGTTGGAAAGCGACTAGCCCAACTCTCCTCGCGGCCCACCCTCTCTCTCCTCTCTCTCTCTCTCTCTCTCTCTATATATATATGTAGTTATATACACAATACGTTATACCCAGCTCCACAGATATATATACAACGCCAAAAGTGAACATCTGAACCCCCATCAACCCAAAAAGATCGTCCAAAAATGCTTTCAAGCCCTCCTCCTCCCAAATCCTCACTCCTACTCCACAGAATCAACGCCACACCCACCAACACCGCCACGAAGTGCGTCCACAACGAGTGGTTCCCTCTCACCTGCGCCACCCAAGTGCCGGACACCGTGGCGCGCCACCACACGCACGCGGTGGGGCCCAATCAGTGCTGCTCCGCCGTGGTGCAGGATATCGCCGCACCGGTCAACACCGTCTGGTCCGTGGTGCGCCGCTTCGACAACCCCCAGGCCTACAAGCACTTCGTCAAGAGCTGCAACGTCATCGTAGGCGACGGCGACGTGGGCACCCTCCGCGAGGTCCGCGTCGTCTCGGGCCTCCCCGCGGCGCGTAGCACCGAGCGCCTCGAGATTCTCGACGAAGAGCGCCACGTCATCAGCTTCAGCGTCGTCGGTGGCGACCACCGCCTCGCCAACTACCGGTCGGTGACCACCCTCCACCCGTCACCCGCGGGCAACGGCACCGTCGTGATCGAGTCCTACGTGGTCGATGTGCCGCCCGGGAACACCAGGGAGGACACTTCAGTGTTCGTCGACACCATCGTTCGGTGCAACCTTCAGTCACTGACTCAGATCGCCGAGAACTTGGGCCGACTCGACAAGTCGTCGTCGTAAAGAGTAAATTTTCCTCATATTATAAATATTAATACACCGTCCTTTTTTTTCTTTTTTTTTTTGTGATTATCCGATGTGGGTTTGCCAATTGAAACATCCAGTTAACGTCATAGCCGCACTAGTTCGATCTCATCTCACTTTTGCTGCATATTTTTCTGTGTAATACAATAATAATATTGTTTGAGAGTTATGACATAATGCCTCCACTAGTCCCTGTTCTTTCGCTGTTTTTTATAATGTGGTTGATACGGCCGCTACAGCGTATGTATATATTATCAATTATAATATAGATTTTAAAACGAAAAGAAAAGAAGGAAAAGAAAGATTACAGTGACAGTGTGAAAATGGAGGCATATTTGGGGGTTCAGACGGAGACGGTACGATTCCACAGTGTCGGTCAGAACTGAGAAATCAGATTGATCGGATAGAACTTAGAAGACCAACAAAAATGGAAGGAGGACTCTTCTTCTTTTTGAATAATAAAAGTTGGTGGTCACGTGCATTCCAAGTTTCCCACGTGAAACAGCCGGTCCGAGCGTATACCCTCATGAAGTTAGCGCGTCTATGACGACGGCGGTGATGCGACCATTTTTCGCCCATACATTTTTTTTTTTCGATTTTCCACAACTTCATAACCCATTTGATAAAATAAATAATTAATAGAGTAAGACAAAACTGTAAATATCTAAATATGTTACGATGGTAGGAAGGATTAAGGTTTTTAACTAAGTCAGCACATTTAATGGTTAGGACTTTTGAATCATTGGTTAAGCCTCCAATAATATAAATTGGTATAAGAATAGGAACACGTTATGCCTACTTATAGTCACAAAAGAGATTACTTGTAAGTTGGAGTAAAATGTATTATTATTAAGTATGAATATAATGTTAAGCTATTCAATATTAATAAGTGATTG
This sequence comes from Alnus glutinosa, assembly GCF_958979055.1. Lineage (NCBI taxonomy): Eukaryota > Viridiplantae > Streptophyta > Magnoliopsida > Fagales > Betulaceae > Alnus > Alnus glutinosa. Next base: position 28,635,890 of record NC_084892.1, read on the forward strand.
AAGCCGGCAACCAAAAGAGAGAAATGCTTATCATTGAGTCACCGTACTATCAATAGAGTCGGTTGCTTTATGTAAACATTAGATTCAAAAGCGTGAAAAAATGTCACAATTTTAAGTGTTAATGGTTTAACCAATTCAATATTTAATCAAGGATTAAGCTTTTAACAAAATGAGTCTCATATACGCGAATTATCTTGTCAGTTTGTAAACGTAACAAGCTGATATAACAGTTTACGTGACAAAGACTTTTATAAAATCTATATTATCTCTAGCTAGCAGCACAAAACCAGCAGTAGCATAGTCGCCTTAGGAACTCCTTATGCTTATATTCATGCACGCACATGGTGTGGCAACTTTGTTCCTCCAAACGTTTTTAAAAAAGAGAGAGGAATGAAAGTTTTGTGGGGGCTTTTGGTGGAGCCAGGAAGTTTCTGGGGGTGAGGTATGCATGGGGGGGTTTGGACGGATGTTGAATTAAAAAACACTCAAAAATAACGTGATGGGAATCATCAACAACAGCTAGCTGCGCGGCTGCAACTTGGACTTTTGAAAGCTCAATCAACTAGCTGTTAAAGAAAAATGCAAGTTGCAGCTTCTTTTGTCTTCTCCATCTCTTTCTCCCTCTACCTCTATCTCTTCGATATGTTTTTAAAGAAAGAAATGCAACTTGCATGCGCTCTCTCTCTCTCTCTTCGTGAATGCTGGGTCTTGAATGGGACGGTTTCTGCAAGTTGGTATGCAAGTGGGGGGTGGGGGGCGCGAAGAGTCTGCTTTTAATGATCCCCGTGTCCTGTGTTGTCTACTTTTGAATGCGTTCACGCCACCCTTACCGTCTCTCTCTCTCTCTGTGAAAACTTTTCGAGACGATTATCTAAACCGTGCAAAACGTCTATGCTTACTGTTGACAATGTATGGGACAAAATTGTTGAAAGACCTCTACGCGTTGACTGTACTCGTTCGAATTTGGAATAAATGTAAGACCCGTTTTTTGGTTGGTGGAAATTTTAAACAATGAATGCTAGAGGTTTTTCTTTCTTTCTTTTTTTTTTCTTTTTTTTTTTTATTAATGTTCTTCGCGTGTGTATCTGAAATGACATAAATGTAATAAAAAAAATTATATTTATATCCTTCTGAATGACATGAATGAAATTTTTTAAATTTTTTATTACATTTATGTCATAGCTTTCAATAGATACCAAAAAAATATTAGAATGAGCTTTAACATTCCTCATTATAGATCGTTCTTTATAGTATAAAAAATAATTTAGAAATTTATGAGATAGACCAAAATAACAATTAAGTTTTTTAAAGTTTTTATTACAATTATGTCATAGCTTCCAATAGACATCAAAAAAATACTAGAAGGAGCTTTAGCATTCCTCATTATAAATCGTTCTTTATAGTATAAAAAATAATTTAGAAATTTATGAGATAGACCAAAATAACAATTTAGTCCACGCAGTCAAATTCTATTAAAACACTTGACGGATTCTGTTAGTGTGCCATGTTAGTACTAATAAAATGATGACAAATATCATTTTTAATTTATATATATAAAATAAATAAATAAAAAAGGAAATGAGGTGGCTTGCAGGACTGGTAGCCACTCATTTTCTTTTCTTTTTGTAAATTAATTTTTTAATTTAAAATTTATATATATATATATATATATATATATATATTTTAAAGTGACACATGTCATTATTTTAGTGGTGCTATCGTGGCACACTAACGGAATCTGTTAAGTGTTTTGACAGAATTTAACTGTATGGACTAAATTGTTATTTTGGTCTATTTCGATGACTACTAAATTATTTTTTATACTACAAAAAGTGCATGCGGCTAGTTGGGGGCCTATTCGCCTTTTGAATCAAACAAAGTAAGTAGTGGATATTCATCCCAATTTTTTAGATACGTTTTATTTTATTTTATTTTTTTTAATTATATGGTTAAAAAATTGCATTCATGTCTGCCTTGCATGTTTATTTTCCCTTATTTTAATTGTAAGAACAAAATACAATATATGCCACTAAAAGATATACATACACTACCAAAAAAAAAAAAAAATGCAAATTCTGGACGGTTTAAATGCAGAAAAACCATTCCAGACGGTTTTAAACCGTCTAGGATATGATGTCGCTAAATGAATTTCTAGACGGTTTGGGCAAAACCGTCCGGAATTCCAGACAGTTTGACCCAAACCGTCCAGAAAATTTTGGACGGTTTTGCCCAAAACCGTCTAGACTTCATTATTTTTATATATAAAAAAAAATTCATGTTTCGATTTATTTCCTTTTGTTTTATATATTAATATCATTAATTAATATCCATTATCTCTCTCGTTGGTTTTTTTTTTTTTCATCGCCGACATGCTCTGGTTTTTTTCAACTTCCTCTGCTGCCTTCTCCGGCATGCTCTGGAGTGTCGAGACCAACTACAAATCCCTTCAAGTTCAACATTACGACCGAAAATCTGAAAACCCTAATTTCGACCATTTCGCCATGGACCCGGAGATCGCGAAGACCTAGGAAGAGCGGAGGCGTATGGAGCAGCAACTGGCTTCCTTGACCTCCGTCACCTTCGACACCGACCTATATGGCGGCAATGACCGCGAGGCCTACGTCACGTCCATCCCCGTCAACGAGGATGATAAGAACATCGATACCATGGACAACGAGGTCGCCGGTGATTTCGGAGAGCACTGCTCCACTGCGATGCAGAGAGTCGCCAAGACCGTGGACGCATATCTGGGCGAGATCGCCACCTAGTGAGAAGGATCAGAGAGACGAGAGAGAGAAGAGAGATTTGGGGAGAAGAGAGCTAGTTTTGGGGGAAGAAGAAGACTGAGAGATCAGAGAGAGCGAGAGAGAGAGAGAGAGAGAGAGAGATGGTTCTGATTTTGGTTGGGAAATAAATCTGACGGACGTGGTGAAATAAGAGGTATCACGCGGATTGATGACATGGCGTGGGAAAAAAAAATTCCAAACGATTTTAACTAAACCGTCTGGAAATAAAATTTATCGACGGTTTTAAAAAAAAACCGCCTATAAATTTATAGACGGTTTAGTTAAAACCGTCTGGAATTTTATAGATGGTTTAATCAAACCGTCCATAATAAATTTTTTTCAAACGGTTTCAAAAAAACCATCTGCAAATTTTATTTTCTAGACGGTTTCTAAAACCTTCCATAAATGTCTTTTTTTTTTTGTAGTGATATCAGGCTACCAGCTGATGTATTACGCTACATGCTTGAGTTATATTATTTTCATATATTTTTCAAGACTTTTAATTTTGTAGTAAAACTTTGATATATTCATGGTGTGTACGGGCAACCAAAATTGACCTTATCACTGAATACAATGACATGAAAAATAACAAGTAAACCTACTGGGATACTTCCAACTGGTTCAGCACACTTTATAGACAATATTAATTATGACCAACAATAATTAGATGAATTTCAGGAATTCATAAATAAGAAACTCCAGTATATATATACTTGCTAAACCATTCATTATTCTATGTTTGAGGTCACCATACAAATTCGAGTGATCACACCGTTGTTGTCATGCGATCATGGCAATTAGGGACGGAATTAGGATTTAATGTTCAGAAGAGTCAAAATATGAATAAAAGATCGAATCTATTTTTGATAAGGGGCGAAACTTAATTTTTAAGCCTAAAAATTCTTTTATACATATATATAACATAAAAAAAAAATTAAAAGAAAATTTGGAAACCAAGGCCATGGCTCCTCTTGGTCTATACGTAGTTCCATCCTTTCCAGGAGCCCAAGACTGTACCTTACTAGTGAAGGATATTTAAGAAAGGTCGTACCTATCCTTGGATCGATGACACCTGGCTAGATCTATATAGAGGAAATAAATACTCTGGATAAGCAAAGGAAGACAACAAGTATTCTAGATACATATATTCTATAGCTCCATACCCTAGTGCTATTGCATTCCCATTTTCATCACAGAAAAACCCTTATTAACTTAAGCATCAAAAGTATCCCAACTGACACTCCTAGCATGTCTTCGAGCTAACTTTGCATTTTCCTCTTGCATGCATTCTTGATCTGTTGGAAAATATAAACATGTGGAGCTACAGCAAGTTGAAGAAAGAAGAAAATAAAAAATTGTATAGAAAGAACATTGGACAGTAAGGCGAATGTAAATCTGTCTCTTAGACAAATATTGCTTCCCACTTAAACAATAAGTTCTGCAAAAGGGAATACAACAATTTTTGTCCTCAGGATACAATACTACCCAAATGTAGTGTGCAGATTGCAAATTCTAAACAGTACTCTGAATCTCGAAATTCTGTAACAGCAGAAAATATAAAAAAGAAGATAAGAAAAAGAAGTGTCAAATCTGCTGGAACAATATAGTTTTTATTTGAAAAAAAAAACTCATAATCAGTTTACAGCAGTTTCTAACTGTTGAAAAAACAATTTATGATTGTTGAAAATACAGTTAGAAAATATAGTTTTTGACAGTTTAGAAAACAGTTACGTATTTAAAAAATATTACTGTGCGACGACCAGTGCTTCACACTGGGGTGACGCAACTGGCACAACTAGAACATATATACTCAAAATCTTATTTAGTATAGAGAAATGATTCCTACACTAATTTCTCACAACAGCTCCACAACAAGCTGACGTGGCTGGTAATATTTTATTATTTTTTTTGTTCTGTTTTCTTTTCTTTTTGTAAAAAAATAATAAAATATTACCAGCCACGTTAGCTTGTTGTAGAGCTGTTGTGAGAAATGAGTGTAGTGATAATTTCTCTTTAGTATAAGAGCTTGATAAATGCTTATAAAGCACAAAAAATACTCATAGCTTTTCAATGTGGGACAAAGAATAATAAAAAGAAATAGAGGGAAATTTAAATATTCAAATTTAAGATAAACTTAAAATTTCATATTTTCAAATTAGAGATAAACTTGGATTTTCATGAAATAATTTTCAACATGATCTAAGGCTACTCGTGCAATCAATTGCATCAACAACAATTGCACTCGTAAATATGAGGCCAATCTCACGGGGAGGCTGGGTTGGCCGAACCACCTTTCTTTTTTCTTTTTTCTTTTTATCATTTGGATGATTCGACCACTCCCAACTCGGTTATTGAAAGTTACTAAACCACCACTTTTGGCCACTAGAATAGCTGTATTTGCTTTACTACAAAGTTAATTTGAACAATTAAAACTTGACCCAATTTTAAGTGGGATACATTTTTGTTAGACAGAATAATGAAGCAGAGTGTTAGGACAGTTTTTAGTGCGGTGTGAACTGTATGTTCTTCGATGTTCTTTGCGATTCTCAAGAATACTGCAAAACAACTAAAATTAAGAAACCCTTCTAGGGGTTTCGCTCTGATGCCTAAATTAGTTTTTGAGATAAAAGTGTGCTCAATGCATAAAATAATCAGTATGTCGTTTATACCTAGGGTATAAGCCTAATTAAAAGCAAAAAAAGTGGAGTCAAATCTAAATTAGGTTTACTATTTCCGTTTAAATTAGGAGTGTTTGGAGTTTGATTTGTTCTGAGAATCCTATCACCATTCAACTGTGAGTTGAACTGTTGATCAAATTCTTCAAGAAGTCTTTATTGAATTCAGATTGAAATTATTACCCTAATTCGACCAGGAGTATGATTATTCACAACACTAAGGAAACAAGAAGACATGGTATTGAAGGACACCAACATATTCACAAGCAATCGGGCAAATGCCATCATTTTTTGGGTTCAAATCCATGACCGTTAGGGTTTGAGACTCTTCAGTTTTTTGAGGCTCCTTTACTCCAACGAACATGGATGAAGAGATGCCAACAACTCTAACCAATAGAACAGCTCATGAGGTCTAAGTTACGGATTTGGTTAACCCATATACCCCTTGCCATTGACTTATTTCGTTTAATCCATTATCCAAATATGAATCTAAAAGTGTAAATAACGTTAATATTAAGGTATGTCAATATCGGTCAGGGACGAGTCAGGGGGTTAATTATGGCCCATGATTTTGAAATTTTTCATTAACATATATATATATATATATATATATATATATATATGGGCTTCAGATCATGAATAACGCGATGATATATATATATATATATATATATATATATATATATATATATATATATATATATATATATACACCAAAAGAACACTAGGAGATGCTAGCTCTAACATTTCTCTATAATTAAAAAATTAAAAAAATTATATTTATGTCTTTTTAGATAATATAGATGTAATTTTTTTGATTAAAAAAATTACATCTATATCATTCCAGATATACACCGGGAGAACACCAGGAGATCTTTAGCATTCCTTATATATATATATTTTACGTATTGGGGAGGTTGGGGTGGCCGAACCACCTTTCTTTTCTTCTTTTTTTCTTTTTATTTTAATCATTTGGATGATTCGTTCACTCCTAACTCCGTTATTGAAAGTTGCTGAACCACCACTTTTGGCCACTAGAATAGCTGTATTTGGTTTACTACAAAGTTAATTTGAACAATTAAAACTTGACCCAATTTTAAGTGGGATACGTTTTTGTTAGACAGAATAATGAAGCTGAGTGTTAGGACAGTTTTCGATGCGGTGTGAATTGTACGTTCTTCGATGTTCTTTGCGATTCTCAAGAATACTGCAAAACAACTAAAATTAAGAAACCCTTCTAGGGGTTTCGCTCTGATGCCTAAATTAGTTTTTGAGAGAAAAGTGTGTTCAATGCATAAAATAATCAGTATGTCGTTTATACTAGGGGTATAAGTTTAATTAAAGGCAAAAAAGGTGGAGTCAAATCTAAATTAGGTTTACTATTTCCGTTTAAACTAGGAATGCCTGGAGTTTGATCTGTTCTGGGAATCCTATCACCGGCCATTCAAAATTCTTTATTAAACCCAGATTGAAATTATTACCCTAATTCGACCAAGAGTATGATTATTCACAACACTGAGGAAACAAGAAGACATGGGATTGAAGGACACCAACATATTCACAAGCAATCGGGCAAATGCCATCATTTTTTGGGTTCAAATCCATGACCGTTAGGGTTTGAGACTCTTCAGTTTTTTGAGGCTCCTTTACTCCAACGAACATGGATGTAGAGATGCCAACAACTCTAACCAATAGAACAGCTCATGAGGTCTAAGTTACGGATTTGGTTATGGCCTAATTCACCCATATAGCCCTTGCCATTGACTTATTTCGTTTTATCCATTATAAAATAACGTTGATATTAAGGTATGTCAATATCGGTCAGGGACGAGTCAGGGGGTTAATTATGGCCCATGATTTTGAAATTTTTCATTAACATATAAATATATATTTGGGCTTCAGATCATGAATAGCGCGATGATATATATATATACAGTACACCAAAAGGACACTAGGAATGGTAGCTCTAACATTCTTTTATATATATGACCCTTTTTCTCCCTTTTATCCACAGTACGGCGAGCAGACCCTTTTTCTCCTGGCGATAGTGCTATTTTGGTCATATATAGTGCGTGCAATTTAAACCAACTATTGCTTTCAGCAAACTACCCAAAACTGAAATTCCACTACTCCTAATTCATGAAAAGTGATTCTCACCTACCGCTAGAAACTTCAAAAAGGACGAAGCTAGCATAGAATCCCCACACACGGAGAATTAAGGAGAAGTTGATAGATCAATGGCGAAGAAAACCCAAATGGTTGTTGGAACGTGGGGAATCAGAAGCAGCGTCCATTCCCTTATCGGCCTCCTCCTCACCCTCCTAATCATCACCGCCGTTTATCTTACCCAAGACAGTACTGGACGGCCATCGGAAGACAGAACCTGCAGCGGCGATGATTCATTGTCGCACTGCAATTTGTTTTCAGGCAAGTGGGTGTTTGATAACCAAACTTACCCTCTGTACAAGGAGAACCAGTGCACATTCATGTCTGATCAGTTGGCTTGTGGGAAGTTTGGGAGAAAAGACTTGAGCTATCAGAACTGGAGGTGGCAACCTCACCAGTGCAACCTTCCTAGGTATCTATACACATACATATATACAACAAATGATGATGATGATGATGATGTTTATATATATGTTTAAAGATGTGTTTTGTCTGTGTTTTTGAGCTTTTTGTGGACGTTTTTTCTATGTTAATATATAAGCTAGGTTCAATGCCACAGCGTTGCTGGAGAGACTGAGGAACAAGAGGCTTGTGTTTGTTGGAGATTCCCTGAATAGGGGCCAGTGGGTGTCCATGGTTTGCCTGGTTGATTCATCGATCCCTCCAACGCTTAAATCAATGAACGGCAATGGCTCACTAGTCTCCTTTAAGGCCATTGTGAGTATTTCATATATATATTTCCCCTAATATATTTGCTGCCGCTATAAAGTTGAAGACGTGCATGCACGTAGGGCTATGAATTTAGGGATGCCCGAGAAATAGGCATCGTATTGACTATAATTGTCTTCTTAACTTGGATAGATATCCACCAAATTTAACTATTCAGATCGTAATTCGGACAGTAAATAAGAGATAATTTTAATGAGAATTACTTGTTCAAACATGTCTTGAGCAGTCCATTCACCTGCTTGAACATGTGAGTTGTATATTAACTTTTTCATATTTTTTGTCTGAATTACTAATAACTGGACCCTAGCCTCTTGACATACCCCCAAAGTCAATGAAGAAAATCCATTGACAGACATATGTCAATTAACAGAGCATATAATTTTTGTGAGAATTATGTGTTTTAAGGATGAATACTAATAATTTAATCGACTGACAATTCAGTTTGAAGAAAAACTTCATTAATATTAGTTGGAACAACTAGTTCCGTAATTGCCAAACTTGTTGCTTTTCAAAGTGTTGTAAATTAATTATACTAGAGAAGCTAATAGTTAGCTAATCCAATGAAGGAATACAATGCATCGATTGAGTTCTACTGGGCTCCGTTGCTAGTGGAATCGAACTCCGACCATCCAGTGAACCACCGGTTACCAGATCGGATTGTGAGAGTGAAGGCAATTGAGAAGCATGCTAGGCATTGGACCGACGCAGACATACTCGTGTTTGATTCCTACCTCTGGTGGAGAAGGCCCCAAATGAATGTCTTGTGAGTAAAATACATTACAAATTAAAATCCAACAATTAGCAGCTCCATCACCACCAATTTGTTTGGTTTTGTGATTTGAAAATGAATTTTTTTAAAACACAATTTAGGGTTTGGTAAAATCAAGTTTTTTAAGACGCATACTTTTGCATGTGATTTAAAAACACAAATTTTTCTACATTTTCAAAACGTAATTTTTTAATAACATACTTTCAAATGATCAATATATTTTTTACGGATTTAATTTAAAATTACACTTTTGCCAAAAAAAAAAAAATTTACAATGCTAAAGCCACTCTAAATAGAGCAATACTAAAAATTATACTTATCTCATTTTGCTAATCTGCCAATGCTAAGAAGTCCTCCATTACAACATTGAGATAAAAGTGATCTGTTCATTGCATTAATCCTTTTAGTATTGTCATTTGATTTGTTGGAACCACCATTGACTTATTAACCTAATTAATTATCTTGATTTTTGATATGGCAATTAATGATTAGGTGGGGATCATTCGAAAGCCCTCATGATGCGATTTACAAAAAGGTAGAGATGCTGCGGGTCTATGAGATGGCTATGAGGACATGGTCTGATTGGTTGGAAGTCCACGTTAATAGAACCAAGACCCAATTGTTTTTTGTTAGCATGTCACCAACTCATGAAAGGTATCTCCACTAATACCAAATCATCCAAAATTATCCATTACTTTTTTTGTCAACAAATTAATGGTGCATTAGTAATATATATATATATATATATAGAGAGAGAGAGAGAGAGAGGGAAAGAGAGACACGAAACTAAAAATTTTTTTGGTTTCAAATCAATGTGATAATCTATACGATACTTACTATGTAAACCACTAAACAGCTAAAATATTAATTGTTTAGTGCATGACATGGTAAATCTCACATGGACTGAGATGTCAAATTGCAATGGACTTGTAGTAAAAAAAGATGTGGCCATGTTGTCAATAACTTTGTTTTCTCTTCTCAAGTTAAAGACATAAACAAAAATCTTAAAATACAAAACTCTTCTCAAAACACGAAAACTCTCTTCACATATAATCACATCAGAATACTTTTTGAAACTAAAAACACAAAACAAACACCCCCAAAACTACATTGACAAACTTACTTTGTAATACCTCTTGCAGCATATATATATATATATATATATATACTTATACACCAAAAAAAAAAAGAAAAGAAAAGAAAAAAAAAGGAAAGAATCCCAACCCAAATAATGTTTTATAAATTGTCTTGTACTCTTGTTCATGTTTTTCTCTTGGGATCGAAAAAGGTTGTCAATATCAGTGACTGTTAAAAATAAAATTTACAGTCGAGATTTATATATATATATATATATATTTCAGGGGTAAAGATTGGGGTGGGGGTGAAAATTGTTACACAGAAACAGAGCTAGTTTCAAGAGAGGGGTACTGGGGAAGCGATTCGGATCCAAAAATGATGCGGGTGGTTGAAACCGTGCTCGATGAATTGAAAACGAGAGGAGTGAATGTGCAAATGCTTAACATCACGCAGCTGTCAGAATACAGAAAAGAAGGCCATCCATCCATCTACAGGAAGCAGTGGGAGCGGCTAACCGAAGACCAAATATCTGATCCCAGCAATTATGCAGACTGTATACATTGGTGCCTCCCCGGAGTGCCTGATGTCTGGAACGAGTTCCTCTATGCTTATATTGTTCATCAATGACGATACTCCAATTCGAAATAAAATTCATCACAGGTTTCTACTCTTTTTTTTTTTCATTTAAGGTATATTTATAATTTACGTTTTAAGTACAGTTAACATATGACGTGTCAAATGAGAACCATGTGGCATTAATTAATTGGTCTAACATGACATATATCGTTAATTATTTGAACAATAGGTTGACGGAATGAAATGTTTAAAACGGGAGAAAAAACCAAAAGACATGCATAACCGTTGAAATTGAAAATGTATAGACTAATTAAATCTCTATTTACTAGTTAATTTATTCCTGAATGTATTACTATATGGCTTCAATTTGAGTTTGTTTATCAATCAAACCTTAAAGGGTGACTCAAGTTTAACTTGATTTTTAAATAAATAAATATAAATAAACTATTCTAGCTGAACTCAAACTAATTATGAATACCTTTGCTACCATTCTCTTCATTTTAACATTGAACGGTCTAGATTGGATTTTATAGTTCTAATGGTGGGATTTGACTTTGTTGTTGTAAGAGTAACTACATGAGATCGAGATTTTTTTTCTTTCAAGTTTTCCATAAGAGAACTAGCAACGTACAACTTCCCTGTAACCTCTTCCCTTTCTTAAATATAGAAAAAAATTTCAAAAAAAAAAAAGACCACAAAAAGTCACCTACAACAGCTTCCTTAAATATTGAGAATACTACAGTGCTATCCAATATGAGAATAGATAAGGAACTTGTATTATGTAAAAAAAATAATATTTAATAATATAGAGAAAGATATGGAAAGCTATTGTGGAATGTATTTGGATAAGAGAGTTAAAAGTAATTTTGTTTCCTAAATTTAAAAAAAAAAAAAAATCAGAAAGAAGCTGCTGCTAGTACTTTAAGTAAGAGATAGTTAAACTAAATTCTAATTGAAAAAATTATAAAAAAATCTCACTTAATTTGTTATTAGAGCACATAAACCAATTCCATTATCAACTCCTTAATAGTGGATATGTTATCGGATAATAAATATATTGTTATATCATTGGAAATTTTAAAATGAGGTGATATTATGAATAAAGTACATTTTAAAGTCATATATGGAAAACTTGTACCCTTTTATTCTTGTGGAAAATTTAATAATGATGGACTGCCTCTATATATGGTAAATTGAAACCAAATTATATTATTTTGAGTATCAGAAAGAAAGCGATAATTCATTTGAATCTGGAGTAGGCCATATTGGAATTATGTTTAAATCCTATCTGGACCATAAATTAGAGGTGGGACCGACATCAAGCAAACTTTCCTAAGTATATATATATATAGTACAATTACAGCTGGGACATTCTGAGCAATCAGACAGCCCCAACAAAATCAATGATCCAGCTAATCATGACAAGGCAAAGTTCATAATAATATTCTTTATTACTACTCTATTATGATTAATTTTGTCAAATGCAATCAGGCCCAATGATCAAAATTCAGTATATTTTCCAGATAATTCTCTGTTAGAGTTAATAAAATTTGATTACTTTTAAACTAAATTATTTATATTTTATTATTATATAATCACTCATTCACAAATCTTGTGTGGGAGTCTAATAACTTTCATTTTCGTCTCATAAAACAACTATTTTGTTCTGCTAACAAATTCAAGGGAAATGACCTATGGCATGTCGTTTAAAGGATTAGAGTGTGTGCTAAATGTATAACTTAATAAGATGCAATAGATTTAAAATTTATAAATTATGTTTGATATACCATATGTTCACTAGGCCAACCTAGGTCAAGGATGCGAATCCGGTACTTGATGGTTTGGACCGAAATGATCATGCCCAAAGTACGTACACCGAACAGACTATAGAAGTCAGCACAACAGTTACTTAAAGAATGCTAAGAGTATAAGGCAAAGATTCAAAGAATAACTATCATTTGTTTCATTTAAGTTGCCAGCAAGAAGAATAGGCGACCATTCTAGATACGATTAGATAACCATTTTAGCTAAATTTAATTGTGCAATCAACTATATCATATCATCAATGTTTAAACATTGTGATAATAAAATATGTATTATTATTTTAAATATTAATTAAAATTGTTTATCCTGCAAAAATGTAAAAAATCTAATAGAAAATGTAGAGATTCTAAGGCAAGCCCAATGGGACGGGAAGCACCCAATCCTGGTCTTAAGTCTCGCGGTAAATCCAAACCCTTTCATGTTCTTTGCTTTAGTCAAAACCTCTGACGAGAGACCAGAGAGGGAGACAGAGAGAGTCTCGGATTTGCTTGCTTTTTAGCAAATTCGTAGTTCTTTTATGATGCAGCGGTGGAGCAGAAAGAAAACCCACTTTCCTTTGCTGGTGGTTCTCTTACTAGTCTTCATAGTTTTTACAGTCCTCTACAGCGAACGTAGCATCCAGCGAATCCAAGAAAACCCGGACCATGTTCATCATCATCAAGAAGCTTCGGTCACATATGTTAAGCCAAATCGTTTAAACCCAGGTCAAGGTACACAAGTTCATAGCGCTAGGGATCTGGGTCTACTTTACTCTGTTTTTTTTTTTTTTTTTTTGTCGGTTTGCTTTTGAATTCTGGGTTAATTTCTTTACTTGGGTGTCTTTGATTCGTGGTTTTGGTTTGATGGGTGTTGGTTGGTTTTCTTGAATTGTAGAGGTTTTGGATAGATTCAGTAAGTGCAACTCCACGAGGGAATATAGTGGTCGGAGAATTGCATGGGTTGACCGTCGCGCGGTGACGGGTCAACGGCGAGTGGCTTCGCAGAGCTGTGATGTGTTCTCGGGCAAATGGGTGTTTGATAATACTTCTCATCCGCTGTATAATGAGTCGGAGTGTCCGTATATGTCGGACCAATTAGCGTGTCACAAGCATGGGAGGTCTGATTTGGGGTACCAGTACTGGAGATGGCAACCCCACAACTGCAATTTGAAGAGGTGATTTTCTGTCTTTCTTTTGCTTCTGACTTTTGAGCAAAATCAATATTTTTGAATTCCATAGAATCTGATGTTCACAAATAAGTGCTACGTTGCTAATGTAGTGTAAAAAATGGTATATAGTTCAATGTGAAGTTCTGAGTTTCCTTTTAATTGGGATAATTGATTTGTTTTTTTTTTCTTTATTTGGGCTTGTTTTGTAGATGGAGTGTGACTGAAATGTGGGAGAAGTTGAGAGGGAAAAGGCTAATGTTTGTGGGGGATTCTCTTAACAGAGGGCAATGGATATCAATGTTGTGTTTGTTACAGTCAGTGATTCCGGCAAATAAGAGATCCATCACGCCAAATGCTCCTCTTACCATTTTCAGAGCAGAGGTAAGCTAGGTCCCGTCCAAGAGGCTGGAGTAAAAGTATTAGTCATTTGATTGTCTGTGTAACAAGGGAGGAAAAACGTGCCTGCATATGCTTGCAAGAGTTAGCTCGAATGGTTGACTCCTTTGGTTAATAGTATGAGATTGGCCATTTGAGTCCTCACTCAACCTATATATGGTTCTTGTGGGTGGGTTAATGTATCTGGGGTTTTCCCGACCAACAATGATGGATCACAAAATGACTCTGCCTTGAAAGAGTTCCACGTCATTAAAAAAAAGTGCCAGCATATGTTGTTGATAAAGTTCTTTATGGACATTTTAAGTAGGTGATAACCAACAACAGACATGAATTTGGGGGGGGGGGGGGGGGGGGGGGGGGGGGGGAGATGTTGAGTTGTGCTTGCTTATGGGTGGGGTAAGGTTAAGACTACCAAAAATATATATATTGAGAATTTTATATTGTTGTTCTTCATTGTTATATCTTGTGTCAATCGCAGGAGTATAATGCAACTGTGGAATTTCTCTGGGCCCCGTTACTTGTTGAATCTAATTCTGATGACCCTGTGAATCACAGATCGGATGAACGGATAATCCGTCCTGATTCAATCCTTAAGCATGCATCGCAGTGGGAGCATGCTGACATACTAGTTTTCAACACATACTTGTGGTGGCGACAAGGCCCGGTTAAGCTGTTGTAAGTATAATAATAATACCAACCTGGTTTCTGACTAGGAAAAAATGAGTTATATATATGTATTTATCGTCGTCTTCGTATTTTTCGCAGATGGAGCACTGACAAAAATGGGGTTTGTGAAGAATTAGATGGGCTGGGAGCCATGGAATTGGCCATGGGGGCATGGGCAGACTGGGTGGCTTCTAAAGTTGATCCCCTCAAGAAGCGAGTCTTTTTTGTTACCATGTCCCCGACGCATCTCTGGTGAGTGCCAAAAGCCTTTTTATCCCATCATTTAGATATACCATCTCTAATGTTAATTTTCAATTTCCTTTCAGTTTAGGCACCAGACATGCAACCAATGTCAACTATTGGATTGTTTCTTCTGTCCACTATTACATCCCTAATTTAAACTCATAAAAGATTTTGAGCTAGCATGTTTTAGGACTTTTTTGTGTTTAAAGCTGGATTTAGGAGCATTGATGCTCAATTGGTTATAAAATGTGTAGGCTTTTCAAGGAAAAATGAACGACCATTAGGGGTTGGGAGATGTTTTAGGACTCTAGATAAACTTAGAATACTGAAATTAAAATCAGAGTTGGCCATTAAGCCAATAGGATTAGGTCATTTGTCAATATTACATCCCTAATTTAAATTCGTAAAAGATTTTGAGCTAGCATGTTTTAGGAGTTTTTTGTGTTTAAAGCTGGATTTAGGAGCAAAAATTAAAATCAGAGTTGGCCATTAAGCCAATAGGATTAGGTCATTTGTCAATATCTCAACATTTGCCTGTAATCCACTCAATAAATTTTGAAAAATTAAATTGTGCTCAGGAGTCGAGAATGGGAACCAGGAAGTGAAGGCAATTGCTATAATGAGAAAAACCCAATAGATTTGGAAGGCTACTGGGGAAGTGGTTCCGACTTGCCTACAATGAGCGTGGTGGAGAAGGTCCTCAGTAGGTTAAGTTCAAAGGTTTCAGTTCTCAATATTACTCAACTCTCGGAGTATCGGAAAGACGGCCACCCTTCGATCTACCGCAAGTTTTGGGAGACACTGAGGCCACAACAACTGTCGAACCCTGCAAGTTACTCTGATTGCATACATTGGTGCTTGCCTGGTGTACCTGATGTGTGGAATGAGTTACTATTCCATTTTTTGTAAAAAATATATGTATACTAGAAAGGTCTTCTTAGTTGGTTTCATATAGAGAATTAACAATGGAAGAGGGGATTTTGAGTTTTGATCCTGCCAACGCCAATGTGTTGATGCTTCCATTCTTAAGGGAAGTGGTTGCTTGTAACAAGATATTCGGTTAATTTGTTCGGTCCAAATATTAAAGATTAAGATTTCGGCTCCAATTGGTAATGCGTTTTAGAGATTGATTTTTGTTTGAAAAAGTATTCTAATGTGACATAAAATTAGTTTTGAGTGTTTTGTATCGTTGACGTTTATGTTTTGAAAACAGATCTTTCTTTAGGTTTTAACAAACAAAGTGGAACTTTGCTCTTACTAATAACCAGCATGAAATTAACCCACCATTTGAATGCAGACTCATTGGGCGCCACCACAAAACAAATGGTGAATTGCCTGTTTCAAAATTAAATTATATTGAGTTAATCTTCGTTGGATAGATTAATTCTAGTGTGGACCAAATGATTTTAATCTTGTGACTCATTAAAATATTCTTTTTATTTACACTAGTATTCGTATCTGAAGGTGTTTAACAGTTGAATCTAAGATTTAAGCAATATTTAATAGGTTCATTTGATAAAACCTTCTTATAATCTTGTGACTCATAATATTCCACCCATCATCTGTGATATTGTTCGTAGAGAATGTATTGTCTCTGTTATCAAAAAGATTTGAATCTTGTTTCAAAAAAAAAAAAAAGACAAAAATCTTCTCAAAAAAACATTAAAAGAAGCCATTTACTTTTATACGCATGGATTTAAATTTATGCTGAGCAAAAAAACATAGATTTAGATTTACATGTAACAGTAAATAATCTTATCATATGACATGCGGTTCACAGCATAACATATTTAAAAGAAAAATATTTGAGGACATTACTAATTTTATTATAGCCCCGCAAATTGATGTGACACTCATCTTAGTGGTGTATCAATTACTTAAAAAAACCTGAAATTAATGTAACACCATTCCCCTATTCGTACCTACAAAATAAAAATAAAATGAGTCTTCTTTCAATCAAATTTATTAAACTGATATTTGTCTTTAAAGTTAATAGGATCAACCGAGCATATGATTCTCGAATAGAGATCCATAACAATTTTGCTGTCCAAATTGCTAATAATTCGGACAGCAAATGTGAGAACTAATATGGGACTTACCTGCCTAAGCAAATTTTGGGCTACTCACCCATCTGTTTGGGCATATGAGCGCCATAGAAATTCTCACATTTGTTGTCCAAATTGTTAGCAATTCGAACAGCAAATTGTTAAGGATCCATATCCATGATTCTCATATGCTTTAAGAACAAATATTCAATTTAATAGACTGAGTTAGAAGAATTTCTTCCAACCCAGTTCTAAGGAAAACTTTGTCCAAAATCGTAAAACTGGTAGATCAATCAAACATTGTTACTTTATCATTATATTTACAGATTGCTCATTGACTCTTAGTAATTGTGGAAAAGGACCAACCTCAGCCCTCCAGCAATTTAGTATTCACTGCTTCCTCCAGAGTCCAGCCCTTCCCTCCACCCAGAAAGGTAAAAGCAGCAAAATTGCTTACAGAATGTTTAACAAAATTGTATTTGTAACGGTCATAACTATACATGCTCAATCAGCCAAAACCTCTAAAATGATGGTAATTGGCTCAAAACTGAAGATGCTCACACTACTTTCTTCCCTGCATACATAGTGCCACATTTATAGATTCTTCTGTGCTAATCAAAATTTGGAGATAAAGACATGCGAAAAGAAACTAAAGTTTCTTTCATCGATAGTTTTAGAGTTCAAGCGCAAAGTAGAGGCGGACATTCTAACCAGGAACCAGATTGTGCCACCAAATGATGCTTTTCAAGCATTCTGGATGATGGGCTCGCCATATCCATTCACTTTGCCCTGGAATTAGCAGCAAAGGGAGATATTGAGATTAGAATAAATAGCCTATTGGGGCTAGATATCCCCTCATCGATCTCAAATAAAACAAACAGGAGAGACTTACTCGTCAGTTTAGATCAGCTACATTTATAATCTAGCTTTTACAATCACCAATAATAAATAAAACTTTCTCCCTAAGCTTATCAATACTCTGCAAAAAAGTGAAACAAGTGCAAAAGTTTATTAAACAGCAGACAACATGCAGCAAATGCTATCAATATGATATCAAAGTCACAAAATGCACACCAAGCTAGAGATCTTTGCCCATCTTTGAGCAAAGGCAGCTGCATTTTTTAGGTGAGCACAATGGGAAGGATCAAAATTCAGAAAGTAGATTGAATTCTCTGTAGCTTCTGCTACCCAAAGATGATTCAATTGGTCCTTCGCTCTCTTGATAAGATTACAAAAGCCAACCTGCAATGTGGAAGCTAGAACTGTCATTAACTATAGCGCTTTTTCTTTTGGGGGGCTGGATTGACTTATTTAGTTTTTTTGTGGAAGATTTGTGTTGGAGAAGGGACAAGATATGCATCTTTAGATCAAAAGTGTATCACGCAGGAATCTACCATTTGTATGATTCTTTGATAAATTTCTGAAACAATTAAAAATCACCGAACTAACGTCTAAGACCAACAATTCAAGGCAACGATAAAGAATCCCGGAAGCTTATACCAAGTAAAACATGAAAGCAGTAGTTAGAAGTGACGCAATTAGCATGGTGCAGAAAAGGGCTACAACATGTGTAGTAAACTTACATGTCCTGGGTAAGATATTCTTCCAAAACAAGGTATTATTGTATTAGTCTTTCAATAGATGGTAATCTAGAACTGGAGTCAATTGCGTTCTTATTTAGTTATCATATTGTGGATTGTCTCAGTTATGGAGCAATCAGTCATTTCATTCATTTAGTCATATTTAAGGTGTATAATTTATGAGAGAACAAAGGAAGAAGGCATTTCCTTCCGTTGAATTGAATCAAATCTTCCCATGAGAGCTCCTATTCCTTCATTTCTCAAAGTGATCTCTGATGATTGCATCATTTGATAAAGATAAATGCCACTCTTGGAGGTGACTGAAACGAACAGGATATACTCACAGTGGATCCCACGAGATTAGAGTTGATTGGTGCAAACGAACCATCATTAATATATGGAGTGCAGAAGCTGATGGCAAGTAAAGAATTGGATAATTCTTCTGGCTGTGACTCAGAAATGGAGCCATCTGTCACAAACACCCACTGTTTCTTTTGGTGAGGAGCTGTAAAAACCTCCCCCACATGCACAATGACCGCAGCTACATCAAACTCACTGAATAAACCAAACAACTATTATTGAGTTTATAACTTTTCTCTCTTTACTACTAGAAGGGAAAATGGAGCAAAAGCAAAAACGTCATAGCAGAAAGGATGAGATTTGAAATTCACCTGGAAAGAGGAACTTCACCCAAATTTGACAACAATACTGGTTTGCGAGGATTGTGGAACGGCCTACAGAAGATATCTATGAGCTAGATTCGATTAATATTCTTAATTTTTTGTAATAAGAAAGTTAAATGGAAACTTACTTAAAGTGTTCGGTTGCTTGGGAAGATAAAGGCTGCCATTTGGTAGTGGATCCTCTTGCTTGCAAATATAGGGTATCTGCATCAGAATTAAACGGTACAAGTCCAGAAATAGCATAAGCCTGCCCCTCAACCAGCTCATGTTGCTGTCACAGTAGTAAGTAGATTAATTATAATGCTTATAAAACACACTACATAACATTCATGATAAGCATACAGAGACGGTAATGAGAGAGAGAGAGAGAGAGAGAGAGAAACAAATTCGTCATATTGGCCTGGCAGGCTTGACTACACACATGTATGAATACACGTGGGGGTTGGGGCATTGAGCGTAGAGGAGAGAGAAAAGGGGGTAGGGGAGGAGGGGGAATGTGCGAACTAGATGTAAAGAAGGGTCCAAGGAAAGCAGAACAACACAATTGGATTCACCTGCTTCTCTGTTGGGTTCCAGATTGTTATCAAGCCTTCTTTAGGGATGTCCTTTCCATGACCCATTTTCTTAGTTAATCCAACTATCCTCACCCTCATAAATGGGGTGACTTCTCTCTCACCTAAGCCAGCATCTTTAAAAGCTTTCTCAATTGCTTTGTCCATGTTTGCCTGCCTGTTTGCCTAAGTTCAGACTAGCCATAGTTAATGACCTCATTCTAAATTTGGACTTTCAGTCAAGCAAAGAATCTAAAGCCCACCTCTAGTTTTGCTTGATAAGTGGTAAAAGAAGTTAGTTGCTCCGGACTCATCTCTGCCATTAATACTTCAGGTTCTGCAGCTGTCTCAAGTATCTTTAAAAGTTTTGCTCCTTCACTGTCATTGTCATCATAATTATGTGAACCTTTTATGTCTCTTTGAAACTCGGAAATGATGCCCTCTACAACAGTAGATCGCCTGCAGCCAAACAAAAATCATTAAAAAAAAATTGTAACAAAGCCATGTTGAATGTCTAAGGCCATTGCTGTAGAATTGGAGGTCCTTTTGCATCATTAACAGGAAAACCATCTCACAAACTGGCTGATAGTATCAGTATGCTTTAGTCCTTTTATGATCAGAAAAGGTGTGATAAGATGCATGGTTACTGAACATACATCAATAAGGAAGGCCAAAGAACTACTGAAGTAGATAAATATTTAAAACTTTAAGTAGACCATGAAATCTACTAATGGATTGAGCACACAATCAATGAATATTTTCAAGAAGTAAACAATATAAAATTCGCTTGATATGGAAGAATAGAGGTCACCTTTGATTGTACAATTGCACCATTTTACTCTCCATCCTCTCTGATCTCACAATAGACCCTTCATTACCTAACCTAGATGAAAGCAACAGGAATGACTTTCATCATACAGAACACAGTATCGATTGAAGAAAAACTTCAAAAAAAAAAAAATTCAAACTACCTTTCTTTATAGAGGACAGGGTATATCCGACTGACTCCTACTAAAGTCCGGGGGACTGGACCCCCATTACACTTAATGCACCTAAATGCTAAAGGAGAACAAACACCTTTACCTGTGGAAATATATTCGAGGGCCATGCATTATAAGGCAAGAAGAACAAAAATCTATATATATCTTAATGCCATATAAAACTGGAAAAAATAAAATAAAAAAATAAAAAAAAATTCCTGTATACAACCCAAATAGTGCTTACAGAATCCCAGTCTATCAGCCCAGTGAGCTCTATATGTCCCATTTCCATGCAATAGCAAACTAACTGTCCTTGACACCTGACACCAAAGCAAAAACCTCAGACAAACCTCCGAAGACAGAAAGTCAACTTTTCGAACAATTCAAGTTCAACAAAAAAATAAAACCAGTAAGAACCTCAAGGGATGAAACAGGCCCAACCCAGCCACATAATCCTGCTCCCCAGATCTGCACAGGACAAAATAAACTGTAAGCAAGAGACAATTCTAAAGGAAATGTTCTGCTCAAAGAAGGGCAGGAAAAAAAAAAATCAAAGAAATGAACATATTACCCGAAGTTTCTGTCCCACAAACAGTTTTCCAGCAACAAGGTGCTTCGACAGTGGTACATCCAAAACAGCATCCATTGCATACCTGTAAAACAAGATCTTTCTACAGGCCAAAAAACTTTAAATATAGTGTAAGCATCACAACATGTATCTAGGCATTTACTTACCACCCGTCAGTTAGTTCAACTTTTGTTGTGTTACTACATTCATCCCCAATTACTTCCATGGAAGAAGTCTCATTCTTTAGGTCACAATTTGAACAAATAGCTGAAATGCATAGAACCATCATTGAAGAAGGTGATGCATCCCCTTCCAGAATTCTCTTGATTGCAGAACGATGGCCATGATTGACTTCTCTTTCATATCTACGTAAATGCATACAAATTGTTCTCATGGAAGTCTTATTCACCCAGGACTAAACATACAACTAATGATAATTACATACCTATACTTCAATTCCTCGAGCACGTTGGACACTGTCAAAAATTTTCCAGCAGCTTCAGTGGCATAGCATCTCTCATAGCATGCTAGTTTCCAAACAATCCACTTGTAGTGATTTATGACCCACCTAGATATATATTATGCAAAATGCGAAACAAAAGATCAGATGCAGAATACAAATTATCTAAATTAATAGAAAAGCATAAATAACCACACTGCTGAAGAGCCCTGAACAATAAACAGCACAGAAGTTCCAGTTTTCACAACAACCACATTCAAGGGGCTGCCCAACTCAACCAATCCTATTTAATAATTACATGGGCAGGCCAACTCTATCTCAAGTTGATGATACTCTAGTTAATATTGTAACTAAAGTTTGCATAGATCGTATAGAGTATCTGTAAACCGAGAAGCAATGTAACTTTAAAAATATAATAGAGAATTTACTCTTTTGAAGCATATTGTATGGATGCTCCAGATTGAGCCAATATGTGGAAAAAAGCTTCTGGTCCAATGCAATTTAAGCCAGACTCGTCATGAAACATGTACTTCTCTGCATTGGTTGATTTAATGCATCTGACCTGGTCTGACAAAAGCTCCAACTATATTCATTTGTGTTAGAACTGAATATATTCTAACAATTTGGATGTGTAAAATGGTGTCATTGCCAAAAGCAAAAGAAACTTCAAGAGGGAAAACAACAGTACTGATAGTCTACGTACCGTATTCTGGTGTAATGGAGGTGCTTTAAAATATTCATTGACACACATTCTTGGAATCTGAAACGGGTATCGTGTGGAAATTCTTTTTTTGCAACATGAGTGTTCAGATGGTAAAGTAGATAAACCTGATGGAACATGTAGCTTAATTGAGGAAGCATATAACCAACAAAAACACAAAACTCTTTCAAAAGACATGTATGAAATTTACCATTAGGAACTAGTGGAACATTCTTATTCAACGGGGTGGAGAATTTGGAACTGCGGGGCTTTTTGAACGGAGAAACAGAACTCTTTCCAAGTATTCTCTTTACATTAGCCACTTGTCCATTATTTGTGCAAGCTGTGCCAATGGTATTTGTAATATCAACCAATGGTCTGGCTGGTGACCGTCCAAGTGGACTAATCCTTGAACTGATACCATTAGCCAAAGAATTTTTTGCTGCTGTATTAGGATCACCTTGCCTGTCACTTAAACGCTTCTCTAGAGAAGATGCATTAGTATTTAACCTACAAACATTGTCATAATGAACAGCATCAAATTCTTTGATCAAGTTATTCCCTGAAATAATATGTTCTGACTTGACTGACAACTGCACTTGATTAGAAGATGATCGCAACGGGGTTACAAAACTTTTTGACGTATTTTTGTTGTATGCCATTTCCTCACTAGAAAAGGGAGTGCAAGGATCATTTCCCTCATTTGACAAAATATCATTGAATCTTGTCTCCTTTGAAAATGAAAAAACTGAATCATCTGCATCCTCTTCATTCAAGAAAGTTCCCAATTCCGGGTCACCAAGAAGGCTCCTAGCACGTTTCAGTGCATCACTGGAGACAGAAATAGATCTTCCACCTGCCGTGTGGAACTTGATTGGAGGTGGTTTAAGAGCTGAACTCTGCATTTCAGGTTGCATCAGGTTTGGATTTGCCTGATTCTTCAATCGGCTTCCTGCTGAACCTGACATGGAAGTTAACAAAGGCCTCGGAACTGATGTACCATCCTTAATATCACAATTGTTCACACAGTCTCCCATTTCTGAATTGGATAGACTTTTCCATCCAAATGGTCCATTGGGATTATACGGCTTCACTGAATGTTGAAGACCTTGAAAAATACTATTATCATTATCTTCTTCCAATCCCAACAATGTTTTAGCTCTAACCAGACCGTCTGAAGATATATTGACAATTTTCCCAGAGCCCGTCTGGAAGAGAGAATTTGAGGAACCACATCCATTATCTCTAGCTAGCACTTGGCCTGCACAACATTCTATGAGGTAATAAAAGTTGTCTCCAAAAGACCATGATAAGACTACTTGGTTGTATCAATAAAACAACGCCGTTCTCTTTGATCATAAATAAACTACACTGAAAAAAGAACATACAATCGAGTTTCATATTCACTATTATTTTCGCTTTCAATAAGGGAAAAATTCAACTAATTTCAAGTCTTTAAAATTTTTTATTATTTTTTTTATAATTAAGTCTTTAAATAAACTTTTGGGGATGCAATCAAGTCATGTCTTTCACTTTCTTAAGAACCACACAGCCACAAAATGTTAGCCCCAATAGTTTCGTTCCCCTCACATCCCTCAGCTTTCTTGGTAAACAAACAGACTATAATTCAAGAAAATAGTAACATAACCAACCAACTAATTATCAAATTTCTTATATATTACTATCAAAATTGATACCACCAAGGACCTTATGCTATATCCCA
Organism: Alnus glutinosa; assembly: GCF_958979055.1. NCBI lineage: Eukaryota > Viridiplantae > Streptophyta > Magnoliopsida > Fagales > Betulaceae > Alnus > Alnus glutinosa. Next base: position 28,660,234 of record NC_084892.1, read on the forward strand.
AAATCAGAGAAATTCCCCAAATTCTGAGAGTAGTGCGTACCTGTATCGTCGCCGAGAATAGATAATGCCTTGGCTATCGAAGACTGCTTCACCCCAACCGGTTTTCCCAACCCAGTTCGGAACAACGGAGAAACCCCAACGCCTTCGTCGCGATTCTCCAGAAGCTTCGAACACCCTGTGGCGAACCAAATCAAAATCTAGAGCACAAATTAAGCAACAAAAAACTAGGTTGAGAGAGAGAGAGAGAGAGAGAGAGAGAGAGAGAAATGCCTTGGAGAACAAGATCGGACATGGAAGGTAGACGAGAGCTGCCGTTTGGTGAATCAAAATTTTCGTCGTCGGGCTTGATTTGGAGGTCTCGATCGGAGATTTCCCACTGGACACCGTTGTCGGCGTTGGAGAATATCTCCCACGTAGACATTCTCCGGCGTCGGGTGGTTTTTAGAATTGTAAATAGGAATTTTTGTGAAGGATACAAACAGTGAAAGGTTGCTTTGGCTTTCTTTTGTTTTCAACTAAAGAAACGTTTTTTTTAAAAGAAAAAAAATTATATTTCGAGAAGGCGGGAAAGTTGAAATTGATGGAGGGGAATTTGGATCCATACACCCTGCCCAAACTACGTGATTTAAAGTGATCAATAGAAGTGCAAACTTCGGTGCACATTATGTGGCACAATGGGCCGCAGCTCGATTTTTGTCAAGCAGCATTCCCACCATTCCCTCATCAACTTCTTCCACTACTACTCAGTTTGTCAGTATTGCGCATGGTCCAGATCTGAATAACTCTGTTGTTTAGGAATTATTTTCGTATGTTCTTTCCTTTGCTTGTACTTTTCAGTCGCATCTAAAAAAAAAAAAAAAAAAAAAAAAAAAAAAAAAAAAAAAAGACCGTCTCAAATTCGGACAAATTTGATAAATTTTATATAAATGGTCGTGAGAAACTACTTATTAAAAGTGAATAAGTAATGTGGTTATTAATTGCTAATAACCAATAACCATTAATAACTGCCAACAACAGTTAATTGAATAACCGAAAAATAAAAAATAACCGCAACCGAATAACCGGATATTCTGGTTATGATAGGTTTTAAGAAACAGATTAATAACCTTGTAACCAGTAACAAGTAATCGCTTTATATATATATTACAAATAAAAAAAATGTAAATAATTAAAAGGAAAAAATACAATTTAGCTCTCCAAACTACCAATCATTCTCCGGATAACCCCCTGAACTACTAAGACTTGGACTCTGGCCTCTCAAACTACCAAAACCTTTGAAAAATGGCAATTTTTGGCAAAATATCCCCATAATACCCCTCCCACTTGTCATTTTTCAATTAAAAATTCAAAAAAAAAATCAAATTTAAAAAATAATTATAAATAAATAAATAAACTAAAATTTTATTTCTTTTTTTTATATATTTTTTTTTAAAAAAAAAAATTTGTAGGTGTTTGAGGTGGCGTTATTTCCCAACCACGGCCCGATCTTCCTAACACTTCTTCGGTCACTATCCGTTTCCAACGCCATGATGACCGATTTTATAGCTCGGCTCCGCGAGTTCTGATTCGCAATCATCAGCTCGCTGGTCTCAGCTAAGCTCAAGCTCGCCCTGCTCTAAAAAATATCCTTCATCTAAGAGAAAACTTTGTGATCCTTAAACCCCAGGTAGCTATTAACTAACATTTTGAATTCCAAAAATCACAGAGAAGAAAATGGATACGAACATCGACAAAGAAGCTCAAAACCGTTGATTTATCTGTCAAAAACCAATCGAGATCTTCCACAACGATGATATACTTGCTCGTCGTTTGTAACAAAACAAAAAATTCAAATTGGAATCGTTTATAATCTTTTAAAGATCAATATCATAGACATCGAATGATAGGAAATTAGCTATGTCTGGGTTCGGAGAGGTGGGAACAAGTTCGCTGAGGCTGCAGGCATGCATCGTGCCCAACGACGATACTGGAAAGAAGTAATACGCCCTCTGCTCGATCGCAATATTTTTAAATATATATTTAGTTTTTATTCTTTTTTATTTTTTGAGTTTTTTTATTTTTTTTATTTTATTGTTATTTAATTGAAAAACGACACGTGGTAGGAGTATTATGGGAATATTTCGTCAAAATTTGCATTTTTCAAAGGTTTTGGTAGTTTGAGGGGTCAAAGTTCAAGCCTTGGTAATTCGAAAAAATATCCAAAGAATGATTGGTAATTTTGAGAGCTAAATTGTATTTTTTTCTCTAATTAAAAATATATAACATAATTATAAGTTTATCTTCTTTTATGCTTCTCTTCTAGTAGTAATATTAAAAAGATTATTATATAATTCTTGAATCAAATATTTGAACTCCCGCGTTACAACATGAAGCTCGACAGCTCCGATCTAGAGACACAAATCCAACACAAATATGGGTCTTGAAACTTGAAAGCACGAAGCTGTGCGGTGCTCGTGAGAAACCTTGTCTGCAAGGCAAAATGACAATGTCTTCATCGTCTTGGACTCTTGGTTGGAAACTTCGGCAAAAAAGCCCCAACACAAATTCTCAAGGCTTTAGAAAAATAAAACCCACGTTAATAATTGAATATGACCTTTCGTCCCTCTTCCATTTAATTATTTTCCCTGATTTTGGATTTGTTTGTTAGATTTTTTTTACAATCATTTTATTTAATCTATGGACTTGATTGTGAGCTCATTAAAATGAATGAATAGTAAATGAAATTATGCACGTCCAATAGGCATTTACTATTTAGCATTAAATCTTGAATGGTTAAATATTGAATTAAAAAATAATTAACAAAGTATGAAAACCGGTTTTTAATAACCGAATAACCGACGGCTAATAATAACCGTGTACCCCGGTTGCGATTGCAACTGCGGTCATGAGAAAATAACCGCAACTGCAACTGCAACTGCAACCGATTGTACACCCCCTACCACTTATGAGATTTATTTGATCGGATAAGTGATTGCCTAATTTTTATTTTGTCAGATGGGTCTCAGAAGCGGTCTCTCATAATCACATGTCCGAATTCTCTCAAATTCGAACAAATAATTTGAAAGGATTCTAATCCGCTAGGAAGTGGGGGTAAGGCTTTTTGTCCAAACAAGCGGGTGAGCCTCTTGCTCTGCTTGGTAGATTTCATCGGCAAGAGAAAATTTGTATGAGACTCATTTGTGGTAATTGAGTAGCTCAAAATTTATTTAGATATATCTCATATAAGTTCTTTCATAATTATTGCATAAATTACTAAAAATTGTTTGATATCTCAATCCGTAAAAGAGATATCAAGGATCTCAAGTTCAATTATAAGAATACTAGAGATCCTCAAATATAAAATGGATTTGGATTTATGGGAGGACACATAAGATTGAAATCCTTTGAAATCAGACCGTCCAAATTTTATTGAAATTCAAACAGTCAAAAGAGAATGAGTTGTGGGGCCTATCGGTTGTGGGGAGCCTAGGGTGTGGAGCTTGGATAAGTGGGTTTTGCAACTTTCTCTCTCTCTAACAAGGGAATAACTTTTATTATATTCTGAGATCCAAATGGTCAAACATTGTAATTAGGGTTAACAACAAAACATAAATTAAAAAACAAAAACCACAAACTAAAACAACACTGACTGGCAAAGAGCATTGGGAGTCGCCGGTGACGGCATGTGTATACCATGTGCCTTCACCAGAGGACCCCTAACCGGCTATCAGATGAACCATCAAATCTCCCGGAATCCATCGACCGCAAACTGGAGGAGATGAAGAGTTAACACGCGCCGGTGAGAAAGGAACACTTGCTGGCGCGTGCACACCACATTCTTGTGTACGGACAGTCAGGAAAAACAAGCCTAGTTGCAATAGAGGCGGAGGACGACGACAAACACCTTGGAGGGGGCGCATGACAAGCATAGAATGACGGTGAATCATAGATCTAGCTTCAAAGAACGGCTTGAAAACCGAGCTTGACACCTTACCTAAATAAACCCAACAGTAAATTGAAGCCCACAAACTCCAAATCCTCATAAGGATTAGAGAAAATCACCTTCACCTCTTGGTTTCACAAAGAGCCACCGAGAATGAAGAAAACCAGCAACCCACGACACAGTACCTGCCTGAAACAAAATAATGACAAAAAGCAAAGAATAAAACCGAAAAGCAAAGCAGGGGGTTGAGAAGCAAGTCCTCTCCCCCCACAACCAAGAACTGAAAAGAAACTTGGCGGGTAGTGTTTTCTCTTATAGAGATGCAGAGAGCAGAGAATATAGGTGATGTAATGTTTTGTTTACAACTTTCTTTCTTATACGGCTCAAATTTCAATAAATTTAGATAGCCTGATTTATGAGATTCTCATCCAAAAACCAAAGTGTGAGGGACCATAGGAGACACGATGCGGTCACAAGTACCCAACTCTTTTTGGGGCACTCTGGGCTGATGTGGGCCAAAATGTTATGGGCTGATGTATATGGGAACGGGCCAAAATGTTATGGGCTGATGTGGGCCAAAATGTTATGGGCTGATGTACAGTAAGATTTGATAACAAGAATTAAGATTCTTTATTATTAGGTTGTTCAAAAACATGTTTACGAACAATAAAAAACATGCCACCTATACCACTTACACGTGGAATAAGATTTTTTTTTTTGTTATTAGGTTGTTCAAATAAAATAAAAATTTAAACAGGCTAAAAGAGAGAAATTGTAGAATTCAACTGCTCCCAAGCCCCGACAGAGTTCATCATTTTAAAGATTCTCAAAACAGGTGAGTCTAACCACCCTTTCTCTTCTGCTGCTGCCCAAATTCATGTAAAATTCGATTACATGGATGATGGAACCCATAAGGACGGCTTGAGTAGAGAGGTCCATTGAAACCAATGGGCAGCCGGTGCACCATATAATCATGCCCTTGCAAAATGATAGGGCGTCTGATTCTGTTTTGGCATTGGGTGCATTCGTCATATCGCAACAAGATCAATACATTGTCTTCATGCTGGCTGCGGGTCCACCATAGCTATGATGATCGCATTTGCACAAGAAACGGGATACGCCATGTCCCCGATTTTAGGACCCATGATTTTTTTTTTATATATTTTGGTGAATAAAATTCTTGTCGCCTAATACTAAAAACATTCGCATGAAGACTATAAAGGCAATAGTTAAAAGAGTAATGATTATATATATATATATATATATATATATATATATATATATATATATATATATATATTTTCCCTGGGCAAATACAATAAAAAAAACAAAGCAAACCAAAATACAGAAAAAGAAAAAGAAAAAGAAAAAAAAAAAAAAAGAGACTAGGGGTTTTATGTCACTAAATGAGAATTAAAATAACAGAGAGAAAAGACAAAATATAAAAGTATTCACTTCAATCGGTAGAGGCAATTCATGTAATAAAATTGTGCGTAAGCCAAACAGAACAGTGATAAATCTATTTTTTAAAAGAATCAAATAAAAATAAAATTCAAGAGCAGATAAGTTTAAGAACATCTTCAACAACTTTTTTATAGCCTATTTTTGTTTATACATATAAAAGAAATATATAAAAAAAAAATTACAAAAAATCACCCGCAAAAATACAACATCTTAAAGTTGCCTATGTATAAAAATATTATTGAGATCCTCTGCTGGTGTAAGATTTAATGGTTATAATTAATTGATTGATATATGTTGGAAACTTGCCCAATGACAAGTCATTTTCATTGTACCCTAAGATAGTTTACAACAAACAGTACTTCATAATAAGCAATAATCATTATTGTCATGTTGCATTCATGTAACTTGGACGTACATATGCATGCATCATTCGCACATGAAAGAGGTCAATTCTAGATCGATTTAACCCACAAGTTATTTTATTTTATTTTTTATTTTTTTGATAAGAACCCACGAGTTATTAATTTGTAGACCAAATAATAGGGTTTTAAAAATAGGGTTTTCTTTTTTAAGAATAATAATAAGTAGGCACAATTTTTTTATTTATTTTTTTATTTATTTATTTTTTATAAGTTAAGAGTGAAAAAAGAGATCAATAAAGGGGGATAGGATTCTTTGCACAATCTAGCCAAATGGATAACCAAAGCGGGGAAGAGACTTGAATGCTTTCTTGAGTAGGAATGAGAGACAACTTATTTTATCGTATTTTGGGTATAGAAATTTGTATTTATGTAAACTTTTCTAATTTTTCAAGACGAAAGGATTACAAGATTGGAGCAGAGAACTTCCTATCTCTAGAATTGCTGATTCGACAATGTCAATTGCTATCAATTGGTTTTAACAGCTCCATCAAACTAAGTTTTAATGATTTTTTGAATTTTTGCAGCCAATTGAGTCTCAATTAAGTTTTAAATTCATCCTCCTTTCAATGCCCTGTGGATGTAAGTTTGTTCTTTTTCTTTCTCTAATTCAAAGTTGAATATTCAAGACTATTATTTTTTTTTTTGAAAGACGGTTAAAATATTAATTAAAATAATTAAATTCATCATTTTTCTTAATGAAGTTAAAGTTTCTACAGTTTTTTGAGATTATGTGCCATATATAATATTTCGGTATTTCCACCGTTTTGCCTTAAAAAAAAAAAGAAAAAGAAAAAGAAAAAGAAAGAGAAAGAGAAGGTTACGAGTTAAATGAAATCCATATGAACGGTTTGGGCGGTGTAGTCGAGGAGTAATGCTACACATTATCCCCTTGTCCTCTTTTTGTCCTCCCAAAATTGATGTGACTCTTAAAATTACCATTAAATTTTTGATATATCACTCTTAGATTTTGGTCCAATGGTAATTTTAAAAGTCACATTAATTTTAAAAGAACAAAGAAACGATGTGTAGCATTACTCGTAGTCGAGACAACATGTAACCATCATTCCTTCGTAAATGAAAGGACGTCTGATCCGGTTTTGTCGTGCCGCGGACCCACCGTAGCATGATGGTCACATTTACACAGGAACGTGATATATACCAGATCTCTGCTTTGACTTTTTGACATTTTGCCATTTTTGGTCACCTGATTTGTTCGGTCATTTAAGTATGTATTTTTTTAATAATATTAACAGAAGACATAGAGGTAATTTAAATTTTTTTAAAAAAAAATATTATATTTCTCTCATGCTAAAACACACGTGACAAATTCTTTCACTTAATTTTGAGGAAAAATCTATCCCCTTTTTTATAGCATTGATATATTGTGTTTTGTGAACAAAATGTTCCTTTGCAATTGGTTGTTTGAATTAGCAACCCCAAAGAGAGGGGAGAATGATGAAATGGAGAGGGTCTAGTTATTGTATTTAGGACGGATAAAATGGTCTAAAAAATAAAATGACCATTTTATTTCTCATAAATGTACTATTTGGCTCCTCTTTATTTCATTTACAATAATGTACGACTCACATACGGGTGAAAATGTGAATACGGATCCATAAAATGCGGTTATTACTTTTAGGTATCCGTATTATGCGATTACTATCCATATGAGGTAATATGCATTTTGGATTATTATCTAAATCTATATACAATATTAAATAATGCGGTTATTACTATATGTAAGCTTAAATAAATTAAGATTTTACTTGTTACACAGTTCACGATTATCAACTATAAAAGGTCATTGTCTCATAGAGTAATCGAAACAATAAATGTAATGAGGTATGACTTTGATATGATAGTAAAAAAAATCTAATATAACCTAAAGGTCCTAAACTTAACTAAATTCAAAACGACCTCATTTTAATAAATTTAATTAAATATATATAAAATATATAAATGGAATATAGATGCGGTTATTAACTGCATGTGCATATCTTAAAATCGCATCCGCATCTACACGTGCGGATAATGAATAGCGGATGCGGACGGTTATTATTCACTCTCATTTTCACCCCTAGATCTTCCTACGTACTCAAGGTAAGTGAGCTCTACAGCGAATTAGGATTCACAACAAATTTTTATAATTTGAACAACAATTATAAAAGAGCTCGTACGAGATATATCTGCAATTTATTTAGACACCTAAATCTCAAATGAAAAGCCTCTTACGTACTTTATGGGTATCCATCGCTCTGCAACTCCTTTACGTGAGACTGTCTAAATTGCACACAATCGCAAAAGATCTCGACCACTATTTTGGTGGCGGGGTGTGAGCAGCTGAGACAAAACTGTACCCACGAGTGGATCTTGTGGGGGGCCCTGATGTTTATTGGCAAACATCGGGCCCCCCATTGGCGCCGATTTCCTCACAAAGACTGGACCCAACCCTCCCTGGTTGATTAGGGCTCATTCGGCCACATACTCGCCGTTCAATCTTTGTGGTTAACAATTATGCACCCTAATCTTATTTTATATTTGTATTAGTTAGCTTTTCAAGTTGGTCCAATTGAAAACAAGAAGGTGAAACATTTCTTTCATCCAACGTGCCACTGGAAAAATGAGACATGTGCAATATATTTATATATTCTTGTATGGGATCCTACATACAGAATATAATACATAATAAGATTAAAAAAGATACCACTTAAACATGTAGGGAGATAAAGTAACACCCTTGGCTCAAAGAATTTGGATCCTCTCCATTTCTCTTCATTTAATTATAAGGTAGGGAGATAATTGTCTTTTTATATTTCATAAAAATGTAAAAAGACAACTATATCCTTTATTCTCCATTTGAAATGGAAAGGATCCTGTTCCTGGCCCAAGAGGGCCAGAGTTGTTAACGTTAAAGCCTCCTGGCGTAAAGTTACTTGTTAGAGCATCTTTAATAATAGTAGTTAAAGTAGCTATTAAAAAAGAGAGTTTTAGCTACTGCTTTTTCCATGCTCTGTCCAATAAATTCTCTATTCTACTATTTATTTTCTTTATATATTATTTTGTGTGGAAAAAAGTGAAATAAATAGGAAAAGAGAGTGTGAGAAGAAGGAAATGAAGATAGATAAAATAATAAAAAATTATTTGTAGTGTGAATAGTAAATAAGCTCTTCTGCCTATTTACTATTCATCTACACTAGAATGAAAAATTCTATTCTGCCTATTCTGATGGAGGTGAAAAATGGCTCACTATTATAAGCAATTTGCCTATTAAACGCTCATGTTTACAACTCACATAAAATACATTTTTGAACGATGTGAACTCTTCTTTTGTGAAATTGTGTGATGTATAAAAGAAAATGGTTAATTGTATCTTGTGACATAGTACTTCGTGTACGAATGAAGACTATGAGCTACTATTATATGGGCTATCCTAATGGTCAAGAAATTTACATTTATGTTTGGTTTTGAATTTAATAGTTTACAAGCGATCGGTATAACCGCGTTAGTTAAAATAATTGCACCATTAGTGGTGTGAACCACCCAGGATTTAAATATAGTTGGGTCAATACTCAATAGGCAGTAGCAATGACAATATGCAGCAACATCGGCGCACCAATGTTGTACTTCTGGCCCCTCATGACAATGTCAACCATACAAAGAAGAGGTTAAGAGCTTTAGTAGATTATATATAATTAAACTATGACATGTCCACTTTAAATATCATATATTATACCTATAATGCATCATCATGATATTCTAGTCGTTTAAACATAGGATTACTCCCACTTCACATATATACTAAATACACAGGGCTTTTTAACGTCATTTATTTTAAGAATTTTACTGACTTAGACATTGGAGATTTCTTTCATCGGCTCATTCCAACCGACCTGTAGACCTTTATTATTTAAGCTTTTGTAGGCAAATCGTAAGTGGGAGTAGTTCAACCGATTTCGATTCTATCATACATATATATTTCAACAGATTTATATAATCATGTGCACATAGAATATAGAACAAGATAATATAAAAAATATCACTTAATATAATTTTCATGTGGTTTCTATTTATTAAGGGTCCAAATATGTTATCTTAATTTACCATAAATGGTAAGCATCATAATCATAGGATAATTGGAATACTCCCCTTAAAAATTGGTGGATCTGGCCTTGGACCATTTTATTTGAAAATCAATTTGTGTTTTTTTTCTTTTTTTCTTTTTGAAGAAATAATGATTCTCATTAATTATAAAGATGAAACTTGCTCAGCAAATACAATAGTCTGGATGTAAGAAGGGCATTCCTCCATCCACGATTCATCTAGTTGAAAAGAAAGAGCACACTTAGTCAATGTATGGGCTGCATAGAAAATCAATTTGTGTTTAATGAGGGAAGCGAAAGCTTTTTATGACATTTGAAATCACATTCCGCAAAATGTATTATAGAGTCGTCCATGTAATTATGTAAATAAAGCGACGTTATTGCACCCAACAAAAGTTACATGTTTTCTTTGGCATAACATTAGAAGCTATAGTTTCAAACTGATTTTTATGCTAGTTGGCAAACAAGCAAAACGTACCGTTCAATTATCACTAATATAGTCACCAATATCATTATAACCCATTGTTGCCATGATCGCAACCATCACTATTATCACTATCATCATTTATATCACCTCCATCACTAAAACTATCATTATTATCATAAAATAATTGTCAGTATTTATCATTATCATTGAATTATTATAATACCTCAGCTTCTTAATCTCTGAATAGACTCATTCTAATAATATAAATTCAAATCGGCATAATTGTAAGTTATATGGATTTAATTTCATCACTTTGAAAGATTTTAACTTATAAAAAAAAATATTTTCCTAATAATGTTTTATCATCTACAATGTAACAATGCCGCAATGATCATTTTTAAATAAGAAACTTTTAAGGTTTTGTTTAAAAAATAAGAAGCACATTTATGGATAAGAATCGGCTGCAATGTGCTCACTAAATTCAAGCCAATTAGGACTACACCTGCCCTCTATGAGGATATCTTGATATTGGGAAATGCTTGTTGGGGGATGTTTTACCGTCCTCCAACCGGCTGTTTTAATTAAAAATAATATTTTTTTATCGAAAAGAGGGGGTAGGGGACGGTAAAACGTCCCCCCGCCAATCAGGCCTCATTGATATTAAATTGTGTAACTTTTACAAATATTTGAACAATGTAAGAGAGGGGGCACTTACCCCGAACAATTAATAATGCAATATCCACCTACTCTGAACAAATAACCAACCATATGAGTTTTGCCAAAAGGCCTAATGACAAGATATCTAAATCCCTTAAATATATAAATTATAGTGTAGTAGTGTATAGGTCTTCAGTAATTTGGACAGTAAAATTAATATAGCTCTTCCGAATAATTTATATAAACTTTATATAAACTCTTTTATATTTTTTATTTTAATCGATAAGAATTTAGACATTGCTTTAAAAAAAAAAAAAAAAAAGCCAAAAAAAACAGCCAATATTTTCCAACTTCTTTTGGAAAACAAGTAATCAATCCGCAGTTGAAATGGAGGCAAGCGTACGACGAGTCTAGGCCGTCAGATGTTCGGCTAAGTTTAATCTGACGGACAGGAACTCCCTACGAATTGTCTATGACTATTAGTGCGTCATGTAGCAGTAGGGCAGGTCCCGTCATGACTTTTCAGCATCACGACTCCCGAGTATGATGGCCAGGTAAAATACGATTTGACCAAAATGCCCTCAAAGTACGGAGCCACATTTTGTTTTGCCCTTTGGATACATGCAGGAGGCACGTCGTAAAGTCGTAAAGTTGCAAATACATCATCAATCAAGGGAGTGAACCCTGGGGGGGCATTTAGGGAAGAATATGCCTCGATAATCGTGAAGGACTCTGAAACCCTGGTCTTCTACTAAGGGGCATGTACTCCTAAAAGAGGAGTCTCGGGAGGCGGAAAGGAACGACTCAGTGCCCTGCAATTTCCGAGGCACCCCTCCGAATCAGTGGAGAGCCGCTTCTTTTCTTGTTTGGTCAAGGGGTAGGGTTGCTTGGAATCATTGATGATTTGATGAGATTGGGATTTTCCTTTGAAATTAGGAACCACCACCTTTTTTAAGACTAGGGCCTTGTTTGAAATCCCCATTCCCATTCCCCTTCCCTCTCCTTCCCTTCACTTCTTCCAAAAAATATCAATTTCAAAATATTCTTACTTTTTTCACTTTTTATATCACATCAACACTTTTTTTTATTACTTTTTAAATAAAAAATTCACTATAATACAAATTTTTCTCACTTTTTCATATAAATTATTTCAACTTTATATCACATCAATCATATTTTTTAATCATTAAAAAAAAATTCCAAGGGAAAGGGAAAGGGAAAGGGGATTTTAATCGGATATTCGCATCCCCTACAATTTATTAGATTTTTTCTTGTCGTTAGGTATTACAATCGGCTATAATTATTTATTCTAAATAGTTATAAGAGGTTGTTTGTGAGATTTATTTGACCCAATAAATAATTAGATATTAATTTTTATTTAATTAAGTAAATTTTATAAGTGATATTTTATAATCATCTATACAAATCGATTGCAATTCAAATAAATAGTTGTTATTATTGTGAGAAAGAGATCTCAACAATTTTGTTATACAAATTATTAACAATTTATCTGAATAAATCTCGAGTAATTGGCACATTTGCCCGGATGTATAGCTTCGATAAAAAAAAAAAAAATCTTGTATAAACTATAGATATATATATATATATATATATATATATATATATATATATATATATATATATATAATTTTACATTTGTAATGTAAAGTTGATGTGCCAAACACACCCTAATGGCTTTGTTTGATAAAAAGTTGTCTTTTTCCATTTTCTTTTTTTATTTTCAAACAAAAACAATAACAAAAAATCTAAAACTTAAATATGCATAGAACTTTCGAAACAACTTTCATCTATCACATCATAACGTTTTATTTTATTTTTTATTTTTTTAAAAAAAGAAAATCTAAGAAGTATTAAGAAACCAAGGCATTGGGTATAGTTTGTTGGATTTATGGTTCCTTTGCAAAATTTGAAGAACGATGTTAAGAATGGGTTGTTTAGTGTTTGTTATGGTTCATTATTGTAAAAAGGAAAGAGTATTGTGCTCCAATTATAATGTCAATTATACATTGAAAGGCTTCCTCCCTATGGACTTGTTCGTCCATAAAAGAAAACGTTTATTTGGCATGGTTTACTCTATTTGCCTCTTTTGACTGTTATAAAAACTAAAGATGTGGAACTACCGAAAATTGAAGAAAGAAGAAAAATAAAATCTGCATAGAAAGAACACTGGACAGTAAGGCGAATGTAAATCTGTCTCGTAGACAAATATTGCCTCTCATTTAAACAATAAGTTTTGCAAAAGGGAATACAAAAATGTTGTCCTCAGGATACAATACTGCCCGAATGTAGTGTGCAGATCGCAAATTCTGAACACTATTTTGAATTTAGAAATTATGTAACAGCAGTTTTAATACAGTTTCTAACTGTTGAAAACACAGTTTCTGACTGTTGAAAAAGGAGTTAAAAAATATAGTTTATGACAATTACGTATTTGAAAATATTACTGTTAGAAAATCAGTTGTAAAGAGCGTCATCTTCTAGTTTCACCTTTGGATGTCTTAACTCCATGACAAAAGTTACACCCCTCAAAGCCGCCGTAGATATATCATTTATTTATATCCCCCTTTTGTGTATGGGAGGAGTCTTCCTTATTTATTTATATATATATATATATATATATATATATATATATATATATATATATATATATATATATATATATATATATATATTTGTTATTACTTTTTCATGAGCATATAACATTTTCTACATTAGATATCACAATAGTCTTATTACTGGGACCTCATTCCTATCTCATCGACTCTCCGGGAATTAGGGTAAGTGTGGTTAAAAAGAGAGTCAAACACCTTATAAAGAAAAAAACACTCCCATCATGACCATTTTATTTTATCACTATAAGCATTATAGATACTGATCATATATTATAGTTTTTTCTTCAACTTGTTTATGAAATTATAGTTTTTTCTTCAAGTTGTTTATGAAATGTAAGTATTATGCTCCTTTTTAAAAAAAAAATAAAGATAAAAGATTATAAATCAGTGCTCTACGTGTCACCCCATATCCCATTTGAGTTCCCTTAAAACTCACGTGACTTTTAAAATATCTACTAAAATTATGAAATAGTGATTTATTATAAATTTAATAGTAATTTTAAAAGACACATCAATTTTTTATAGTCACAAACAAGACTTGAGATAAAATTTAGAATTACTCAAAATTATAACACCCTAATCGATCATTTTCCATGTAATTAAAGCATGAGATTGGGCTCCTTCTACTACTATATATAAACAAGTAGCATCATTTTATCTGATTTTTAAACTCTCCATTAGGAATGTGTCACAGTCTACTAGCAAAGTTATTGCATGGGTCCCCGCTAATATGGTAATGATGGACTTTTTTTTCCTTATATGGTCATAGTAATGGTGTGAAGGTACGAGAGTTAAAGTCTATTTGGTGGATGTCATTATCATAAATAAATCACTTCCCATTTTGACGAATTCTCCGGTTGACACCAATTAAGCAATCCGGAAAAAATGATTTGATTTGATTTGATTTGATTTGATTTTATTAAATATTTCGAGTATTATATATATACTTTTTATTATAAGTTATTTATAAATTTATTTGTCAGTTTATATGAGTTTCACATGGTCAAAATTTATAAAAAAAATTTAATTATTTAGAGAATAACATGGTAAGTAATACGTGGTTTGTTATATTAATTTATTTAGTGGATCTCTTTTTTTTTTTTTTTTTTTTTCTTCAAACAAATAAAAAAATAAATGAAATAATATATACTAACTTAAACATATCAATGTAGGATGAGTTGGACAGTACTAGGAGTACAGAGATGTACAATTCATCATTTCTCAAAACTATAATTAATATACCTAAATTATTGTTTAGGACATAATTTTCAAATCTCTAATGGAATCTGACATCGAATTTTATAGCGCCAAGGAGCTAGATCATGTAGAGAGTTTGACATTTATATATGCATGTTGATGCAATTTGGTATTTCTAATGAAGCAATAGCTTTCTTAGGATAATAATCTCTTTTAATTTACAAAAAATAAAATCAAATTGTAGATCAATGTTCAATAATGTTTTAATTAATAAGAGAGTTCATGATAAGTGAAATGCAAATGATCTTATCAT
The DNA here is from genome assembly GCF_958979055.1 of Alnus glutinosa. Classification (NCBI taxonomy): domain Eukaryota; kingdom Viridiplantae; phylum Streptophyta; class Magnoliopsida; order Fagales; family Betulaceae; genus Alnus; species Alnus glutinosa. Next base: position 28,675,369 of record NC_084892.1, read on the forward strand.
GGATCTGCCCATTTGAAATTGAAGTGGTTGAGATACACCATGAATCATTAACCCAAAGATTAATGAAAAAAAGAGAAGTAATCATGAAGCAAAAGAAAGGAAGAATTTCTTATACCATCAAATAGAAGGAGGCCCACAAAAATCTAAAAGATAGAGAGGGGGAACCTTCCTCTTATTAGAGTTGTAATGTCATCATTTCGTGACCCAAAATACCTCAAATCTATCATTTTTCTATTTTTTTTTTTGCCTTTTTTGTTTTCTTTTTTCTTTTTCTTTTTGGTCATTTTAAATATTTTAGTTGTGAAAGTGGAACAATGCAACTTTAATGGTAGCTTAAAAAAATTGTAAAAATTGAAACATTAAGGTTACATTTGGGATACAGAATGATTATTTCATTAAAAAAAAAAAGAAAAAACATCTTTTATTAAAAATGAAAGAAGATTTTGAAATAGAATAACCCTAATTTTATTTCATTTCATATTTTTATATTTTCTATAAATATATATATATATATATATATTTTTAACAAAATAGTTATTGGGCGTACAAAGATAACCTAAAAATAAATTACAAATAAGATAGTAGTAGAAAGGGTAGGTAATGGACAAAGTTGTAATATTGAAAATAAAGACGGTCCCTTGTGAGGAAAAGACTTGGATACATAGAAGTGCAGTGCAGTGTATGGTGTATGGTAAACGTAGTCGGCAAGGGCATTAAAAAGACAGCCTACGCAGAATTGCACGTAAGAAAAACAAACGCACCCACCCACTCAATGACTCACCCACCCTCACACAGTCGCACTCACATTGTCAAATCAGCAGCATTTATAGTCAAGCTTTCCATGGCTACAGGAGAATTGTCTGCGTTTAGCCACGTTCCCTTCGATCTCTGCTTCTATAAATGCTACTTCTCTTCTCAAACCCTTCTCCAACCATTAAAATAAAGAGCTTCAAGGCTCCTCCCAACGTTGCCGATGTAAAAGCAGGGAAGAGTCTGTTAAGCTCAGGAGGGATAGCGCCATGGACGTACGGCCTTGGGCTATTTTGTTGATGGGGTTTTATTCCTCGATCTGTAGCGCTATCCATCCTGAGTTTCACCGGTTCTTCTTGCTCTCTCTCTCTCTCTCTCTGGCGCGCGCAGTTTCATCTAAGAAAACCAGGAATGCTCTTCATGTGGGTATGCAATGTTACTCCATTCACATCACCATTATTTTTTTGTTTTAATGTACGATGCCTTTCTGTTTTTGCGAAGCAATTAATGTACTGGTTTGGTCGTTTTCCTTTCTAGAAAAATTAAAAGCATACAGAAGAAGAAGAGGAGGAGGAGGAGATAGATCGGAGTTGCCTCCAGTCTCGAGACGAAATGAGATATGGGATTTGTGCTTGAAATCGATCAATAAACTCTTTATATTTATTTCCTATGTTATAGTTATATATATATATATATATATCATGAAACATTATTTACACTAGTATTATATATAATAATTTTAAATAGTAATGCCATACATTAATATCCTTGTATCATCTTTGAATTACCTCCAAAGTTGATGTGACATGGTATTAAAAAAAAAAAAAAAAAAATCAATTTTCATGCATCATGGAGGACCACGCATATAGGTGTGGGGGTGATACAAGAGTGAAGTACATGGACGGAAGAGGGGGGATCCGTACAGGCCACGGGCTTCCAAACTTTTAAGAACAAAAAATTTTAAGGTAAAATAAAATAAAATTATCCTCCTAGCTACTAGCAATAAATTTTTTTGCCTCTGGGCTCCGTTTATGGCAATGAATAGTTCTTTCATATTTCACTTGAAATAAAAATATTCTATATTTAATTTGAGTGGGTGAAAAATCATGATTTTTATGTGCATTTTAAAAAATATATATGAAAATTATGATTGAAAATGTAATTAAGTGGAAACATTTTCAAATGATAAACTAGTTTAATAGATTAAATTGAAATAACTTTTTTATTTCATGTCCACTAATTATTATTAAAAAAAAAAAGAGGAAATTTGTCCATTTTAATATATATATTATGGGTAAAACCTTTGCTTTTTGGCATGCATATAGTCTCCGGTCTCCATCTAGTGATGTGTGATCATCACTATCTTGAATTTTATTGACGATTTATTTGAATGCCTAAATGGCCTGCGTTGGAAATAAATTTGGATCGAGTTACATCATAATCGAGTAAAGAAAATATTACTTTAAACTTCAGTTAACCCTCTTAATTGTCACTGAATTTATAATTTTTTTTTTTCAAATTTTAAGAATTTTCAAATTAGTATATTTATTTTTTAATTTTTTAAAATTTTGTAATCGTTAAGATTTTCCATTTGATTCTCTCAAATTCATAAAATATTCTTACTCTTTTAAATATATATAAAATTTCAAAGAATCAGAAGTAAGCATTTTTACAAATATCGTTAAAGTTGGATTAACGTCCAAATCATTGCAACTTTTTTTTTTTTTTTTTTTTCTAAAATAAATTTATTTTGAAAATTTTAACACATCTTCTGTAGGATTTAACGAAAGGATGAAGTTAACAAAATTGAAAAATTATATTCTAGAGTAAGAGTTTTGAAAGTTTAAAAAATAATTATTGATAGAAGTTAAGTAACAATGTTAACAAACAATTTGAAATATAAAATATTATAAAACAATCAAAATTATTTTTATGTTTATATTATTATAAAATAAAGAAACATGATCCCAAAAGACATTAATAAATTCTGGACATATCCATTGAATATCACGTGGAAGAGTGGACCAGGGCGGCGTCGACTGCTTTCCAAGTTTCGTGTAAGTCGCGGTCTCCGCTTTCATGCCCAAATTTAGACCACTGGACTGCAGCACCTGTCGTTCCTCCATATTTACCTGGCACCCACCTTCAGGTATCCGTACGCCCGTGTTTCCTTTGCTGCTCCACTGAAATGTCACTTCTGAAGCCCATATTTTTTTATTTTTTTTTGGGCGATTTTCGATAATTTGAAAAGATATTGTTCAAAATAAAAGTTTAGAAATAATATTGTTAATTGAGTAGTAGTTTAAAAATATCTAAAAAAAAATTATATTATAGAAAAATACATACAAAATAAAAAATGATCTGATCCTATTAATAGGAGTCGATGAAAGCACAAAAACAGAAGGGACACGCAAGAACGTGAGCTGAATGATCGTCTTGAGAAACTTCAACCCTACAAGAATTTCAAAGAACGTGAACAGGGGAGCATGACCTTCAACATACCCTCTCTAGCTGCTATGGACGTTGCCAGTGTCATGGTTACAAGAACAGCTAGGGTCCTCCTAATAAGAAGCCCACCTGCAAAATACAGCAACCAGAATTAGTCATTAGGAGAAGAAGCTAAAATAAGTTATTGCACAGATTGATCATTTTTCTGTTTTCTCCAAAACGCAGTGTTCATGCACTGTATCCCCATAATTCTGGCTATCCCTTTTCCTGCTTTAGTGTAACTCAAAAACACATACAAATAAATTTTCTGATGCAGCCAATAACATATCCAGCACAAACACAAAGCATGCCATACGTAAGATGGATAATATTTATTTTGTCCACCCGTTTGGCTCCCAATAGTTGGCTACTCTCACCATGTATGGTCACTTGGTGTAGTATCTATTAATTAGGAGACTTTTCTTAGCTTAAGGTACCCGGCTGGGTTTGATTTGATGCTTAAGTGATAAGCCATGAGCTACCCATAATCTTTGCATACAACAATGATACCATTGAGAGAAGGATATCACGACTGAATTGAAACATAATTCAAAAAACATGATTATATCAATTATTAATCCAGATAATTTCAGAAGATTAACACTCTTCTTTAGATTTCTACCAAAAGGAGTCCAAGCATTAGAAGAGCAAAAGTACAGTAGACACCCATAAAATTAGTTGGCAATGAACGTACCAGATTTTTGATAGCTGGAAACTCTTCTCCCATCAATGTTTGAAGAAATAAGTCATATTCCTTTATTCAATTTCCAGAGAAGAATAAAAGCAATTAAACATCTAGTGAAAAATGGACAAGAAAGAATACATTAGGCAGGGCTGGGCACAGGGTGAGGTGGGGTGAATTTCTGCCATTTTGGCTCCCGCCTGCAAAAAATTCTACCCGTGGCCACAAATTTGTTCACTGTAGCTGCAGGGTCGCGCGGGGGAGGGGGTGGGGGTTGGCAGGTTTTGCCGATTGGACTTAACTATACCAAAATATTTACAAATTCAGAGAAATACCTTGGCCTTGGGGTAGCATTTGCCACAATTGGACTTGGAGCAGCGGATGAACTTGACGTGGCCACGGCCGTGCTTGATTGTGAGGGCAAAGAGACGGAGGAGATTTGAGTCATATGAGTTGCCAGACTCTTGAGATTGATGGGGTGGGCTAGACCGATGCAGAACTAGGGAAGGGAAAATGAAGAGCAGTGAAGAAAATGAAGAAAGAAGTGAGGGGTGAGGAGAAAATGAAGAGCAGCTTAGGGAAAGAACTCGAAGAAGAGAGGGGAAGAAACTAGGAAAAAAAAAAAAAAAGTGAGGGGAGGGGGGTTTAGGATTTTTTTGTTCTTTTAGGGTTATTGCGGTGCGGGACGGGGTAGAGCGGGTACCCGGGGTTAAAAAAATTCTAAACTCACTCCGCCCTGCAAGGTTTTACAAAAAAGCAAACCGTGCCTGCAAATATGCTACCAAAAACCGGCTCTTGCAGGTTGGATCGGGCAGTTCATGCGGGTCGGTTCGGATTCTACACTTTTTACCCGCCCCTAATGTTAGGAGGGAAAAGGTGAGATCAATATGTAACTCAAGGAACATCAAGCATTATAAAGTTTGGGGAGTGATTCACACACAACTCCTCTCACATTGTGTGGGTCCCACACAATGTAAGAGGGAGTTATATGATAATTGTGTGAAGGTTATAAGGGAATCATTATTCGTTTACCACATTACAGGTGTATTTAGAAATCACATTAGCAATTCTAACGCAACCAATTCCAAGTCCAGAACCTAAAATCAGTATTGGATGGATCCAATAACGCATTGAGCAAGTTGTCAGCCCCTGATATTCAATTTCAATAGTCACTCCTCAATCCTCATACATACAACTAGCAGTCTCATCCTGATGAAGAGAAAATCTCCTATAATATTTATTTTAAGATGACCTGCAGATTCATCCCGCAAAGTAGAAGTTGCATGCTACAGCACATGTTCCAAAAGTTCTGGAAGTTTTCTAATCCATAAAACTCTTCAACAAGCATTTATCATTTAAAAGAGAGGCTGATCAAAGCTCATTATTATAAATGCAAAAAGATCGAATAAAAATCTGAATGTACGTATGAGTTGATCGCTACCTAGATTTCCACTCAAAAGATCTCAAAATTGTGGTTACAATTGGACCTAGCTAGATTTCATGACGAACAGGTGCATTGGTTCGCAACATTTCCTAATTGACAAATCGTCGACTCTTTGTAAAACTAGATTCGTACTGTTGTACTTATGAGCATACTATATATAATGAAAAAGTATGTATATCCTCTTCAAATTACTATTTTATTGGTAATATGTCTATCAAATTATCAATTGTGTTAATGTTTTCTCTTAAACTATTAAAAAATGTTAATGTCTTCCTTAAAGTCAACAAAAAGATAAAATAACCCTAAAAAAGTTTTGATAAGATAGATATATTTTAATAAATTCGAAAAAAAAACTAAAACTAAAAAAAATATATTTTTTTAAAAAAGGACTTTTTTTTTGAAAGATTGATTTTTTTTAATAAATAAATAATAATAATAATAAAAAAAAAACAGAAAATGAAAATTTAAGGGGTGGCCCAAACTGAAAATATATAAAACAAAATCTAAAAACTAATTTTTCTTTTTCATTTTTTTATTATTTTTTTGTAATTTTACTTTTTTTTAAAAAAAAAATATTTTTTGTTTTGTTTTAATATTTTTTTTTATAATTTATGAAGGGTGTTTTTGTCATTGTGGGGCACATTGACATTGTTTGGTAGTTTAAGGGGGGTACATTGACAATATTGGTAATTTGAAGGATACAATAACAAGTAAGTGGTAGTTTAAGAGGTATGTTTATTTCTTCCAATATCTAAATTAACCATCATTATTATTTTTTATATTAAATATTAAAATCTTTTCCTTCCAAAAGTCAGTACTATTCATCATGTCAAGGAGAGACAAGTGCCTTTACCAATTTCTTTATACAACTAATCGTATTATTGTAGATCAGTCAAATTTGAAGAATGATGCTAGAATATGTTAGAGTATACAAGGAGATCAATAATTTAAATTACAGTCGAAGATTATCACTTCTTTTACAATTAAAGGCTATGACTTAACTATAGTTGAAGACTATCACCTAATCACATTTGATAAATACCAAGGGATGGTTGAATCTCACCACAAAACACTAAGAGACAGTCGGATTTCACCATAAAACTTCAAAGGTCGGCATAAAAAAAAAATAAATCCACGTGATAAAAAACTGATGTTATCTTATAGCTCTGATATCATAAAAGAAAAGATAATCACATAAGAAAATAAAGATAATAGCAGAAATAATAAAATGAAGATAAGAGATTTTACGTGAGTTGGTTTATGACTTATGTCCATAAAATAAAGCGCAAAGGGTTACAATATACTCTTATTTCTCTTTAAACAATTAGGAAACTGTAACTAAGTGATAGATTTTAATTTATAATTATGTCACAGTCTTCAACTGTAAATAAGTAATAGTTTTTAACTGTAACTAAGTCATAATCTTCAACGGTAAGTAAATGATAATCTTTAACGGTAGGTTAAATTCTTGATCTTTCTGTTAGACTCTTAGAATATAACATAAACATTTTGGTAACACAATGTACCCATAGGCCATAACATTCGTTAAGAAACAGAGCCGAAAGAGAGCCAATAGCTTCAGCAACTTAAAAGAGACGGACAACATTTGCCACTCTTACCGAGATGCAGAGCCGTCGTTACCATCAAGAGATTCTCCCTCCTCATCAAAAGATGACCCCTCCGATGCAGAAGATAGTTCGTCCTCTTCAAAACGGCCTGGAGCAACAATTTCCGGACCAAATTCATCCTCCAGTTTGCGCTTCATTTTCTCCAATTTCATCACGATTTTCAGCCTGCAGGACTTCCATGCTCCGGAGCTCTCTGTCCAGACAACCCCCTTCGACTTCCAGGCGCCCCAACGTACGGCCGTGATTGAAAGCTCTTGATTCCTTCGCCTTAACAGTTGTCTTACTCTTTTTCAGTCGCCTTCTCAACTGGTCTTTCTCGATCAAGACGAATCACTCTTAATTAGCTGACGCCGCTTCTCCTCGAGGACACTCGTTAGTCCAAAGATCGATAGCTCGCTCGCATCCACATCCATTATCCCGGCAACATTGGGAGCTAAATTTACCTTTTCCTTATATGGAGAAAACAACTCTTTTCCCGACGGCTTAGGCCTTGACAACGTAAACTGGTCACCTTCACCAACTGTACCCACCGATGCAGCCCCAAAAAATGACTTGGTGCCTTCGTCACCTTCGCCTCCTAAGGATCGCCTGTCGTCGGTGTTAAAAGTCAGAAATTGGGCTAGTCTCTTGGGGTGCAGAGGCACGGAGAAAATTGCCTTCCTTGTCAAAAGGACCGCACTGCGCCTGCAGCCGCTAGCTTTGACGAGCTTTGTAGTATTTATTTGAATGTTTTGTTTTCGAACTATTTGATTGATTGTCTGATTCAATTTGCGGGACAATTGGAATCTCTGAACTTTTTTTCTTTTGAAAAAAAAATAATCATATATTATTCATCTAATAAAACTAGAGCAGTTTGCACTAATAAAACAAAATCAAAGATACAAATAAGAATTTTTTTAATCCAAACTTCTTGATGTATAACTTGTTTAACTGCCGCTTTAGCTAAACCATGAGCGGCAAAGTTTACCTCCCTTTTGACATGAAGAATTTGCCATTCCGGCAATATGTTAATCACTCCTCAAGTATCCTCCACAATTCATCCATATCTCCTCCAATTTCGTTTGGTTGGCATGACAATATTGACTATATATTTGTAGCCCATCACATTCCATAACAATTTTCATTAGGCCCAAATCTCTGCAAAACTCTCTGGCATGTAGAGCTTCCAAGGGTTCAGCTGAAACTGGTTCGAGCTTCCCTAACTTGGTCAAGCTTTTCGCAGCTATCACATCCCCCTTATAATCCCTCACTATATCTCCCAGTCCCATACGTCCATTTGTCTTGTCAATCGCCACATACCAATTAGCTTTGTGTATGTCAACTAGGTGAGCTTTCCATCTGAGATGATCTACCCCCGATTCTCTTCGTCTCTGATCCCCCTCCAGCGCCATAACCTTCTTGTATTCATAGAAGGACTCCATCGCCCCCCTCGCCAGTACTATGTTGGGATCTAGGAACTCCTCTCCATGAACTATTGTGTTCCAATGGAACCATGTCCTACGGGATATTACCACAAATAACTCGAGCTCTTCATCATAACATTTAGAGGACAAAACCTCTACAACTTGCAAAAAGTCAAATCCGCTACAAGAGCATCCGTATCAAGCTCTTTATTTTGAAAGTTTCATCAAATTTTAAAGAAAAACCAAAATTTGCTCCATACAACAAGCTCTTTACTCTTTCCTCAAAATAAGTTATGTTAGAAACCCTCTCCAAATTTAGCTCACAAATTCCATGAACTATTCAAATTTCTTTTTTAATCATTTTTTTTAGCATTCTTTTCTCATTTCACTTTATTTTTCATTTTTCCTCTCTCCTCATTTGTTAGGAGTGATTGCTTAAAACCAATAAAAATTTAATATTTAGTTAAAATAAAGAAATATTTCGAGAGTTTGGTATAGGGAGTTTGTTATAAGTAGTAGTTTGTTAAAATAACAAAATTTAAATTTTTTAGCTAAAATTTAGTATATATATATATATATATATATATATATAACATGGGTATTTTGAGTATTTTTAAGGCATCTGTCAGGATTTAATAAAAAATCTTAAAGGCGGGGTGGCATGGCAAACTTTTTAAAGTTGGATATATTAAATTGAGAGTTTTTAAATTTTAAGGAGGTAATTGCAAATTAAAATGATGAAAGCTTATAAATAAGTAAAGTTTCTCCCAAAAGTTATTTGGCCAGTCTTGCTAATCAGAGCATTCTGGAACTAGCCATAACAAATTTTTAGTTGGCCCCCTCAAAATTCCTCATGTATTAAACTCGCCTGTGCTACAGGACTTTTGCCATGCACGGTTTTTTCTCGCCGTAGGCCAGGTAGTGAGCAATGCAGACAGACCATTTCTTTTGTTGGCATTTTTCTATTCCAGCAACATTTCTCTCTTTTTTGCGCTCTCACTCTCTCCCCTACAATTTCTTTGAAATTATACACACTCAAATTACAGAATTTAAACCGTTTTTAAGCATTGAAATACTTGAAAAACATATTAAAAATAAGGCATATTACAGTGGAAAATTGATTATATTTTCATCAGGTTTTTGTTCTTTATGTTGTAAAGAAGCTTTTGAGCAAAAAATTGTCTTTTTTATTTCTTTTAAAAAAAGAAAAAACGTCTCTACAAAAGTGAAAAGAAAAAAACCTTTTTTTGGGAGGAATTTTTTTTTTTTTTTTGACCGCCTCGATAACATCTCATTTTTAAAATGTAACATTTTCAAAGTGTTTTGATGCCTAAAAACGGCCTATATTATGTAATTTGAGAATCTACAATTTTAATAAATTGTAAGGGATCTTGTTTCTCTCTCTCTCTTTTCCCCTTTAATATGTAATTTTATGACCTTGCCATTTTTTGTGAAAAGGGTTAAATTAACCTAGACAATTTGTCTTGAGAAAGGAATGGAATTGAGTTTCCGATTGATAATTGCCATTGCCTGGTCAGGAGTCTCTTGAGTAGTGATTTGGCTTTATCAGAGATTTGATGGAGGTTGGAGTTTGTGTTTTTGGGTGGTGGTTATTGACGGAGATGTATACGTAAAACGCCGGTCATTAGGGAAGGAGAGACATAGAGCTCGACTCTAGTAGCTGGTGTATTGAGTCATTTCTGCTATCAAATCTTTAAAGGCTTTTGTTTTCATATGATCTTATTCACGAATGTGCTCAACAATTTGGGTTTATAAATTGCGAATTGATTAATCTTGATTCTGTTCAGGGTACTTATCCCTATCAAATAGTGAAGGGGAGTCAACGAACAGTCATATGTTTTTACGTTGATTGATGTGCATAAAAGAACTCTCATGAATTGGGAGCTAATTGCTATATAATAGAAAATAAGTAAACCTTGTGCAGTTGTCCTTGTCATGTTATTCTCAAAGAGTATGAATTGACAGAAATAAAGAGAAGGAGAAAACAGAGAAGGGATCGGAAGAAAAGAAATAGAAAAACACAAGGTAAAATTAAAGACTATATCTTGCTGATTTCGTTACTTGTTTGGTTACAAAATAAGCTAATATATAGACTTAAAGAAAGGGTAAAACCAAAGTACAAAGAGATAAACAAAAGGCTGATTACATGGTGGTATGGGTTGAGGAATGGCAAGAGATCAAAGGTATGGATTGGCTCTGACTTGCGGTGTTCTGCAATGGAAACTTGCTGCAGAGGTGATATCTTCTTGATTCTAACGGTACTGATCTGCAGAGGATCTTTATCCTCTAACATCCCCCTTAAATTGATGGGAGCAACTTCCTCCGGTTTGTCTGTTGCTTCTTATCATCTATTTATTTATTTATTTGTTTTTTGGTAGATTGGCCTGGGTTTACAAACTATACCTTAAAGCCAGAATTAGGACTAACTATGCGCCAAGAAAAGAGCCTTCAATGAGCTTAAATGAGCTTGGGTCTTAAACATTGTCTCAAGTAATAAATTGAGTTAACAATGGGCTAAGAGAAAAGAGCCAACAAAGGCTTAAATAGGCTTGGACTTTTGAACATTTGCCACAAACTAGTAATTGGGCCAAAGAGAAGAGGGCCAACCATGGGCAAGAGATTTTTTTTTTCCTGATTTTTTATTTTTTTTTTCCTAATGTTGAACTAACCATAACGATTACACCTGAAACACACCTTACAAAAAGTGAAATCTAAGGTTAGGTAAAATATACAAAAGAGACCATCAATGAAATAAAAGAGAGTTAAGACATAAGAGCAAGTCAGAGCACTCCCAGCAGAGTAGCTATTTCCTTCTTTTAGTTAAAGTAGCCAAGCAAAACAACAAAAAGCCAACTCCATCAGATTATGTAGCCTAACGCCAGAATATAGGAATGCTGCATTTGTGAACAGTATCACGCCACATGCGGCGTGATACTGTTCACAAACCTATAATTATTTTATTATTTTTTTTTTTCATTCATTCATTCATTCTCTCTCTCTCTCTCTCTCTCTCTCTCTCTCTCTCTCTCTCTCTCTCTCTCTCTCTCTCTCTCTCTCACTCACTTTGAGTCTCTCGAAACTTCTACCTTCCTCTCCAACTCTTCTCCTGCCTTCTCCCTTTCCCTATCAAACCTCAGACGATGCAGCTCCTCCCTACCTCGCCGTGATGGAGTCCCTGATCCTCAGGGTTCTGAGGGCAGCGATTTGGGGCGGGATGGGGCCGGAGAGAGAGTTGTGAGAGAGATCGAGAGAGAGGAGTCCGGCGGCGTTGAAGAGACGGGAAGGGATGCGCTTTGAATTTCCAGGGCGAAAATCGCCGCGTGGCTTGCCAATGCGTGTAGTTCCGGCGGTCTCGTGGAGCTCGACCTCTCGTCCAACGCGCTCTCTGGTATGGTCCCGAGCGGTTTGAGCGCTTGTGAGTTTGGTGCCTATGCGCTCGCCGTAGGTTCGCCCTGAACACCGCGAACTTGGGCTAGTGCTCCTCCTGGCCTGCGAGCCGTACGACTTGCCGTCGAATTTCATGGGCTATCGGCATACTTTGGTCCGGTGGTGGAGATGTATTTTAAATTAAAATGAATAAAAATATTAAAATTGATTATTTTATAAAATAAAGAAGAAGATTAAATAAGCTAATGGAGAAGGGGTTGAAAAGTGATTCTCTAAATTAGAGAATGTGATTTTGGTTAGCTATTTTAGATAAAATTTTAGATAAACTGCTGTGAGTGATCTCATATAACTAGAAGAGTGTAGAAAATAAGTGAAAGTGAAAGTGAAACATAATAGACAATATTATGAAACAAAAATCATATTGTGATGACCTGAAATGCAATGGAAAAGTGTATAAAACTAAAAAGAAAGACATGATATGACAAACGTACGAAAGAGAGGATGAGAAGGTATGAAACGTGTGGCAGATGAGAGTACCTCTTTTTTTTTTTTTAAATTTTTTTTTACATTTTTTTAGTAATAATTAATATCAAAATATTTTAACTTTTTTATTATTTATATCATGTCAATAATTTTTTTATAATTATTCAAATAAAAAATTATTACAATATAATTTTTTTATATATATATATTTTTTCTTTATATCACATTTTATTAATTTTAAAATTAACAATTTATTATTCTGTTTTGTATCAGTATTTTCCAAACGTATCCATTGTAACTTAGGTGACGTGTGTGATTGGAAAATAAAGAGAGGGAGACTGACATCTAGTAAATAAATCATGAGAGAAACTCGAGAATGAGACATGTGGGTGCTTGGAGTGTGTGTGATGGGAAACTTGGCAGAGATCTTTCTGGGCGCCTTTTTTTTTTTTTTTTTTTTGATTCTAGAGATGGAGCGGATGTAAAATTGAAAATGATGATGTTAAGAAGATGTTGGGCTGAAGAAGAAAAGGAGATATAGGATAGTTTTGTGCAAGTATGGACGGAGTTTTGGAGGAGCTGACAGAAGCTCACGGGAGGACGAGAAGGTTGATTTTGGGAATGGAGCTTTGTTTGGGTCCTTGCTGGGGGTTTGTAAGATTCATGGGAAGGTGGATGTAGCTTAGAGGGTGGCAGAGAAGGTTTGACTGAGGCGCAAAGCAGATTGAGAACGCAGGTACAGGAATGGAGGGCTTGCTGGGTATGTGCAGCGATGGAGTCTTGAGTAATGTTGTGGTTTTAGGGGCTGGGCATCTCGTTGAAGAGAAGGGAGATTTTGGGAGAACTGGTTCTGTGGTTGTCATGTGAAGGATCGAAGAGACAAGGCGTTGGTCTATTCGTGCTCTGATACCATGATAGAAATAAAGAGGAGAAAACAGAGAAGGGAAGAAGAAGAAGAGAAGAACACAAGGTAAAACTAAAGACTACGTCTTGCTGATTTCGTTATTTGTTTGGTTACAAAATAAGCTAATATATAGGCTTTAGAAAGGGTAAAAACCAGAGTACAAAGAGATAAACTAAAGGCTGATTACATGGTGGTATGGGTTGAGGAATGGCAAGAGATCAGAGGTATGGCTTGGCTGTGACTTGTGGTGTTCTGCAATGGTAACTTGCTGGAGGAGATATCTTCTTGATGCTGACGGTGCTGATCTGCAGAGGATCTTTATCCTCTAACAAGAATTTTTCCACCCATGTTTTCTACGCAAACACATATATTTGTATGTGTCCATATAAATGAGTGTGTGTATTATTTGTTCGATACTCTCTCTTGCTAGTTTTAATGTTTTCATCCTGTTTGCCTTCTATGAGTTAGTGTTAGTGAAGTTGAAGCACTTTCTGAGCTTTACAAGAGCATCAGCGACTTTGTGATTGATGATGGGTTGATAAGCAAAGTGTATATGTTTGCGCTTGTAACCATTGCCTCTTTTCTTCTACAATTTATCTATCTTGTTATACTTTTACCTGATTTTCCTTTGTTTCTTTTTGCATCCTGTTGTGAGTAATATTGTGATGTCCTTCATTTTTTTTGTGCATTTTGTAAATAAAGCTAAGGTTGGTAGTGTTTCTTCTGCACCCAAGTTGTTTGGACAGCAATGCTCTAGTGAAGTGTGTCTGGGATTGATGTTTCCTTCAAAGTTAAGCCATGGACATTTTAAGTATGTTTTCATGTATAGATGTCATATTCCATGATGAAAATGGAATAAAAGAATATTTGTTGTCTATTTAAATCTTATTGCATGGCTTTTTTCTTTTTTCTTTTTCATTTGTTATGCGATGAACAGCGCTCCTTTCAATCAATTATGTTTGTTTTGAGATTGCAGTAATTCTAAATGCAGATCTTTGATCGATCTGTTTGATGTTAAGCGGAAGGGAGCCCTTGATTTCGAAGACTTTGTTAGATCACTTATCGTCTTCCATCTCAATGCTCCACAAGAAGACAAGATTGATTGTAAGTTTGTAAGGATTTGATGTATTTACCTTTAATTGCCAAGTATGGAGTCTGTTGTGTTCCACAGTGCTACTTGTATAGTATTGTATAAAATAGATTTTGCTTCTTTGTATAACTTTGCTGAGAACTGATTTTTGTTCTTGTACTGCAGTTTCATTTAAGCTCTATGATTTGGATAGTACAGGCTATATTGAGCGCCAAGAGGTAGATTGGTGGTTTATGATTATGTTGGTTGTTTTTATCTGTAAATGCAAATTCAGGACCCTTTTGCTTTTTTGGTATGATAATTTATAATGCAAATTCAGGATTTATATCTGTGATGTTGGCAATTTAGCTGCTTTCTGGAGAAACATTGGGGCAAATATGGCCGGACCATTGAAGGGGAATATATTACGGGCATGAGATAGTTCTACTGTCTGTCTTATATATCCCCCCTCCCCCCTTCCTAGGGGTGGGTGTCAGATAACTCGGAGTCGGGAATACCACTTTTGCCTACCACCCTGCCCAATGTCGGAAAGTCGGTAAATTCACGGACTTTTTCTGATGAAGGGCATTTTTGTAATTAATTGTCACTGCCAAGTTACTGATGGTGACAAACGACATATGAGAAATGAAAAAAGCAATCAACCTAATGAAAAACCCATCACCTCGACTGGTAGGCGGTAGTCGTGGTCAGCTTGAGATTTGAAGAGAGAGTGAGAGCTAGGTTGAGAGCGAGATAGGATGGCGATGGCGCTGAGAGGGGGATGACAGTGTGAAGGGGTGAAGTTGAGAGTGAGAGACGAAGGTCCAAGGGGGTGTGAAAATGATAGGGTTTGAGAAAGCGGTGCATATATATGCATTTAAAAGGACCTTTTTTGCTCATAAAATGATGTCATTTTAATTAAGTACCAAAAATTAGCTACGAAAATGTCGGGTTGGAAACCCGATTTTTTAATATTTTCTATTCCGCCTACTAACCTGACATTGTAGGAAATTGATTTTTCCTGCTTCCGGTGGTGGCAGTCGGCGACAATGCTACGTAGTTGACATAAGTGCTTGATGAGGTCCAATTGGAATTGAGAATGAGTTTCCCTATTTTTAATACAATGAGAACGTTGAATGAACTCATTAAATTCACTTGTAGCTTTTATTAAGTTTGTTCATATTCGAAGTCTTATGCTCTATCGTTAGCTTGCTTATCTTCAACGATCATGTTATGTAGAATTATGCATGTCAGCATAATATATTCAAGAGTCTTAAGGTGAAAAAATCATACAGGTCCACGCACTATTACAAATCGTGCTTGAAGCACTCCAAAGGTGCACACTTCACATCCTTCCTTATTGATTATTGACACTTGTGCTGTAGCAAAGTGTTTTCTCTTATTTATTTGTGGAGATGAAATTGTTTTCACAAATGTTGGTTACTTTTGATACATGCCATTAACAATGTAGTATTCCATTGTATAGTTATGACCATTGATGTGTAGTTGACATGAAGATTACGCACTTGAGTGAAGTTAGAAATATAAATGTCCTTTGTAGCACGTTTATATCATTATGAGACTCATGCAACCTTAAAAAAGCGTGTCATATCGAAAGAATATATGAAGTCAATGCTTTCAAAATAATAGTTAGTTTGTAGATATGATCAAAATGAATACCTTTTCATGAAGTTAGACAGTTTTTTCATTTTTAATGCATGCAGTCAGCTCCTTGACATGCTTGGAAATTCAAGATTTTTGCTAACCGCGAACAATCTAGCAATATCTTTATCATTGGGTGACCTTAAGCAATCTTTAGAAAAAATTAAAACCATTACTGCTTTAACAAACATTTTTAGACTATTGTTGTGGCTTATCCAATCTTTAAGTAGGTGCCCATAAAATCAAATGTAACACCGTCCGCAAGCATTTTAAGTGTGGTGGTAATCTTCTAAAGATAAGAAAAATCAAGCCTTTTGAAATCATTTTTTCTTTGGACAAAATAAGGTTCGTGAGCTTCCACTTGCAACTTGAATTTTTGAGAAAGAGAACAACTCATCCTAAACCTCCAAAAATATTTGTGAGGATGGGTAGTTCAACAAAATAGTCGTAGAAAAAACTTTGGTGGCCTTGCAAGTGATCACGCTAGATGAAATTGTGACGCTATTTAGAACAACCATGTGATGTTGATCGTTCTTCTTTCATAGCAAATTTTGTAATTATCTCTCTTTAACTCTTTATAATCATAGTCTGACCCGATAAGAAGTATTTTGTGAAAAAGAGAGCAAGCCATATAAAGAAAACAAAGATTGAATTGAAAAAAAAAAGGTTGTATTGAGGTGAATAAAAATTGGAGAAGGAATGAACTTATTAATGCCGAAAGAAATGACATTTGGAATAAAGAGAAAAATAAGAACACGGAAGCGCAGAATATTCGGTTCCATCCGAAATGCGTTCGGTTCTTGTCGCTATGCAAAGAGACTTGTTCAAAGACTTTTTAAAGTCAAGGAAACCATCATTGCACTTGTTAGTGAGTTTCTAACCAAAATGCACTCAAAGTGAGACTTTTGGAAGACTTTTAAGGTTAAGCAAACCATGATTGCGCTTGGCGCTTCAACCCAAGTGCGTGCTAATGTATATCTTGAATGTGGCTATTTGTAATATTTGTATATATATTTATAAAATATGAATATCATTTTTAACTATTTTTTTTTCGTATTATATTTTTACTAACAGCATTTACGTTGTTATTGTGGTTATTGAATAAGATTATTATCCGCTATTCGCATATTAGGTAATGAGTCTTTTGAACATTCTTTGAGTGTCTATTAGAGCTTATTTTAAATAATTTTAAAAATAATTAGACTGATTTTTAGTGTTTTGGGTTTGATTTAATTTTTTTTTTAACCATAATATTTTGAAAGTATAGTAAATTTTGTCAACCACGTCTGCATGTGCAGATTAGGTAATGAGTCTTTTGAACATTCTTTGAGTGTCTATTAGAGCTTATTTTAAATAATTTTAAAAATAATTAGACTGATTTTTAGTGTTTTGGGTTTGATTTAATTTTTTTTTTAACCATAATATTTTGAAAGTATAGTAAATTTTGTCAACCACGTCTGCATGTGCAGATAACGAATAATTATAAATAACAAATGCAG
Source organism: Alnus glutinosa (assembly GCF_958979055.1). NCBI lineage: Eukaryota > Viridiplantae > Streptophyta > Magnoliopsida > Fagales > Betulaceae > Alnus > Alnus glutinosa. Next base: position 28,692,788 of record NC_084892.1, read on the forward strand.
ATCATTAATATCTACTATCATGTATAATGCGTGTAATTCTCCTGGTCCTGCATTTAGACTTTTGAAAGACTTTAAAATCAAATCAAGCAAGTGGGGTTGTGGAAATGGGGCAGCATGCGTTCATTGCTTTTTGAAAGATCAAGCAAACCGTCAACCTCATGGGGCTCCCTTCTTAGAGCATTACTAGCAGCTTCCCTACATGGGTTCCCTTCCCTACATTTTAGGAAAAATTTTAAAAAAGTCAAAAAATCAATCCTACAGCAGTTTCCCTTCCCTTATATGTTCCCTATGATTGCTACAGTGCTTCCCAATGCATTGGGAAGCACTGTTCACATCCTAATCAATTGTTTATTCTAAAAATATAATCTCTCTCTTACTTTATCTCTTTTTTTTTTTTACTTTTAATTAAAGTAAAAGTAACAAAATAATATTTTAATGATATAGGGAAAAATGAAGGGAAGCTGCTGTGGGGTGTTTTTTTGATAGGGAAGCAAAAAGTAGTTTTATTCCCTACATTTAGGAAAAACGAAGAGGAAGAGAAGGGAAGCTGCTAGGAATGCTCTAAGCCATCACATCCATCAGCGCGCAGCTCCTCACTCTTTCTGGAGGAGGGGGGGGCTGGCGGGTTGAAGTAGCAGCTCCTCGCTCAATCTCAGAGTCACAGAAAATATTATCACTAAAACTCATCCAACATGAAGCTTTTGCTCCCCTAAGGTTATTGCCGATTACTTTTCTCTCCTTCTTCCTCAAAGTACTAAATAATGTTTCAGTTAACACTTAACACCCAGTGACCTTTGCTACCTCTTATTCCACACTTTCAGTTGCCAAATCTGAGTGCTTTTCGATCTGTCAGCCAAAACATGCATCAGCTTCAGCCCCACAATGTAATGTACTCTTCGTTTTTACTCTCTTCAACCCATTAGTAATTTCATTATACTCTTCAACTCATTATCAATCTGTACGTGTCTCTTATATATTGCAGCCTCCAATGAGAACTCCACTCTTTTCATGGCTTTTCTTGATGCCCATGATGTGCTTACTTTCCATCAGCTTTATTATCTCTGCGGTGTCAGGCCAATGTCTTGACAATCAGCAATCCTTGTTGCTCAAACTGAAGAATAGCCTCGTATTTGACACTGCTTTATCCACAAAACTGGTGCACTAGAATAAATATGTCGATTGCTGTTCATGGAAAGGTGTATCATGCAACGAGGGACGTGTTATCGGTCTCGACCTGACCAAAGAATCCATTTCGGCTGGACTTGACAATTCAAGCAGCCTCTTTAGGCTTCAGTATCTCCAGAATTTGAGTTTGGCTTATAACAACTTTGATAATTCTGAGATTCCATCGGAGTTTGACAAGCTGTTGAATTTGATTTATTTAAACCTTTCAAATGTCGGCTTTGCAGGACAGATTCCAATTGCAATTTCACGTTTGACAAGGTTGGTTACTCTTGATTTATCTATCAGTTACACCTTCGAAACTCCTGCACTAAAACTTGAGAATCCAAATCTAAATATGCTCGTTCAAAACCTTTCAGAGCTTATGGAACTTTATCTTGATTGGGTAAATATATCAGCTCAAGGGTTTGAGTGGTGTGAGGCCTTATCATCTTCACTACCAAATCTAAGAGTGTTGAGCATGTCAGGTTGTTATCTTTCAGGGCCTCTTAATTCCTCCTTACTGAATCTTCACTCTCTCTCAGTTATTCGTTTGGATATTAACAATTTTTCTAGTTCAGTTCCAGAATTTTTTGTAGATTTCAAAAATTTGACATCCTTGTGTTTCTCTTCTTCTGGGTTAAATGGAAAATTTCCAAAAAAGATTTTTCAGATTCCCACCCTACAAAAGCTTGACTTAACAGATAATGGACTACTTCAAGGTTCTTTGCCAGAATTTCCTTTAAATGGATCTCTTCAAACCCTGATGCTTAGATACACAAGGTTTGCGGGGACATTGCCATCTTCTGTTGGTAACCTTAAAATGTTATCCCTAATAGATCTTGCAGGTTGCAATTTCAGTGGAGAAATCCCAAACTCAATGGGAAACCTTACCCAATTGCGTTATTTGGACATGTCACTCAACAGTTTCAATGGGTCAATTCCATCATTCAGCATGGGTAAGAATTTGATCCAAATAGTCATTTCCAATAATAATTTGACGGGTCAAATTGCTTCTACCCAGTGGGAAAAACTTTTGAATTTGGTGACTCTTGACTTGAGTTACAATTCATTGGAAGGGAGCATTCCAGTTTCTCTATTTTCCCTTCCATCATTGCAGGAACTAGGACTTCGCAACAACCGATTTTCTGGTTCACTCAATGAATTTTCGAATGTTTCTTCTTATCTACTGGAAACCTTTGATTTGAGTTATAACAACTTGAAAGGGCCAATACCCATGTTTATCTTTGAGCTCCGAGGTCTTGAGAGACTCTCACTTTCTTCGAACAACTTTAGCGGCTCCTTGCAACTTGACATGATTCAGCAGTTGGGAAATCTTTCGAAGATGTCTCTTTCGCACAACAACTCGTTGATTGAATATACTGAACATGGTTCTTCATTGTCCTCCTTTCCCCAAATGATCACATTAAGCTTGGCTTCTACCAAATTGAAAACATTTCCTGACTTCTTGAGAAACCAATCCAAATTAAGAGATCTTGACCTTTCAGACAACCAAATTATAGGAGAGATTCCCAATTGGATTTGGAAGCTTCCTAATCTTTATACATTGAATCTCTCTTATAACTACCTAGTGACTTTGGATTTGCCTCTACTAAATATTTCTTCTTTGAGTGTCCTGGACCTTCACTCCAACCAACTTCAGGGGCAACTCTTGGTTGTACCACCGTATGCCACATACTTGGATTTCTCGACGAATAATTTCAGCTTTATCATACCAGTTGACATTGGCAACTCCCTTACTTATGCTTATTTCTTCTCTTTTTCAAGCAATAAGTTACATGGGAGTATCCCTGGATCATATGCAGTGCTACAAATCTTCTTGTTTTAGATTTGTCTAACAATTTCTTGAGTGACACGATTCCTGAATGCTTAATTGAGATGAGTGAGACTCGAGAGGCAATATTAGGGATGGAGGATCTAACCCTAGGGGTGCTGAATTTAAGGAGCAACAATCTCACTGGCTCAATTTCTGATGTGTTCCGAAGCAATTGTGGTTTACAAACTTTAGATCTCAACGAAAACCAACTAGAAGGAAAGTTGTCAAAATCTTTGGCCAAGTGCAAAAAGTTGGAGGTCTTGGACATTGGGAACAATTACATTAAGGATACCTTCCCATGCTACTTGAAGAACATAATCATGTTGCGTGTCCTTGTTTTGCGATCTAATGAATTTTATGGGCCTGTTGGTTGTCCTGGGCGTAATGCCACTTGGCCAAAGCTTCAAATTAAAGACATAGCTTCAAACAATTTTACTAGTAGGCTTCCAACAAAATACTTTTCTAACTGGAGGGCAATGGTGGTTGATGTAAATAAAGCCTAGTCTGAGCTTATTCACCACAAATTTGAAGCTTTGTCTGGGTATGTTTATTATCAAGATGTTGTAACAGTTACCGCCAAAGGTCAACCGATGGAGCTGGTGAAGATTTTAACTATCTTCATCTCCCTTGACTTTTCATGCAACAATTTTGAGGGGCCAATATTTGAAGAAATAGGAGAACTCAAATCACTGTATATCTTCAACTTGTTTCATAATTCTTTCACAGGCCAAATCCCACAATCTCTAGGAAAATTGACTTATCTTAAGTCACTGGACTTGTCAAGCAACAAGCTTACCGGTGAGATTCATGTCCAACTTGCAGACGGTCTTATTTTCCTATCAGTCGTTAACCTTTCGTTCAATCAATTGGTGAGAAAGATTCCACAGATCAAACAATTTGATACATTCTCGGAAACTTTGTATGACGGGAACAATGGATTATGTGGCTTTCCTATGAGAGGAAAATGCACACATGAAGAGCTGAGATCATCACCTCCAACATATGAAGACACTCATTCGAATTTTGGGAATGCAATTGACTGGAACTTCTTAAGTGATGAATTGAGATTTGTTTTTGGCTTTGGGATTGTTGTTGGACCTCTTATGTTTTGGAAGAGGTGGAGGATATATATGCTACTATAAACTTGCTGATGATATTTTTTTTCAAGATGTTCCCTCAGTTATATATTAGAATAGAGAATCATGAGAGACAAATACACAAGAAACAAAGATGGCGAGCACACAGAAATCAAGGACGAATGCATCGGTGATCAATATTGGGGGAGCAATGCACTCACGCTTGACCCTTTTTTTTTTTTTTTTTTTTTTTTTTTTTAATTTTTTTATTTTATTTCAATACAAAGTTAAATGAACAAAAAAAATTATCCATATATTGAATTGGATTTGAATGTTATCTTAAGTGAGCTCGTAATTATCAATCTATATATATTATTGAAATACTTTTCTGATATTAGATTTGCAGGTGACTTTATTATAAGAAGCCCATGGGATGTGGAAGCAAAACTGACACAAGTTGTCACACTTGCATGCCTTGATCACTATTGTATGTTTGTAATCAGCTTTTACTGCATGTAAGATTTATTTTCATATATATATATATATATATATATATATATTATATTTCTGGATTCTTGAATATTGAAGGACTTTGTAAATGTGATATATTAATGCTGCTATGTCAAAAGTTGCTAATAACCATTATAGTGTACATTAATTTGAATTATAAATAATTTGGAAATATCATAACCTAGCTTGTAATCAGTTGTTGGTTTGAGACCCCCCCCCCCCACCCCCCCCCCCCTTTTTTAATAATTGATATAATTTTTGAGAATCTACATAAAAAAACTTAAAGACGATATATACATATATACTTACTCTATCCTTATCATATTAAATGATATATTAATCAATATGACCAAACAATGTTGACGTGACAGGGTCTAGTAACTCTTATATATATATATATATAACAAGGATTGATCAAATGATTACTAGACCTTACTACGTCATTATAATATGACAAAAAATGAAATATTTATGGTATATTTATAACATTACTCATATTTTTTTATTTACTACTTCATCTACCAACGAACTTAACCGAAATATTGCTCTGATAAATATGTAAGAGCCTAAGAGTATATGAGTCTCGGCGTCTCGCCTCCTCAACATTGCGCCCATAGATGTTAAAACCCATGTTGCCCCCTAATTCGTTGCTTCACAATTGAAGCTTTTTAACTGATAATTTATTATTTATATAAACTTTTAAAGATAAGATCATAATTAAAATAATTAGGATTTAGTTTTAACATAAACATACTAGTAATACAAATTTCAATTTAAAAAATAGGGTTAAATACCCTATTGGTACCTGAGTTTTACGTGATTTTAAATTTAGTACCTCAGTTTTATTTTGTATCATAGGTGGTACCTGAATTAAGGGTAAAAACCCATTTGGTACCTTTGTTAGATTTTCCGTCTAAATTTTAACGTCTCGCCACGTGTCAACCGCTGAGGTTGACACGTGACACTACATAAAAAAAAATTAAAAAATTAAAATTGAAATCTTTAAAAAATGATAAAAAATTAAAAATAAAAAATTGAAATCTTTAAAAAATGATAAAAAATAATAAAATTTTAAAAAATAAAATTAAAAAAAGAAAAAAGAAGAGGGGTGGCTAAGCCACCCCCTTGGCTGGTCTGGCCAGTCTGGGGTGGCCGAACCACCCCCTATGGGGTGGTTCGGCCACCCTATGGTAGAAAAAAAGAAAAAAAAATTATGCGTTTTGGCCCTTGGGGGTGGCCGAACCACCCCCATGGGCCACGGGGATGGTTCGGCCACCCTAGGCCGGCCGGTCTGGGGGTGGTTCGGCCACCCCCAAGGGCAAACCCTCAATTTCTTTTTGGATGGGTTTTGGCCCTTGGGGGTGGCCGAACCACCCCCATGGGCCACAGGGGTGGTTCGGCCACCCTAGGCCGATCGGTATGGGGGTGGCCGAACCACCCCCGTGGCCCATGGGGGTGGTTCGGCCACCCCAAAAGGCAAACCCTCAATTTCTTTTTGGATGGGTTTTGGCCCTTGGGGGTGGCCGAACCACCCCCTAGGGCCATGGGGGTGGTTCGGCCACCCCAGGCCGATCAGTATGGGGGTGGCCGAACCACCCCCATGGCCCTAGGGGGTGGTTCGGCCACCCCCAAGGGCCAAAAGCCATCAAAAAAAATTGAGGGTTTGCCCTTGAGGGTGGCCGAACCACCCTCTAGGGCCACGGGGGTGGTTCGGCCACCCCCATACCGATCGGCCTGGGGTGGCCGAACCACCCCCGTGGCCCTAGGGGGTGGTTCGGCCACCCCCAAGGGCCAAAACCCATCCAAAAAGAAATTGAGGGTTTGCCCTTGGGGGTGGCCGAACCACCCCCATGGGCCACGGGGGTGGTTCGGCCACCCCTAGACCGGCCGGCCTGGGGTGGCTGAACCACCCCCGTGGCCCATGGGGTTGGTTCGGCCACCCCCAAGGGCCAAAACGCATAATTTTTTTTTTCTTTTTTTCTACCATGGGGTGGCCGAACCACCCCAGACTGACCAGACCAACCAAGGGGGTGGCTGGGCCACCTCCTTGGCCAAAATGGGGGTGGCCGGCCACCCCCATGGTGGCCAAGGGGGGTGGCTCAGCCACCCCTCTTCTTTTTTTTTTTTTTTTTTTTTAATTTTATTTTTTAAAATTTTATTATTTTTTATCATTTTTTAAAGATTTCAATTTTTGATTTTTAATTTTTTTATCATTTTTTAAAGATTTCAATTTTTATTTTTTAATTTTTTTTTATGTAGTGCCACGTGTCAACCTCAGCGGTTGACACGTGGCGAGACGTTAAAATTTAGACGAAAAATCTAACAGAGGTACCAAATGGGTTTTTACCCTTAATTCAGGTACCACCTATGATACAAAACAAAACTGAGGTACTAAATTTAAAATCACGTAAAACTCAGGTACCAATAGAGTATTTAACCCTAAAAAATATATATATAGAATGCAATTAGATCATATTTTAGTAGAGTTCTATTTGATTTATTTTTATTTGCCTATTGAAATGGTCTACATTCTTTCAATATATAAACACTACTATTTTTTTATATACATATTTAATTAGGAGTTATTTTTTTTTGAAGATTATTATATAAAACATGTGAGGTTATTGAATAATACATCTTAGATTAAATTGTACGCAAAGCATCGCAAAGATGTTTTAAGTCTACATTTTGTGTATAATATGTTCAACTATACTATATAAGTGATTATAGGGAGTTTTAATTGTGACCAATCCTTTTAAAGAATTAAGCAAACGTGACTAACACGTCCCAAGGTCTTGACAAATAGCACTTTCCCAATTCTTGATTACAAAATAGTTATGTTGGATACTAATATCTCTTTTACCAACAAGTTTGTCTCGTAGAGTTCACTGTTTTTATTACTTGGACTGTATCACCTTCCAAAATAATATTTTATAGTCCTACCTACTTGCAAAAAGTAGTGACTTGAAAAGTTGCCAAAGCTTCTGCGACAACCAATTCTAATCCTTTTAAAGTATCAAGCAAATGTGACTAACACATCTCAAGGTCCTGACAAATAGCACTTTCCCAATTCATGATCACAAAATAGATTTGTTGGACACTAATATCCCTATATAATTAAAAAAAACTAAAGAGATTAGTATAAATGAGAATCCAAAATGACAAAATTCTAGAATAAATGTGAATCCCACAAATATTCATGCCTCAACAATCATCTTCAAATTTATATATCTATAAAATGGCTTTCATTTTCTTCCCTACTCCATTTCCAAATACATTAAAACCTAAAAGTAAATTGGTAGTATGTATAAAAAGTAATGATATATACTACACTCTTATCTTACTCTCATCCTACTAAACTGAGATGGTGGTGTCTATCAATATTTGGATTAGACATTGTTTAAAAAAAAAAAAATTAATCTAAAGGTTGATTAACACTGCCATATGAACCCAGCTATAAACATAATAAGGAAACTTCAAAAAGAGCAAAAAGTGAAAAAAGAAAAAAGAAAAAGAAAGAGGCTATCGTATAGCAAAAAAGAAAACAGGTTCATTCAAATGTAAATCTTATACAAAAAGTTGGGTGCAAATGAGAAAAGTGACCGAGGCAAGTGTGACAAGACTTGCAAAGTTTTGCCTTCACATATAGGGATGTAATCGAGCCGAGCCGAGTTGAGTTTGAAGATTTCAAGATTGGCTCGTTTATAAGTCGAGCTTAAATAGTCGAGCTCGAATTCGAGCCGAACTATAAATTGCATATTCAAGCTCGGCTCGTTTAAAATTCGGGCGAGCTCGAACTCAAGCTCAAGTTCGTTGAAAATGACATTCGAGACGAGTCGGGTTACTCGACAAGCTCGGCTCAACTAGACCTCCAGGTAGACTTTTAAATTTTTCAATGAGTGATCAAAATAGAATTCAAGCCCAAGTTTATGTATAACCTCTATACATTTATTAATATATAATATGTAACTATATAAGACATATTATAAAATATAGTATATAACTATAGTTTATAAGTAACCAATTAACAATATGTTTTTATATATAACTAGAGAGTATAAACTATGGTATATGTATAATGTGAACAAATAGTAAGTCTAATATATTTTATAAAACTAAGTAACTATAATATAAATATAATATATAATTATTGTTAACCATGTGTGATGTGATATATATATGCTAACTATTTAATATTGTTATATTGTTATATACTAACTATTAATAACTTAATATGTTAATTTAACAGACTAAATATTGTTATCAAAGTATTATAATTAATATGTAATACTATATATATTATACTATATTTACTAATATATATATAAGATATGAACTGAGCTAACGAGTCAGACTAACGAGCCGGACGAGCGATCTGGTCAAACTTTAAACAAACTGAGCTCACAAGCCCCTATCAAGTTTTGTCGAGCGAGTCGGGTATGTATCACTTACTAATCGAGCGGGTTTCTACAGTAACGATCAAGTTTCTACATTATCGAGCTTGAGTTCGAATCGGGTTAGACCGAGCGGGTATCGAGTGTGTTGTCAAACGGACTGGTTTATTTACATCCCTATTCACATCCCATGGCCTTTTTTTTTTTAATTGATTTAATAAAAATGTTAAATGGGATCTTTACCAGTACTTCTGATCTCAAAGGAAGAAGAAGTAGCTGATTCAATAAAAGAAAAAGGAGTGGACTCCTAACAATAGACACAGAACAAACTAAAATAGTACTAAAATATTTATAAAAAGTAAGAAATGAGACAAATAAATTATTGGTTCTTTCAATAGGCTACACAAGACGGTTTCATAAGTTAAAGAGGTACAGAATAAGACAAGTTTATCTATACCCTCACTTGAGATCAACAATAATCATCTGAAAGAGGCTGAAGTTATAAAAGTAATGTTAAAGTTTGAAACTGAAACAACAAAAAAAAAAAAAAAAAAAAAAGAACAAAAGAGAAAAAAGAAAAGAAAAGTAAAAGCACTTTTACAAATTTGAATAGAAAATACTATTAAAATGAGACAATAACTCAAGTCAGATTAAAATCATAAAAGCACCTACAAATAAAGTCACCTGCAATTTTGCAAATAAGTAGAGCTGTTCATTAATTAACCTACTTTGAACATGAAAGGGTACTATGAAACTTCCCCTCGGAAATGGTGTCTACCATTTGCTTCAGAAACCTTGGTCTGAGCTTTCAACGAGGGCCATTTGAAAACCACTTTCTTCTCTCCTCCCCCTTCACTTCTCTCAAAAAAACATCAACTTTAACATACTTACCTTTTTTTCACTTTTTATATCACATCAACACCTTCTTATTTTTTTTAAAATAAAAAATTTACTACAATACAAATTTTTTATCACTTTTTCATATAAATTATTTCAACTTTATATCACATCAATTTTAATTTTCAATCAATTAAAAAAAAAAAAAAAATTGTGGGTTAGGGGAGAGTAAGTGTGTTTTCAATCGGGGCGAGTTCCTCAAGATGCAAACCCGAGATTCCCACATTTTTTTTATTACAATTTTTAAAGATATTTTGTCATTAAAGAAAGCAACGACACGTCCCATCTAGAAATTGACCATATGGTGAAAGTTTGAAAGGCTACGCACGTGAGGAACTTTTCCCTAATTTAACACGTAGAGACACGTATATTGTTAGGGAAATAAAGCCCATGACCATGAGGCTTGAGCTATTGACTTTCTAGAAACCTCCGGTGCTCAGTAGTCAGTAGTCAGTAGTTAGTTGCCTCATTTCCACAACCACAATTACAATAATGAAAGAAAACAAAACCAAATGAAAAAAATAAATAAATAGCAAAATAAAAATAAGGATTAAATATTTCACAGGTATTTGTGGTTAGATTCAAAATTAAATTGTTGGGCTTGTTTGGCAAGTGACATTATAAAACAGAACATAACAGAGTAGTGGGTTGTTATTTTTTGAAATTAGTAAAAAGTGATGATGTGATATAAAATAAAAAGAATTTGTATAAAAAAGTGAAAAAGTTTTGTATTGTAGTAAATTTTTTTATTTGAATAGTAATAAAAAATTATTGATGTGATAGTGAAAAAAGTGGGAATGTTTTGATGTTGATTAGTAGTGAAAAGTATAAAAAAATGAAAAAAAAAAAAGAAAAAAGAAAAAAAAAGTACATGAACAGTACTGTAATGTATTGTTCCTTGACAAACAACCCCGTTATCTCGGTTTCAAAAAATTGTCTTTGTTTCGGACACTCCCAAAAAGCCAAAGGAAAAAGAAAAAAAAAAGAAAAAAAGGAAGAGGGTTGGCCCTTGGGGAAGGGACATGGGGGTGGCCGAATCTTAGCTTCCCCAAGCCAATCAGGGGTGGGCGGCCACCCCCATTTTGGTATTGGGGTGGTTTGACCACCCCTCTTGGCCAAAATGGGGTAGTGGTTGGCAGGGACGGAGCCAAAAAGTATTTTAGGCAGGGGCCAAGCTACCAAGGCATGAAATTACAAATATATTAAAATAGGGGTAGGGGTTAAAGTATAAATAAAAAATATATTAAGATTGAAGATGAAATAAATATATAAAATCGAAATTAGCATCAATTCAGTTTTGACAAAAAAAGTAAAAATAAACAAAAGAAAATATACAAAATAAGTGTTTTATAATAGTGTAACGTAAAAACTAAAATAATAATAATAAAAAAATCGTCAACAAGACATTTAATAATCATTGAACAAACCATTTAAGCTATTTAATAATCTTTACCCTCACCTATTTTTTTTTTTTTTTAATTAACCCATTAATTCTACTTGGACCACTTTCTCAATTCCCAACTTCCAAGCCATCATTCACGAATATCATAATTCAAAGAAGCAAAACTCACTCACATATCACAAAATGACAAATTGATAAGGATTCAACTTTCACATAAAACTTTTTCAAATTTTAAATACCGGTTTAAACATTATTATCAATAAGACAAACGGCCTTTATTTCTCCTCTTTTCTCTTAGGGTCCGTTTGGGTTTGCGATTTTAAAAAGTGCGATTTAAAATAACGATTTTAAAATGTGCGATTTGAAAAAAGTGATTTTTAAAAACGCAGTTAAGCGTTTGGCAAAATCGCAGTTTAGTTTTAAAATCGCGAATTTACCTTTAAATTTCTGCGTTTTCAAAAAAGCATCATCTTATCTGCGATTTGAAAAAGCAGATTTTCTGCGTTTTCAAATCGCAATTTTTAAAAACGCAGTTCCCAAATGATCTATGTTCTGCGATTTGGTTTAAAATCGCACTTATTGTCTACGAAATCGCAATCCCAAACGCACCCTAAGTTCTCGTCTCTACACTCTTCCACTTTTCACTTTTTAGTGATTATTATTAAACAAAAGAATACAAAAAGGAAAATTCCTCTTTTCTCTTCTTTATTTATCCTATTTTCTCTTGTCTCTAGACTCTCTTCCACAGCCTTCTTTGAGTTCTTTCTGTCAGTATCTTCTCATCTTCCTTTCTTCTACACAAAAGGTAAATTCCTCTTTAAGTTCTGTATTAACCAACCCGTATTTCTATTAATGTTCAAGACACAGATAAAATAAGCTTCACTTCAATTGCACGTATATTCTCTCATTTACTGCAAGTTTGTTTGATCAATTGGAGAGGTCGATCTCTAACATCTTTGCTTTTTTCTAAATGGGTGTAAGGGATATAATATAAGGGATAGGGCCTTTAATGGGCTTCTGGGGCTTTTAATGGGCTTATGGGTAGGGATGTAAATGAAGCAAAGCTACCCGTAAGCTTGCTCGAGCTCGGCTCGATAAAGTTTGGTTCGTGCGCGACTCGATTATTAAATGAGCTATTCGTGGATATGAAACTATACTTAATTATTAAACAATACATACCCGTATAAAATCCAGCTCGCTCGTTTAAAGTTCGTGAACATACTCGTAAAAAGGTTCGGCTCGCTTATTAGCGCAGCTCGTATATATTTATTAATAAATATATGCATATATATTGATAAAAATAACCCATTTAGTATATTACTCATTAATTAATCTATACAATATATAATTATTAATTATATCTATAAGTATTTATGTAATATATAATTTAATGATAAAAGATAATTAAGATGATTATATCTTATATAGTTATATGATCTAAGAGACTAAGACTCTAAGTCTAATAATTAAGTATATAATGATTGTTGAATTAACAATAAATTGTCAATCATATGATTTAATGAAAATCTTGATACTTAATTATATTATTCAAATAATTATACATTTACAGTGACGATGTAATTGGTATAATCCCAAACTCAAGTGATTAACATTAAAATCAAAGTGTTTCTTATAATTACAAATTAAGTATAATCATTATAATTCATATCATTAGATTATATGATCCTACATATATATTATCATCACTAGAATTTATATGAAATACATGTGATCTAACAATTTATATGATATTAAATCTTAAGTGATATGACACATTATATCTTTATTATACAATATAATAATCATAACAACAATACTTATTTTGTATTATTGTGTAATTAAATGTGATCTAAGTTATAACAATGTACTATAATCTAATAACAATAGGTGATGTGATCTAACAATTAATTTGATTAAATTTAAGTATCATTTAACAATTTATATGATATTAAATCTTATGTCATATGGAACAATGTATAATGTAATAGTCATATCAACAATACTTATTTTGTATCTCCTATATATTATAGAATCTAATAATTCTATGGTCATATCTCACATGTATCTTAATTATAATGATAATACTTATATTGTTAAATTATATTATAATAATCATATAAATGTTATTATTAGATACCAAGGATGTTAGGATAACTGGATAAGTAATTAAGTATGATTCATAATTTTTATATCATATTACAAATAATCTCATATCATATGATATTAATCATAATTCATAACTATATATAATTAAAAATTAAGCTATAACAATAAATTATTATAACCACATAATGACATAGTCACATAAGTTGTAACACTAACTTATAACAATATAACAATATAACTACATAACTACATAATCATAACTCACATCAAGTAACTAATATAAATTATAATGATTAAGTATCTAGTTACTTAGATAATTTTGATACATACTTGATATTTATAGCTTAAGTATAAAATAATGATTAATTATTATTATTATTGTTTAAATATAATTAATAATTTGTAGGCATTTACTTGATACAACATATAATTATATCTATAAGTATCTATATAATATATAATTTAATGATGAAATTTAATCACAAGATTTTTTTTTATATTAATAATTAAGGACGGTCAGATTTAATAATTAAGAGTAAGGACCGTTAGATTTATAGTTTAAATATAATAATAATTAATAATTTGTATGCTTAAATGAGTCAGATTTAAGTTTTTAATTTTTAATTTTTTTTTGAAATTTGAATCATTATATTAAGGACCGTCAGATTTAAATTTGTGAATTAATGTAGACATTTTTATTATTCAACAATAAATTTAAAAATAAATTAGTGCAAAAATTTGATTCATACCTAAAACTTTTCAGGGAAGAAAAAATATTGTAAAAAAGAAAAATTGAAAAACATAGTAACAGTGTAATACTCTAGTATTTTCTAGTTAATTTTTGGTGAATTATAGATGAAAATGGTGATTGAGAGACATGAAGATGGGCATATAAAGCCTGTTAATTTCTAATAGCTTTTACAACTGGCCCAAAACCCATCTAACTTCTAAGTTCTAACTACAATTTGTTATTCACGTGGCTTGATGATAGTAACACTCCTGCACCCAACGCACCGTTTAACTTCTATCTTAAACTCATCGTTTAAGATTAGATTCCTTCCCCCAAGGTAATGTCTCATCACGTATTTTACACCATTCAAATTACTGACGCAATAGTAACCTCAAGATAGACACCAATATTCTCTTTATCGCTTGAGCTTCTCTTTTTCTTTTCTGAGACAATAATGGCCATCTCTTCTTCATCATCGTAGCCATTACAAACAGAGACGTGGGTGCGCGAGTCATAAAAATCCCATTCCTCCTGGACGTTGACCTCTTATTCGCTCAGGGTGGGCAACTATGGAATCCCAAAAAATTCTACCGGGGACAAGGAAAATTTTGGGGGGTTGAGGGGGGGGCATGTGCCCCCTCTCGACCACCCTCCCTCCGCCCCTGGGTAGAAGGAAGAGAGTGTGGTGGAGAACAGTGAGTATGGTGCGATGCTATTTTCTGCTTCAGTTTTAGCGATGAGGAAAAGCTTCTTGTGCTTTGCAGATCTTGTTTGCGTGCTCTGTCTCTCTTTGTTCTTCATGTATCTCTCTTTTTACTCATGATGACACATGGTCTACGACTGATATTTCCTCACGAGTCGGGCGAGCCGAGTGCCCCATAAGACACTCAGCTCGTCAAAAAAGCAAGCTCGAGCTCAAGCCTGGGCATGATTTTACACTTGTCAAGCCGAGCTTAGCTCCATTATCAAAATTCGTCACGAGCTCTAACTCATGAAAATTCTAAATGAGCCGAGCTTGGGCAACCACTACTTGCTCAAGCTCGGTTCGTATACATGCCTACTTTTGGGCCTATACTAGGGAATGTGGTATTTTAGAAGGTATCAAGTGAGGTGTACAATTCTGTTAACATGTGCTCTAACAAAATAAGTTATTTAAGGGGGAGGCAACGAGAGAAGAAGAAAGAAGAAGATCGAATATTATAGTTGGTTAATTCTTGGAGAGTTTAAGCCTCTCCAAGTCCCTGAGAGAGTCTAGGCCTCTCCCAGTGCTTGAGAGAGACTAGGCTTGTCTGAGTGTCCGTAGCTATTCGTATTGAATTATTCCTCTATAATCTTCATCTACTTCATTAGTATTTACCTAATTTTGCATTGTTTGGTTTTGATATCCATGAATCTAGCTCCCAATAAGAAAAACCCATAACATTTGGTATCAGAGCCATTCCTTCCTTACTGTCTTTGTTTCTCTTAGAAATTTTCCCCCCGAAATTTTCCTTCCCTGTCCTTTTACAATCCCCAAAATCTTGTGAATAGGCTTTCAAATCGTCTAGAATTTTTTTTCCCCATCTGGAGTGTCCTACGAGTCAAAAAGAATTGTTTCTGCTGTTATCTTCCATGGCCGACGACACTCGTCTCTTTCAGTTGTAGGAATCAGTCAAGGAATGTTAGGAGGCTTGGGTCCAGTGGCAGACCTTCAATAATCATGTTGATCAGAAGCTGTCCACTCGCTTAGAGCTTGACCAGAAGATGAACACACTTACAGAGCTAGTCCAGACCGTCCTCCACCCGCATTAGATTCATCCGGATTGACCGCCTGGTGCTCGCAACAGGGATATCCACTTGATCGGTATCTTTCCGACAATCCCAACGTGAAGAGCGAGACGACCAGCTTGAGCGTATTCACTTCAACCCAGAGCGTCGCCTCAGTTAGGACTACCTTGACCTGGACATACGAGATGGCCGGGACCCTTTTGTTCAAAACCGACATTAAGCCATAATGCATTTTGGGACCTAATATGTGGTTCGCTTGAACCTTTGGGTGAAAAGAACCGTTAATAATAATAAGGAAAAATTACAGTTTAGCCCCCCAAATTACCACCCTTTTTGCATTTAGCCCCACAAACTGTCAACACTCCGATTCTGGCCTCCTAAACTACCGACTCCGAAAATGGCGACTCTGTTACCTCTTCCCGTCAAAATGGATGGAAAATCCATCACCTGCTGTGCATGTGACATTTTATGACACAAACTACCAAAAATGCCCCTGTCTGAGCTGACGTGGGAGAACGGCTAGCTAGCTATGCACGCCTTAGGTCCACCAAGAGTGCCTGTAAAGGTCGCCACCTGTACAGCCACGCCGCCATGGCTACCGTCGCCTGTACTACTATGACTATGGATGCACTCGTGCCGTGTCCCAACAGAACTCATTGGTGCTCTGGCACACTAAGACGAGGATCTCGTAGGCCGTCTCTCGAAGCTCCGAGTCCGAGAGGTTCAAACCCAGGTCGCCAACGAGGTTGGTAGGTGTTGTTGCTGGTGCCGGTGCTGCACAAATTTCTACAACTCGTTGTGTCTTTTGGAGCCGCCAAGTAAGTGTCTCTTGGAGGATCCCAATATTCTGTCTCTCAAAATGCCGGCCATTGTTAGTCCGATGGGTGGGCCAGTTCTGTTTGTTGTATGTGTATGTGTGTCTCGCTTTTTTGGGTGGTGAGAGAGTGGGGGTTGGGTTCTGTTATTTCTAAATTATGATGGGAGGAGTTCGAGTTGGGTCTCACCAACCGACTAACCCAAGCTTTTGCCTCTAAAAATTCCATGCACGTAAGTGAAAGAAATTCAATGAAACAAAAAAAAATCCACAAGCAAGCACTCATAAAAAACAGAGACCACGACCAGTATTTTGTAGAGCAAAGTCGTAAATGGATTTGCCCCCCATTCTCAACACCTCGTTCACGTAGGTTTTAGTTCTTCCCACTAAGTTTCCGACAGCATGGTCCTCGGTCATCTCTAGATACTCTGCCATGCATCGGAATATGCCTTGTCGGTCCCAAATTCACAGAACGGGCTTTGGCTGCAGCTGCTGCATATGCCATTGCTGAAGCCAGTTTTGAATCATTTTTCAACTTGTCGGTCAGCTTATTCTGGGCATATTTTACCTTAGAAACATCAGGTGACCGATAGCCACTTGATTTTTGCATTTTGGCAATAGCCTCTGCAACAGTTGATTTGGCCTTCGCAGAATCATACTTTTGCATGTCATAGATGAGCTATTTCTGAAGCTGCTTATCAGTAACCAATATGTCATCGATCTCATTCTTGTAGTCCTTGAGAAGGATTCTGAGGCATTCCATGAGGGATCCTATGAGGGGGCTGTTCTTGCTTTCTAACAGTCGTTTCAACTCTATAAATATGGGGATGGTATTTTGGATAAGGCCCTTTCTGACTGCTTGAGTTGCAGCCCTTCCTCTTGCAGCAGCTGCTGATGCTCCACTATCTCCACCTTCTTCATCAATATCTGCTGAGTTAGATGATGATCCACGGTTGGACGCGATTCGGATCTCTTTGTAGGCAAGAATTTGGAAAGCATCCTGCTCCCTCAATTAAAATGCAGATTTTACACTAACACTTGTGATCACCTTGATAATTCTCACCATATTCCATGATAAGAATGTATGAGCTCACCCACAGCAGAATTATTAAATACATGTTAGATTAGTACTTGCAGAATAGATTGTCCACTAATATCTTCTATATTGAGCATACCATCAGATGCCGTAGCAAGAATCTATGCACATAACTTTGTAAAGGTGGCTAAAAGGTGCTCTGGAGCCATTTGTTTCGGAAGAGAAAATACAGAGTGTAAACTAATGAATCCTCTGCACCAAAAATACAGAGTGTAAACTATTATAAATAAAAGAGAACATAAGTTTTTTTTGCTCTTTTTTTTCATCGGGACAAGCTCCTCTGTTCACCTCTGTTTTCATGTTCTAAAACAGAGGTGAATAGAGCCATAAGGATTTCCTAACAAAACTTCTGCCTCAATGCTGTAATTTTCTGCTGCTGCGAAGCAACCCGATTCTCTGTTTCCCGTTGCCCAGAATTCTTCTCATAGCAGTCCACCACTATTGCGTGTTTCATCATCAGCCTAGCGTAAAAACATAGCATTCCTGCATATAAGGACGTGAAACAGAAGAGATAAACAAGCTAGTAGCCGTTGGAGACAACACAGCAACCTAACGAAGAAGACGACGACGTGGAATGCAATGGACGAGTTGATCTTGGATTTCTCGATGAGTTAAACGAGTTCCTTCCTCATCTTCTCGACCTGCGATGTCGGAATCGTCCAGACTCTCCCTCGTTCAGTGGAGGATACCTCGCCCAGACGCTCCCTTTTCGGAGATACCGGAACTCTAGACGCCGACAACTTCGCCGACGTCTTCGTCAGGACGATGATCGGAGGCGGTTGAGGGATATACGACTCAGTACACTTGTTTTGTTTAAAAGGCAATTTCGTAATTTCAAGAAGACATGGGCATTTTTGGTAGTTTGTGTCATAAAATGTCACATGCACAGCACGTGATGGGCTTTCCATCCATTTTGACGGGAAGAGGTAACAGAGTGGTCATTTTCGGAGTCGTTGGTAGTTTAGGGGGCCGAAATCGGAGTGTTGGCAGTTTGTGGGGCTAAATACAAAACGGATGGTAATTTAGGGGGTTAAACTGTAATTTTCCCTAATAATAATAATAATTACGTGACAAGTCTTGGAGCATTAATGGAGGGAGGGTGAGATGTTTCCATTGTTTTGGGTATGAAGCAGGATGCCTACATAACCAAAGGGATGGTATCGATGAAGTGAAGAAATGTGAGGAAGGCCAAGTGGTGTGAATGACGTGAAGAAACACACGAGGAAGGCGAAGTGATGCAAGCTATCCAGTGTCCAGGCGTGAATCATGAGGAGGCATTTGAGGTTGAGAATCCCGAGGCAAACGTGGCAGTTAAAAAAAAAAAAAAGTTATACGTTGGGAGACTAGCTGGAGCAATGGACCTTCTGGAAGATTGCTGGATAGCTTTAATTGGGTTGCAATTTATTTGGGTTTTTGTAATATATTGTGTTTTAAGGGTTATCTACTTTGTCAGCACACCTTGTCAGCAAGGTGTTCTTAAGGGGGAGAGAATGTAGGGGATATAATACAAGGGATATGGCCTTTAATGGGCTTCTGGGCATGTACTAGGGAATGTGGTATTCTAGAAGGGGGAGGCAACGAGTAGGGGTGAGCAAGACCCATAGGACCTGCCCCGCCCCTATTTCCTGAGTTTTTGAAGTTATTTATGCGGGCACGGGTTGGATTTTGTCCAACCCGTGCGGGGCGGGACGGGACACGGATTGGGGCTTTAAAAAACCCCGGGGACCCGCCCTGCCCTGTGTGAAAAAACATATGGAAAAAAAAAAATCCTTAATAACTCAGGCTACTTAGCATGCCTCTTTAGGCATCTCCAAGTGCCTGAGAGAGTCTAGGCCTCTTTAAGTGCTTGGGAGAGCTTGGGCCTCTCTGAGTGCCCGTAGCTATCCTTATTGAATTATTCATCTATAATCTTCATCTTCTTCATTGAGTATTTACTTAATTCTGCATTGTTTGGTTATGATATCCATGAATCCAACTCCCTATAAGAAAAACCCATAACAATGGGAAAGTGGGGTGTTGTTATTCTCCCTTATGTTATTTTCTCCTCTCTTTCTTGGAACAATAGTAGTAGCTTTAAGAATAGAAGGATCGGAGGAATGGGGATATGTTGAAGTCAGACCCGGTACGTAAGCCAATGGTTCTTAATTGTATAAATTTTCATTCTTTTTCTTTTTAATTTTCTCAAACGGAGTGTTCATATTTACACAGAAGCCCACATGTTATGGTGGCTTTACAGAAGTCCTTACAGAGTTGTAGTAGATGATTTATTTTTTTTAAGAAATTTGGGGGGGGGGGGGGGGGGGGGGGGGGGGGTGGCCAGTCACCTCCAATACTTTTTTCTTTCCTTTTTTTTTTTTATTTTTTTTTTCTCATCTCACGTGGCACTGAAACCTTAAATATCACATGTGATACGTGGTCCACCTGGAAGGAGGGACATGTGTTAGCATTTTAAGGTGAGTGACGTGGATGACCGTTAAAAAAATGGGCAGAGGACTGACAAAAGTACCAACTAAGTTTTTTCATTAACGACAGGTATCACCTGTGACACTTTTTGAAACCGAGGCGACGATTTAATTTCGGGTCTAACCACATGCACATATGAGGTATTTAACCCTAAAAATAAATAAAAATAAGATTTTTACGTGATTTGGTCTATAAGCTACATTCAATGTAAGCCTAAAGGGCTACATTATTACTCTTATTGATCACTTGATAATTTTACAATACAAAATGATCTACTTATAGAGTTTATATATATATATATATATATATATATAAATTTTGAATTCATATAATCCGAATCAAATATCTTAATTTAAGGTGATTAAATATCATCAAATCCCTAAATTCAAGGTAATCTAATATTTATTTAGAAAGTGATTTTTCAACTCTCATTGAAGGCAACACAATTCTCATCAAATCCCTAACTTGAGGATAACCGAATATACTTTAACAAATAAGAGCATAAGCAACAACTTTCTTTTAAACTTTTATTCAATTTAGAGAATTATACAATTTTTTGGTTCCCTATTTAAATGCACTCCACATTCTACAATAGCTTCCATTTTCATTTCTCTATATTATTTAAATTAAATGTTAAGAGAGAGAGATAAAATTTAAATATT
This sequence comes from Alnus glutinosa, assembly GCF_958979055.1. Lineage (NCBI taxonomy): Eukaryota > Viridiplantae > Streptophyta > Magnoliopsida > Fagales > Betulaceae > Alnus > Alnus glutinosa. Next base: position 28,713,703 of record NC_084892.1, read on the forward strand.
GTTTCAAATAAATGCTAGAGAAGTGAGAGAGAAAAGATAATTTTTTTAAATATTAAAATAATGTTAAGAGAACTACTTTTATTTCTCTAGATGTAAGGTGCAACTTTAAGTTCGCGTGTTTCCTTAGTTTAGGAAACAACAATATTTTCTACACATAAGTAAATCTGATTCCAAGTCATTTTTTAGCAATTTTTTCTACACGTAGAAAAGGGAATGAAACGTTGGAAAGCTGCTTTTAAGTCGATAATGGTTTGCTCGACTTTGAAAGTCCTCCAATTAAGTCTGAATCCATTTCCATTTTCTACACGTAACGTAAACCCAACGCTGAAGCCATTTTCTACGCGTGCGTGTTGAGTACGTTGGAATTTTGTGGGAGTGAAATTTATGAGGTTGGTTCATTTCTTCTCGTTTGATCCGGCAGGATGAGGACTTTTAACCAAAGAGAAATGATTTTTGCACTTTACTTGTATATTTTTTGTACATCACTTTTATAAATTAATCATTAAATATGTAGAACTCACATATAAATAATGTGCATATAACATGCCTCAATTTGAGTGATGATCAGTTTCCAACATTGGGAAGACTCAAAAGCATTTACTGTGTTCAACCAAACGCGTACTGAGTTTCCAACCTCGTGTTAAAGGCTATTGCTGATTGAGATTTGAGTGATTAATGTTGTCTCCATCCGCTATATAATAAATAGCATTTCAGTTTATTTACACTCGTACACTCGGAGATCAACTCTCACCTCTCACCATTGTTCGTTTCAGTTGAAGCAAAGCCTTTGTTTTTTCTACACTTTCAGTGGCCAAATCTGAGTGTTTTTCGCTCTGTCAGCCGGCCAACACATCACCTACAACCTCAGAATGTAATGTACTCTTCGGTCTTACTCTCTTCAACCCATCACTAGCTAATTTCGTTAACTCCTCAACTCATTATTGTGTGGCTATCTCTTATTGCAGCCTCCAATGAGAAGTCCACTCTTTTCATGGCTTTTCTTGATGCCCATGATGTGCTTACTTTCCATCAGCTTTATTATCTCTGCTGTGTCCGGCAAATGTCTTGACAATCAGCAATCCTTGTTGCTCAAACTGAAGAATAGCCTCGTATTTGACACTGCTTCATCCACAAAACTGGTGCACTGGAATAAATATGTCGATTGCTGTTCATGGAAAGGTGTATCATGCAACGAGGGACGTGTTATCGGTCTCGACCTGACCAAAGAATCCATTTCGGCTGGACTTGACAATTCAAGCAGCCTTTTTAGGCTTCTGTATCTCCAGAATTTGAGTTTGGCTTATAACAACTTTGATAATTCTGAGATTCCATCGGAGTTTGACAAGTTGTCGAATTTGATTTATTTAAACCTTTCAAATGTTGGCTTTGCAGGACAGATTCCAATTGCAATTTCGCGTTTGACAAGGTTGGTTACTCTTGATTTATCTACCAGTTACCCCTTCCCTCCTGCACTGAAACTTGAGAATCCAAATCTAAATATGCTTGTTCAAAACCTTTCAGAGCTTATGGAACTTTATCTTGATTTGGTAAACATATCAGCTCAAGGGTATGAGTGGTGTGAGGCCTTATCATCTTCACTACCAAATCTAAGAGTGTTGAGCATGTCAGGTTGTTATCTTTCAGGGCCTCTTAATTCCTCCTTACTGAATCTCCACTCTCTCTCAGTTATTCGTTTGGATAATAACAATTTTTCTGGTCCAGTCCCAGAGTTTTTTGTAGATTTCAAAAATTTGACATCCTTGTGTTTCTCTTCTTCTGGGTTAAATGGAAAATTTCCAGAAAAGATTTTCCAAATTCCCACCCTACAAAAGCTTGACTTAACAGATAATGAACTACTTCAAGGTTCTTTGCCAGAATTTCCTCTAAATGGATCTCTTAAAACCCTGTTGCTGAGATACACAAGGTTTGCGGGGACATTGCCATCTTCTGTTGGTAACCTTAAAATGTTATCCCTAATAGATCTTGCAGGTTGCAATTTCAGTGGAGAAATCCCAAACTCAATGGCAAACCTTACCCAATTACGTAATTTGGACATGTCACTCAATAGTTTCAATGGGTCAATTCCGTCATTCAGCATGAGTAAGAATTTGATCCAAATAGTCCTTTCTAAGAATAATTTGACAGGTCAGATTGCTTCTACTCAGTGGGAAGAACTTTTGAATTTGGTGACTCTTGACTTGAGTTATAATTCACTGGAAGGGAGCATTCCAGTTTCTCTATTTTCCCTTCCATCATTGCAGGAACTAGTACTTCGCAACAACCGATTTTCTGGTTCACTCAATGAATTTTCAAATGTTTCTTCTTATCTACTGGAAACCTTTGATTTGAGTTACAACAACTTGAAAGGGCCAATACCCATGTTTATCTTTGAGCTCCGAGGTCTTAAGAGACTCTTACTTTCTTCGAACAACTTTAGCGGCTCCTTGCAACTTAACAGGATTCAGCAGTTGGGAAATCTTTGGGAGATGTCTCTTTCGCACAACAACTTGTTGATTGAATATACTGGACATGGTTCTTCATTGTCCTCCTTTCCCCAAATTATCACATTAAGCTTGGCTTCTAACAAATTGAAAACATTTCCTGATTTCTTGAGAAACCAATCCAAATTAAGAGATCTTGACCTTTCAGACAACCAAATTATCGGAGAGATACCCAATTGGATTTGGAAGCTTCCTAATCTTTATACATTGAATCTCTCTTATAACAACCTAGTGACTTTGGATTTGCCTCTACTACATATATCTTCTTTGAGTGTCCTGGACCTTCACTCCAACCAACTTCAGGGGCAACTCTTGGTTGTACCACCGTATGCCACATACTTGGATTTCTCGATGAATAATTTCAGCTTTATCATACCAGTTGACATTGGCAACTCCCTTACTTCTGCTTATTTCTTCTCTCTTTCAAGCAATAAGTTACATGGGAGTATCCCTGGATCAATATGCAGTGCTACAAATCTTATTGTTTTAGATTTGTCTAACAATTTCTTGAGTGACACGATTCCCGAATGCTTAATTGCGATGAGTGACACTCGAGAGGCAATATCAGGGATGGAGGATCTAACTCTAGGGGTGCTGAATTTGAGGAGCAACAATCTCACTGGCTCAATTTCTGATGTGTTCCCAAGCAATTGTGGTTTACAAACTTTAGATCTCAATGAAAACCAAATAGAAGGAAAGTTGCCAAAATCTTTGGCCAACTGCAAAAAGTTGGAGGTCTTGGACATTGGGAACAACTACATTAAGGATACCTTCCCATGTTACTTGAAGAACATAATCATGTTGCGTGTCCTTGTTTTGCGATCTAATGAGTTTTATGGGCCAGTTGGTTGTCCAGGGCCTAATGCCACTTGGCCAAAGCTTCAAATTATAGACCTAGCTTCAAACAATTTTACTGGTAGGCTTCCAACAAAATACTTTTCTAACTGGAGGGCAATGGTGGCTGATGTAAATAACGCTCAGTCTGAGCTTATTCACCACAAATTTGAAGCTTTATTTGTGAATGTTTATTATCAAGATGCTGTAACAGTTATCGGCAAAGGTCAACCGATGGAGCTGGTGAAGATTTTAACTATCTTTATCTCCCTTGACTTTTCATGCAACAATTTTGAGGGGCCAATACTTGAAGAATTAGGAGAACTCAAATCCCTACATATCCTTAACTTGTCTCATAATGCTTTCACAGGCCAAATCCCAGAGTCTCTAGGAAAGTTGACTTATCTTGAGTCATTAGACTTGTCAAGCAACGAGCTTACTGGCGAGATTCCTGTCCAACTTGCAAACGGTCTTATTTTCCTATCAGTCCTTAACCTTTCGTTCAATCGATTGGTGGGAAAGATTCCACAAATCAAGCAATTTGCTACATTCCCGGAAACTTCCTATGAAGGGAACATAGGATTATGTGGCTTTCCTATGAAAAAAAAATGTACACATGAAGAGCCGAGATCATCACCTTCAACATATGAAGACACTCATTCGAATTCTGGGAGTGCAATTGACTGGAACTTCTTAAGTGCTGAATTGGGATTTGTTTTTGGCTTTGGGATTGTTGTTGGACCTCTTATGTTTTGGAAGAGGTGGAGGATATGTTACTATAAACTTGTTGATGACATTTTTTTCAAGATGTTCCCTCAGTTATATATTAGAATAGAAAATTACCAGAGACAAGCACGCAAGAAACAAGGACGGCGAGCATACAGAAATCAAGGACGGAGGCATTAGTGATAGATATGGGGAGCAATGCAGTCAGGTTCGACCTTTTTTTTTTTTTTTTTTTTAATTTTTTTATTTCAATATAAAGTTAAATAATGAACAAAAAAAAATTATCCATATATGGAATTGGATTTGAATATTGTCTTAAGTGAGCTCGTAATTGTCAATCTATATATATTATTGAAATACTTTTCTGATATTAGATTTGCAGGTGAATTTATATGAAGCCCATGGGATGTGGAAGCAAAACTGATCCAAGCTGTCACACTTGCATGCCTTGATCACTATTGTATGTTTGTAATCAGCTTTTACCGTAAGATTTATTTTCATATATATAAAACTAGTTTTTTTAAATTTTGTTAGTCCTTTTCCTTCATCTTAAGTTCCATTCGGACCATATATATAGATTTCTGGATTCTCGAATATTGAAGGACTTTGTAAATGTGATATATAATGCTGCTATGTCAAAACTTGCTAATTAATAATCCATTATATATAGTGTACATTAATTTGAGTTATAAATAATTTGGAAATATCATAACCTAGCTTGTAATCAGTTTTTGGTTTGGGACCCCTTTCTTTTTTTTTTTTTTTAATAATTGATATAATTATTGAGAATTTACGTAAAAAACTTAAAGACGATATACTTACTCTATCCTTATCATATTAAATGATATATTAATCAATATGACTATACAATGATCTCACGTGTTATAAGAATCTTTTGGAGGGAGATGGGTTGTCCACGAGTGTTATTTGAGGGGGATTCCCTGCAGGTGGTGCAAGTAGTGAGCAACATTCAGGCTTGGAATAGATATGCTTAGCTGATAACGGATGTACGCACCATGTTGCACAAGTTTCCGTTTCATAAGGTCCAATATGTAAGTAGAGATGCTAATAAGGTTGCGTATGGATTGGCAAAGCTAGCCGTTAATCGGTCTTGTGATCATGTGTGGATTGATGAATGTCCTTCATCAGTCCAACACCTTGTAAGTGCCGATTATTGCTTTTCTGAATGATGAATGAAATTCTAATTTCAAAAAAAAAAAAAAAAAAAAAAAAAAGGAAAAGAAGAAGAAAGAAAGAAAGAAAGAAAATCTTTAAAACAATACCTAAAAAATTAAAAATGTATGTAGATAAAATAATGTCATATATGATACTAATATTCCACTATGTTGACGTGACAGGGTCTAGTAACTCTTATATATATATATATATATATATATATATATATATATATATATATAAACAAGAATTGATCAAAGGAGTACTAAAACTTACTACGTCATTATATTACGATAAAAATAAAATATTTATGGTATATAACAGTACTCATACTTTATTATTTATTACTTTATCAACCAACGAACTTAACCGACAAATTGCTCTAATAAATATGTTGCCTAAGAGGGTATGAGTCTCGCCTCTTCAACATCGCGCCCATGGATATTAAAAGTTAAAACCCATGTTGCCCCCTAATGCGTTGCGCGCTTCACAGTTGAAATGGTGCAGGGTGAAACAAGAATAAATTTGTCGTTTTAGTTTGTTTAGATTATTAGTTTTATTTGAATTTAATTATGGGCTTAGCCCAAAGTTTTAAGTTATTTGTTGTTCAATATTGGGCTTAGCCCAAAAGTGAGTCACATTAGCTTAGGTTATTTGTTATTTAATAATGGGCTTGGCCCTTTGCCCAAAGTTAGTCATATTAAGGTTAAGGTTAGGGTTTAGTCTATGAGCCTATTTAAGCATGATATTCGATTGTAATAAACAGTTTATGATGAATAATGATGTAGGGTGAAACAAGAATAAATTTGTCGTTTTAGTTTGTTTAGATTATTAGTTTTATTTGAATTTAATTATGGGCTTAGCCCAAAGTTTTAAGTAATTTGTTGTTCAATATTGGGCTTAGCCTAAAAGTGAGTCACATTAGCTTAGGTTATTTGTTATTTAATAATGAGCTTGGCCCTTTGCCTAAAGTTAGTCATATTAAGGTTAAGGTTAGGGTTTAGTCTATGAGCCTATTTAAGCATGATATTCGATTTTAATAGATAGTTTATGATAAATTAAGAAAACAGTTTTGTTCTTATGAGGTGTGACTCATCTCTTCTTTCTTGGTGGTGAGACGCTATTAAGGCCAGTGAGACTCTGGTTTGTTCTTTGATCTTCGTTAATTTGGTGAGATTCTAAATTAGCGTAAATTTATTTGGGCTAAACCCATAATTAAATTCAAATAAAACTAATAATCTAAACAAACTAAAACGACAAATTTATTCTTGTTTCACCCTGCATCATGAAGCTTTTTAACTGATAATTTATTATTTATATAAAAGTTTATAGATATTTAAGTTCAAAATAAAATAATTAGGAATTAGTTTTAACATAAATATACTAGTAATACAAATTTCAATTTAAAAAATATATAGAATGCCATTAGATCATATTTTAGTAGAGTTCTATTTGATTTATTTTTATTTGCCTATTGAAATGATCTACATTCTTTTTAGTATTTATATCTACATTATTTCAATATATAAACACTACTATTTTTTTTATATACATATTTAATTAGGAGTTATTTTAAAGATTATTATATATAACACGTGACGAATGCTAACTTAGATGCTCACCAACTTGATAGAGAAGCGGCCGATCATGTCATAAATATTGTTTGGGTGGAAAAAATTCCTCCATTCATTTATGATTTATCCGTAGGGAATTTCCAATCCCTATTATGTGATCTCAATTGTTTTTGATTGTATGACTTGAGATTATTAATAAAGAATTATTCGTTTCAAAAAAAAAAAAAAAAAAAAAACGCGTGTGACGTTATTGTATTATACATCTTAGATTAAATTGTACTAGAAGCATTGTAAAGATGTTTTAAGTCCCACATTTTGTTTATACTATTTTCAACTATACTATATAAGTGATTACATGGAGTTTTAATTGTGACCAATCCTTTTAAAGAATTAAGTAAATGTGACTAACATGTCCCAAGGTCTTGACAAATGGCGCTTTCCCAATTCATGATTACAAAATAGTTGTGTCGGATACTAATATCTCTTTTACCAACAATTTTGTCACGTAGAGTTCACCGCTTTTACCAGTTGGAGTGTATTACTTTCCAAAATAATATTTTATTGTCCTATCTCATTGCAAAAAGTAGTGGCTTGGAAAACTGTCAAAGCTTATGCGACGATCGATTCTAATCCTTTTAAAGTATCAAGCAAATGTGACTAACACTTTCCAACGTCCTGACAAACAGGGTTAGAACTAGAAGTTTAATTCTAAGGGGGCCGGGCGGTATACAAAAAATCAGGAGCCAAAATAAGAAAAAAAAAAAATCTAAATTATTTTTTTTTTAACAAATTTAAAGATAAAATAACATTTTTTAATTTATTTTTTTTTTGAGGTGGGGGCTAGCGAGGAGCCATGGCCCTGCCAGGCCCTTAAGTTCTGTCACTGCTAACAAATAGCGCTTTCCCAATTCATGATCACAAAACAGATTTGTTGGATACTAATATCCCTAATTAAAAAACTAGGGAGATTAGTATAAATGAAATGAGAATCCGAAATGGCAAAATTCTAGAAAAAAATGAGAATCCCACAAATATGCATGCTTCAACAAACTTCTTCGAATATATATATATATAATGACTTTCATTTTCTTTTCGACCCCATTTCTAAATGCAGTAAAACCTAAAAGTAAATCGGCAATATGTATAAGAGTAATGCTACATACTTCTTTCTTATCTCACTTCCATCTCACCAAGTTGATGTAGTAGTGTCATCGATGCTTGAATTAGGCCTTGTTAAAAAAAATATATATTAAAGACTATTTAACACTGCCATATTATCCTTGTAGAAAGGCTACAAACGTAGTATGAAAACTTCAAAAGAAGAAAAAGTGAAAAAATGGCTATTGTATGGCAAAAAAAAAAAAAAAAAACATGTTCATTCAATATAAATCGATCTTATACTGAAAGTCGGGTACATATGTGAATAGGGACCGAGGCAAGTGTGACAAGACGAGCAAGTTTTGCCTTCGCATCCCATGGCTTCTTAGTTCTTAGAAAGTCACCTGCAAATCTAATATAAGAAAAAAATTTCTTAGGTTATGTTCGTTTCAGTGTAATATGGTTTTTTTGCAGATTTTTTTTTTTAAGAAAATTATTTTTTCAGGAAAATATTTTTCGTTGAATTTTTTTTTTTTCGGTGTTTGGTGTGTACAAATAATACAAATATCATTTATATTTTCATTCAATCATATTAATCTATAAAAACCAATTTTTATTCTCAACATAAAATATTAATATAATTAAAAAAAAATTAACCAAATAATTTGATTTTCGATAGTGGCATGGTAGAGTCCTGTCGGTGGCTCGGGGGTGGCTTGGTTATGGTATGGGGATGGCTCGGTGGTGGTTCAATGGTGACTCGGGAGTTGCTCAATGATGGTTGGGGGTGGCTTGTAGGTGGTCTAAGGGTGGCTCAGCGATGGTCTGGGGTGGATCAGCGGTGGTATGGGGTAGCTCGATGGTGGTCCAGTGGTTTGTGAAGGAAAAACTCAAACTCGAAAAATGATTTACGAAATTTAAAAATAAAAATTATTTTTTGAAACTAAAGAAGTTTTTTTTGGTTAAATCGAAAATATTTTCGATCGCACCAAATACTAACAAATACGAAAAGTATTTTATAAAAAATATTTTATGCCAAAACAAACGGAACATTAGTATGCATAACTTGATAATTACAAACATCACATTTAAATCCAATTGCATGGGTAATTGCTTTTTTTCCTTTTCATTTAAATGAAAAAGAAGTTGTTTTGTGTTTTAAATGTTTGTTAATGGTTTTGAACAAAAGTGTATTATTATTATTATAAAAAAAATTGTGTTTCCAAAACCTATACCTAACGAGGCCTTTAATTAACTCTTTATTTGTCATAGGACGAAGTTAAAGAGGTATTGAACAATTTTTCCTATATTTTATTATTACTTAATCCACCAATGAACTTAAAGGACGTATTGCACCCATCCGGGCATCGTATGCCGTATGGAATGCATAATAAATCTCTTTTGGTCCTCTTGATTTTTATTTTTAATGCGTTAACATAAATATCCTACTAATATTATTTTAAATTTTAAATTGTAAATATATAGAATGCCATTGGATCATATTTAAGTAGCGTTCTATTTATCTTTTTTAATGTACATATTGCAATGATCTACATTCTTTTTGTAAGTAATAGTAATAGATCTTTCAAAAACTATGAAGGGTATTTTGACAATTCAATTTCTACCATATTTAAATAAATATTTAAGTGTAATTTTAAATTTTGTTATGACCTAGTAATTGTATAAGTATATTGATTAATATATCATTACGATATTGATAGAGTAGTAGATTGCCGTTAACCCTTTTTTTTTTAATCATGTAGATTCTGTATAGTTAGGCTCAATAATCGTTACAAATAGATAAAAAGGTCAACAGATTCCAGTTCCTAAGAGTGGTTCTTGGAGCTGGAAAACGATACTTAAACTCTGGAATGTTGCCAAGGAGTTCTTGAGCTTTAGAGTCGGGAAGGGTCATGCTATATATATCTCTCTTTGGTTTGATACTTGGCACCCTACTGGAAGGTTGATTGATACTTATGGATTTCCGATGGTCTATGATACTGGAATTGGCCTTGATGCTCGAGTGTCCTCTGTTTTGCATAATGGTAACTGGATTTGACTTGTGCTCGGATGACCTGGTTAATATCCAGATCATGCTTCTAGCTAGGGATTGAGATTGGAGAAGTGGATGTGCCTGTGTGGAAGTCTAAGAGTGGGGTTTACTCTTGTGGAGAGACTTGGAACCTTCTTAGAACCAAGTTCCATGTGGTTCCTTGGTGGCAGGTTGTGTGGTGTCCACTAGCTATAGCTCGTCACGCTTTTATGTTGTGGCTTGTGTTTAGGAAGGCTATTGCAACTAAAAAATGGATGTGTGGTTGGGGCTTTGCGGGGAACTTCTTATGCAGATTCTGCTTCCACTATCAAGAATCCATTGAGCACTTATTTTTCCAATGTAGCTTCAGCCAGCCGAAGGATATGGAGAAATTTGATGGAGGCTTGTTTGATTTCTAATCCTAGTATCATTTGGGATGATATTGTGGGTTGGTACTACAAGTTGAAGGGAAAAGAGTTGCAGGTTATCCTTTGCAAACTTAGTTTGGCTGCTGCCGTGTATCATGTGTGGAGATTGGTAAATGATCTTTGCTTTGGCAATTCTCTCTTGTCGGAAGAAGCCTTGGTTGCTTGTATTAAATGGGAGGTTAGGACTAGAGTGATGTCTAACCGAAAGTCTAAGAGTTCCTCTCTCTGTTAGGCTTTCAAAAGTGTGGATGTTATGTTAAAGTATATTCAAAATTAATATGTATATATATTTATTTTGTGTCTTGGGAATGATTTAAAAGGAAGGTGTTAAAGAGCATTAAATGAAGATAGTCTCACATGAAAAAAGAGAAACTGAAGTTGGCATTTATAAGAACTAACACACTTTAAGCATTTAAAGTAATGCTTGGGTGTATACTCTAACGTGTATATTCTAGTACGGTGCGAAGCAATGGACGCACACGCGCGCGTGGCAGTAGGCTGTAGGGCGCTATTGGAGCTTTGATATATTCTAGTACGGTGCGAAGCACTGGACGCACACGCGCGCGTGGCAGTGGGCTGTAGGGCGCTACTGGAGCTTTGATGGCGCACTTGGCATCGGAGCTCAGAGCGATCTAATCATGACCTTTCGATTTTGGATGGTCCTGATCAATCGATCTAGTGGTTTAATCTAAACCATAGAATGCTTCTTAGATAAATCCAGTGGTTGGATTTACTGGACAATCAAATAAATAAACTGTAAGGTCAAATCACATTTGATCTAATGGTTGAGATTAATTAATAACGATCCAATGGTTATTATTAATCAATCATAGACAATTATTTGATCTGATGGTCAGATTTAAGTGTCTGTTAAATATTATATAAAAGTAACTGTTGTCAAGTTATCAGAAATATACAGAAATAACTGTTGTACAGTGTTTAATAAAAGAAATAACAAAATTTCTTTTATCTTCAATGCTTTTTCTGATACCTTCTGTATTTAAAATTAAAAAAGTCTCTGTCTGTCTCTTGCTAAAATAGAAAAATTTGAAAGTGTTCGGGTTTAATTTTTCGTTTGTACAAAACGCAATTAAACAAACAGAGGTTTCTGGGCTCCATTGTATCCTGGAGAAATATTTGCTGTAACCTTTTTGCATACCTTTTTGGTGGGGGCAAATAATTTCTTAAATAAAGCGACATTGTAACGCGCCTTAGGAGCATTTCGTTTTTCTGTTTTTGTTTATCTTTTCTAACATGTTATAGTCCTGTTTTGATGTATTGTGTGTTGTTTGATTCTTCTACTGTTTAATGTTTCAGTTGAAGAATTGTACTTATTGTGAGTAGTTCCATGCTGTTTTGGGGTGTATCCAGTTTTATCGGAGTGATGTTCTTGCTGTGTTTGGTTATAAAAGTCTTGATTCATCCAACAAAAAAAAAAAAAAAAAAAAAAAAAATCTCCAATTATAAAAAAATCTCAGTCCTCAATTAAGAATATAGATATAATCCAATGAAAACTTCAAAAGAACAAAAAGGAATAAAAAAAATAAAAATGTAAATTTAGTCTTATATGAAAATAGGTTCATTTAATACAAATCTTACAATAAAAGGTGAATACAAACATAAAAAAGTGATCAAGGCAAGTGTGACAGCATGGCTCAGTTTTGCTTCCACATCCCGTAGGCGTCTCATAAATCACCTGCAGATCTAATATCAGAAAAAGATTTCAATATTATATATAGATTGATAATTGCAAACTCACTTAAAACAACATTCACATCCACTTGCATGATATATATATATAATTTTATTTTTTTAATTATTATTATTATTATTATTTTTACTTTTATTGAAAGAAAAAAGAAAAAAAGAAACAAAAGTCAAACCTGACCATATTGCTTCTCATATCTATCACTAATGCCTTCGTCCTTGATTCCTCTGTGCCCGCCGTCCTTGATTCCTGTGTCCTCGTCTTAGGCGATTTTCCATTTTAATATAAAACTGAGGGAACATTTTGAAAATGATATCATCAGCATGTTTGTAGTAGCATATCCTCCACCTCTTCCAAAACATAAGAGGCCCAATAACAATCCCAATGCCAAAAATAAATCCCAGTTCAGCACTTAAGAAGTTCCAGTCAATTGTATTCTCAGAATTCGAAGGAGTTTTTTGAGATTTTGGAGGTGGAGATCCGGGCTCTTCATTCATGCATTTTTCTTTCAAAGGAAAGCCACATAATCCTATGTTCCCTTCATAGGAAGTTTCCAAGAATGTACCAAATTGTTTGTTCCATGGAATCTTTCCCTCCAGTTGATTGAACGAAAGGTTAAGGACCGATAGAAAAGTAAGACCTTCTGCAAGTTGGAATGGAATCTCACCTGTAAGCTTGTTGCTTGACAAGTCTAGTGACTCAAGATTACTCAAATTTCCTAAAGATTGTGGGATTTGGCCTGTGAAAGCATTATGAGACAAGTTGAGGACATATAGTGAATTGAATTCACCTATTTCTCCACGTATAGGCCCGTAAAAACTGTTACATGAGAAGTCAAGTGAGGTGAAGATAGTTAGGATCTTCACCAGCTCCATCTGTAAACCTTTGGCAGTAACTGTAGCCGTATTTTGATAATAAACATCCAAAGGCAAACCTTCAAATTGGAGTTGCTTAAGTTGAGACCGAGTCTTATTTTCATTTCCCATCATTGCCTTCCAGCTAGAAAAGTATCTTATTGGAAACTTAGCAACAAAATTATTTGAAGCTAGGTCTAAAATTTGAAGCATGGACCAGGTGGTATTAGGATCTAGACAATCAATGGGCCCGTAAAATTTGTTAGATCGCAGAACAAGGACTTGCAACATGGATATGTCGTTCAAGTAACAAGGGAAGGTATCCTCGAATTGGTTGTGCCCAAGGTCTAAAAGTTTCAAAGATGTGCAATTGGCTAGAGAATTCGGTAGCTTTCCTTCTAGTTGGTTTCCATTAAGATTTAAAGTTTCTAAGCCACAATCGCTTGGAAACCTATTAGAAATTGTGCCGGTGAGATTGTTTCTCCTTAGATTCAGCACCCCTAGAGTGTTACTCATCTCAATCAAGCATTGTGGAACCGTGCCACTCAATAAATTATCAGACAAATCTAGAGCAAGAAGATTTGAAGCATTGCATATTGATCCAGGAATACTCCCATAGAATTTGTTACTCGAAAGAGAGAAAAAATAAGCATAAGTAAGGGAGTTACCAATGCTAGCTGGTATGACAGAGCTGAAGTTATTCCCTGAGAAATCCAAGTATATAGCATGTGATGGGACAACCGAGAGCTGCCCTTGGAGCAGGTTGGAGTGAAGGTCTAGGATACTCACAGAAGACATGTTGAGTAAAGGCAAATCTAGAGTCTCCAGATAGTTGTAAGAAAGATTCAATGAGTAAAGTTTACGAAGTCCCCATATCCAACTTGGTATCTCTCCATGAATCTCGGTGTGAGAAAGGTCTAGATGAATCAATTCAGATTGGTTTCTCAAGAAATCAGGGAACATTTTCAACTTGTTAGAAGCCAAGTTTAATGTCCATAACCAGGGAAGGGTGGATAAAGGAGTAGTTTCATCATATTCAATCAATAAGCTGTTGTATGAAAGATCAAGATATGAAAGACTTGTCAACTTTTGAATCACATTAAACTCCAAGGAGCCGCTAAAGTTGTTTGAAGAAAGTGAGAGGATCTTAAGACCTTTGAGTTCAAAAACAGACATGGGTATCGGCCCTTCCAACTTGTTGCTACTCAAATCTAGGGTGTCCAACATGGTAAAAGAAACGTTGGGGAATTCTTTGAGTTGACCAGAAAATTGGTTATTGGAAAGTTGTAATTCTAGCAATGATGGAACAGAAAACAGAGAAATTGGAATACTTCCTTTTAGTGAATTAGAACTTAAGTCAAGAGATTGGAGATATTGAAGACTGAAGAGGAGGCTACTGACATTGTCAAGTGTACCCGAGATGGATTCACGGCTAAGGTCGAGACCAATAACATGCCCCTCCCTGCAGGTTACACCTTCCCACAAACAGCAATCCTTACTTTGACTCCAGTGCGCCAGTTTTGTGGACCGATCACTGTCGAATAGGAGGCTGTTCTTCAATTGAAGCATCAACGATTGCTGATCGCCAAGATATTGACCAGACGCCATAAAGATACAAAAGTACTGGAGGAGAAGTGAACATATGGGTATCAAGAAAAGCCATGAAAAGAATGAAATTTTCATTGGAGGCTGCAACAAGAGAGACCCAAACAACATCAAATTGAAGAGTACTTGATGAAATCAATGCTTCTTGGGGAGAGTAATTAAGAAAGATGAACAGTATCTGATGTGTTGGCAGACCAAAAACCAGACGAAATTGTCACGTGAGGCTAACTAGGAGGTAGAAGAAGATGCAGCAAAGGCTTTGCTTCAATTGGAACGAAAAATGTTGATAGTTAAGGAGCTGGCTAAGAAATTCGTGGGTTTCTTCTTGACTTTTCAAAAAGCAATTAATAAACGCGTTTTGGTTAGGTCCTCAGTAATATTCAATAGCTTCAATTCCTCGTCATTTCCAGAAGGCACACGTTTCTCATGGGTCCCCTTTCTTTAATTGTTAGAAATTGAAGTCAGTATTCAGACCCGCCTAAGGCCCAAAGTGGAAGAAGCCCCATAAAATAAGTTTGTTGAAAAAAAAAAAAAAAAATTAAGGCCTATGCAAACGAAAGAATAAGGCCCCACCCTGATAAAAAAAAAATGCCTCATAAATAAGTATGTAGAAAGAAAGAAAAAAGAAAAAAAATAGGCCTCTACAACTATTTTGATAAAAAAAAAAAAAAAAAAAAAAAAAAAAAGTTCATTATTTCTACTTGAAGACTCTTAAACTTCCGTAGAAAAATTAATAATTAGGGGCTCAAGAACACAACATTACATACCAAAAGAAAAAAACTGTTCATTATCTCTCTCACAAAAAATCAATTCCCGGGCTGGGTCTCGTCCTATTTTCTCTGACCCAGTTGGCTCCTTCACCTCTACGCTCGCTTGCTGAACACCAGCACGAGCTCGCTTCTTCCAGCTTTTGATAGATCCCGGAGAAGTCTGGGTTCTTGCCTTGCTGAACAATTGGTTTTTCCTGGACTCTTCTAGACGATGCTCAGGTGTTTGAACATGTTGACTCAGTTTCCACGTGGCGCATGTGCAATAACAGGTGTTGACGTGGGTAATTTGTGCCCACTTATTATGTGTTCCAGCTGTAAGAGAGACTGGGAATTCTCCAAAATACCCCCATATCATTTTACCCATTAATATACCTTGAAGTTGGAAAGATGTTTGATCAATCATGTTCTTTTTTTAAAAAAAAAAAAAAAATTATATCATGTATAATATTTATTTTATTTATAAATAATTTTTGTTATAAATATTTGCTAAAAAAATGCATTTGAATATATAAAAAAACTTTAAAAAATAGAAGAATAAATAAATTAACAGAAACTCAAAATAAATTATATAAATTTGATACTAGCAATATTATATTAAATTTCAAAAGCTATAAAAAATATAATATAAAAATTAAATAAATTATATTTATATTTATATAAAAAAATGCATTGTTTAAAATTATCGCCTTAGGCTCCAAAATACAATGAGCTAGCCCTGGTCTTGGTCTATTAAGTAAGACAATCTATAGTCCAAGTCCAACTTTTTTTTTTTAGACATAGTAGTGCATAGTACTATTTTCATTATTTTCCTCACTTTTTTAACATTTTCTAATAACAATCAACATCAAAACACTCTAATTTTTTTTTTTTTTTTCACTTTTTACATCACATTAATAATTAATTTTTTATTACTATTCAAATAACAAAATTCATTACAATACAAAACTTTTTCACTTTTTTATACAAATTCTTTTTATTTTATATCACATTATCACTTTTTACTAATTTTAAAATTAACTACCCATTACTCTGTTCTGTACATGCTTTTGCCAAACAAAACCAGTGACTTATAGTTCAAGTCTAACTGATGGGGGGTCTTGTTGTTTGCGAAAAGAAGGATTATTATACAACTTCTAAAGGTTGTATATATATATATATATATATATATATATATATTTGGATGACTGGATTGGGGAAGGTCTCTTGCAAAATAAGAAAAAAAGGAAAAAATCATAAGGAGATTGTCGATTTTGAAAGACCTAGTACCTCCAATGCATAAGTCACTAAATGTAGGGGCACGTGTATAAGTGGTTACAGTTTGCAGTTATTGCATCTAACCGTCAACCACAACCACTTCGCTTTATGTTGTTAACGGTTTTAAAATAGTTGCCAGTTAGTAGTTATTGAAACTCATGCATAACCGTTTGTTAGTAATAGACCTATTTTGGTGTTTTAGACATTTCTTGAACCTCTTTTAATGGCTTATTTTAGATGATTTTGGACATTTTTAAAATAAGTAGAAGACTTCAAAATACAACAATACAAAGGATATTTTGGATAGACTATGCATTCTATAAATCAAAGTCTAATTACCATATAAGAATAAAAAAACTAAGAGGACCCTCTATGGGCTATAGAAAAATTTATATTTGTTAACATAGTTATAGAAACAAAATGTTAAATTATTAAGGTCATATTAGCAACTTAAAACATAATGGTGTTGTGTGTGATAAATAGTTGTAAAGAATAACATTACTTTTATTGATAATACTATTGCATCAACTACTATAATTTGAGTTATAAAGGTGATATGTATTTTCAGTTGCCAAGTTAATTTTGACTATGCCAATTTTAGAGTATCATAACTTTGTATTCAATTGTTTTGTATAAGAGCCTTTTTTATGAAAAAAAAAAAAAAATCATATAATTATGTAGGATCTACATGTTATAGCAATCTTTAAGATAAACCCATTTTTTTTTTTTTTGGAACAGATTAGCATGTGCTAACCATTGATATTAAAAAGCCCGAAGGCATACAAGATGAGAAATGAGGGACAGAGCCCTCATACTCTAAGCCAGAAAGATCTGGCTTAAAAACAGCTGTATAAGCGGAATCTCAAATCTCACTAGAATTACAATTAAGCCCCCTTACAATAAAAAATTCCAATAAAATTTGAGCCACACATAGGCAAACTGTACATAGAAACATGAGAATACACAACACAATGGCAGAAAACCCTAAAAAAATCGTCGGCAGTGGAGTAGGGAGGCAGCTTCACCGGAGTGACGGCGCGTGTAAGACACGCGTCGCATCCGGACGCACCTAGTAGAGATTCGTCGCCGGGGACCCCAGTCACCGCCAAGCACGGCTTGAAAAAGCAGAGCGTGGCCTACATGTGCAGACAGAGAACAAAGGCGCCTTGGCGCGTGAAGGCCAAGCGCCGAACTTCGAAGACCAACACGACCGCAGCTTCCAGCAACAAGGGCGAAATACAGCAGGGACCACGGCTGGGTGGCGCGTGTCCACTAGAAGTCGATGGACGTGCGTAGATCTAGCTTCAAAAATCCGAGAAAAAACTATGAAAGTCCGGCCAGAAACACACCGTCGACGACACTAAAATCGGCCTCACTCCACCCTAGACTTCTTAAGAAGAGTCATCCTGCCAACACAGAAAGAAAACAAGAAAGAAAAAGAAAAAAAAAAAAAAAAAAAAAAAAAAAAAAAAAGACAAACAAATCCACCATAGCCCAAAGAGCTAGGGGCATCACAACCACCACCGGTTTAACCGGGGGGAGCAAAACTCTACAGTCCTAAAGACTGAGAGGACCAAAAAACACAGCCGGGAGGAGGGAGGCGAGGCCTCCCTCCCTGGTTAAACAGGTTCTGTAACGGGAAGGCTTTTTGGTTTTTTCCTTAGACAGGAAGAATGGAGAGAAAAAGCTACATTACTTCATTACTTTATTATCTGTTTTTAAGATAACCTTTAAAGGTGTATATATTCAAATATGATATAATTCTATACCAACCTCACATCTTACAAAAAAGGACAAAAAGCTATTTATTATGCATTTTCTATATGATAGCACCATCTTTCTATTAACTTGGTTAGTAACTTAGGGTGCGTTTAGGATTGTGATTTCGTAGACAATAAGTGCGATTTTAAATCAAATCGCAGAACATAAATTGTTTGGGAACTGCGTTTTTAAAAATTGCGATTTGAAAATGCAGAAAATCTATTTTTTCAAATTGTAATTAAGAGGCTGCTTTTTTGAAAATGCATATTTTTAAAAGGCTAATTTGCGATTTTAAAGGCTAAACTGCGATTTTGCCAAACGCTTAATTGCGTTTTTAAAAATCACTTTTTTCAAATCGAACATTTTAAAATCATTATTTTAAATCGCACTTTTTGAAATCGCAAATTCAAACGGACCCTTAGTAAATAAAGTAATAACAAAATAAATTAAGGACTAAAAAGGTGAGGCGCAGTTATGAAACGATCTCTTTTCTCTTCTGATACCAAAAAGCAAACGCCCCGGGGCCCATGACTACTGAAAAGGAGGGAGTGTCCTTTCCCATTCCCCTCTATTCCCCTCTTCCTCCTTCCCCTAATTTTTCCGCCTTTTTTGAGGCTCTAACTGCCTCCTTGAAGGTCCTACCTGCATCTTTGGAGACCTTATCAGCCTCATTGAAAGCCTTGTCCGCCTCCTTTGAGGTATTATCCATCGCCTATGGCAATTTATATATGTACACCAGCTCTGCCAGCCCCTCTACAACCACCAATCGTTCGGATTCCACCACCTCCAGCTGTTCTCATCTATGGATCCACCACTTCTTTGAAGTTTTTGGATTTAGGTTTTTCAAACTCAGATCTATCAAATTCAAGAAGCTCCACCCTCAGATGTGCCACTCCACCTTACTCCTCATCCACACCGCTTCCATTCGCCACCAGTCTCGTCTCCATCTGACCAATATGCATTGGCGCATAGCCCACACGTGCCCACGAGTAGATCCCACTCACTGGCGCGTGGCGTACAAGTGCCAACGTGTGGACAACCCTTCGCTGCACGTGTTGCCTCCTATCACCTCCTTCGTTGTCTTCCGCCTTTGCTTCAGGTCTCCTAAGGTGGTATTCTCTCTTCCGGCCACTTTGATCCGGAGCATGGCCACCACGCGTCGAAGCGTGGGATCAAAGACAGCAACCTTTCGTTTGTACCCTGTGCTTGTCTTGTTGTGTTGCTTTTGTTTTTTTTAGGCTTTTTTGTTGTAATCTTGTTGTTCTTAAATTTCTTTCCCTCTCTTTATGTGTGTTTGTTGTTTCTGTTCCCCTTAGGAGTTTGGGTAGGTTGAAAGGCTATCACGAGGGTCATGCCTCTATCTGAGTCCCTTTCTTAAGGGGGTTCGAATAAGGTTGAAGAGTCTTGTGACGGTCATGCCCTAATTTACTCATTGTTTGACCACATTTTTTGGTGGTCTCGTTTCTTGGTGTTCGTGCCAAAAATCAAAAGAGTTGCGTCATTCATTTGATGTATTATCTTTTACTTTTTGTTTTCGATCTCTTATTGTTTTGGTGCTTCTTGTTGGGTTGTCCAACCCTAATGTTTTAATCTTAGTTGTAATCTTTTTATTTACTAATAATAATAAAAAGAAAATTATCACTCAATTTGCACTTACACCTTCAAATTATGACTCACTGCAATTTAGATTCATAAATTGCCCAAATGTTTCAAGTTATCCCTGTATCAATTTTGACCATTAGTTTTGGATTAAAAAATGTCACACGTGCTTGCTAGTTAGGCATATATGAGTTGTTTTGTTTGCCAAAAATATTCTAACTTAAGGGCCAAAATTATGGAATTGTCCTCGTAGAGGAGAGTCAAGCTGAGGCTTGGGTGGGGTGGTAAGGTGGTTGCATGATTACCCCTTTTTTTTTTTTTTTTTTTTTTTTTTTTTTTTTTTATCATTATTGCTAAACATCATTTTCATCCAAAACGGTCTCGCAAAAACGGCTGGCACCTCATTCAAACTAATAGCCAAATTTCCTTCCCTTGCTACTGTCGTTTGTTGTTCTTGGTGGCCCTCTTCCTTCCGACCACATCTGTAGGCGTATGGTCTTCATGTGCCTACGCGCTGACAATTGGCCTTCACACGCCAGGACCCTTCAACCCCTTCCTCTCCGCCAGCTGTCAATGTTCTGTTTTATGTTTTTATTTATTAGAGCACTAGCAGCAGATTCTCAACCATTTTTTCTATATTTAGGGAACAATACTACTTTTTGCTTCCCTATAAAAAAATACCCCACAATAGATTCCCTTACCTTTCTCTATATCAATTAAATATTATTTTTTTACTCTTATTTTATTATTTTTCTCTCTTTCCTACTTTTTCTATATTCCCTATATCAATTAATTATACTTCTTTTATATTAAAATAATACATAGGGAATGAATAGTAGACATGTATACATTGGGAATCACTATTCATTCCCAACCCTCTCATCTAAATATAGGGCATCTGCTATGAGAGGTTTTTTGATGTTTTTCATGAAATTTTTCCTAAATATAGGAAAGGGAACCACTATAGGATAACTGCTACTAGTGCTCTTATTCTAGTTTGTTTCGGGCGGTTAAACCTATCTCTATCATAAGCTTCATTTTTTACCTTATTAGTGTCTTCTTTACTGTAGTGCTTCACCTTTGGGTGTGCCACTACATTTGTTTCTTTGTTAGGCTACGAATCAGGTTATTGGATCTTCGGAGGTTTATGATCTTTCTTGTACCTCTCTGTTGTGCCATTCAAGGTAAGCCTTGCCATATCGCTTTTTCTTGATTTTCGTGCCAAGAACATATAAGGTCGTGCCATTTATTTAATGTAATCTATTTTATTTTTTTTGTTTACCTAAACTGATGAGGTTAATTCGGAGATCTTTGTTAGGTTGTCCAGAGCTATGTTTTTCTTTGATGTAATTTCTTTGTTGATATACTTATAATAATAATAAAAAAAACATTTAATATAATTAGGTTGATAGTTGTAGGGAGAAAGAGCAAAGTGTACTTATCCTAGTAAAATATATATAGAAATGCCATTTAGGAATCTCACTTGGGTTGATGTGTTAGTGCTTGATTTTGAGTTTCGTTTTTTTTTTTTTTTTTTTTTTAAATAAGGGCCAATTTGGTAAGGCTGACTGGGCATTGGTATGCCATCCCAATGAGATGGCGGTAATTAAGGCATAGAAGTAGGCTAAAGTATTGGCATAGTAGTTCAGTGGGATGAGAAAATGGGAGGGGTATACTAAATAACATTTCTCAAATGAATAATGTTATACATCATATTTTTGTCTTATTTTATTAATGTGACATGACCGGTCTCTTTTTTTTTTTTTTTTTTTTTTTTTTTTTTTTTTAATTTTTTTAACTATAATTAACAGTAATACATTAACAAAACAAGATAAAAAATTAATTTCTAGCATTTCTATCTCTTTGAGAATGGTGTGCGGACTCTCCCCATTATATTCTCTACATACACTCATGGAAAACCAAGTGCTCATCATACGTACATCCCATTATCTTATGCTTCTATTTACTAAAATGATAAATCACATAAAATGGTAACAACTAACATATCATTTGAGAACTAATTTTTTTTTTAAAAAGAATTTAAAAGACCTAACATTTCTCAAACCCAAACATTAACCACAAACCCTAATAATTTATCGTTTAGTCTTTAAGCCGTACGTGCTTGAATTGTACGTCTCCTTCCAAGCACACTAGCACGTACCTCTCTGGAGAGTGAAACTCTGAGCCAAGAGCTGAAGCCTGCAACTTCTCATGATCGATCAGGTCGACCCAACCTGCCACGCACTTTGTGTCCTCGGCATTCATTTTCTTCTCTTGTTCTTCATGCATCTAAGGTACCCAATTTTGAATTTCAAGTCCTCTATGCATTGGATTTCAATTTCTAGGCGTGAATTCATTTTCAGGTCGTAATTTTGAGAATTTACAACATCTAAACCCGATTATAAATTAGCTAGAATTAGAAATGAGATGAGAATTTTGAGAGTCTAGGAGTACTATGACTTGATATTATAAATAATATTATATACCACACCAACGCCTATTTTATTATGCAAATGTGAAAGTGTTAATCCACTCTCAAATTTTATTTTTATTTTTGAACGAGAGTTGATTTAAGAGTACTATGTAAACATTCCATAACTACCTTACAAATTAAGGTCACAAGACCTAGTAGCCATTAGATTAGATGGTTAACCAAACAAATTCACGCTTCAATAATGTTCATAACGTCGTTATCCACTTTATTATTCATACAAGACGGTAATATCTTGGAAGTGCCAGCGTGGCAAACCACGCATCCGTACAAACGACTGAACAAACCCCACTTTCAGCACAAAATAATTCATACCATAAGGTTATTCGGTAGTTTTACCGGTATTCGGTGAGGGGCAGAATATGATAATGTAGTCGGTGGCCGAGGCACACGCCAATGTGGCAGCCCTATCTTCGTACGGGTTAGTAAACGCGCGTGGGCAAGCGGACTTGAAAAACCGCGAGTACAACGACCGCCCATAATAGGACGCCTCGCTGGGATCAATATTGAACAACTCGTCGGCGAATTCATTCCTGCAAGCGACCACACCTTCCTTCCCATCTCCACGCTCCACGCTGAGCACCTTAGGGCACGCGCCGTTCAAGTCCACCAAGCACCCGGTAGTACCGCATGCACGTGCACCGCTTATCCCTTTGGGCACGATGAGGATTGGGAGGTTGAACCCGTCGACCACGCTCACGTCGTAGAAGTCCATCCCTGCCAAGACGTTTAGCGAGAACTCTGCCAGCGTGGAGGGTGTTTGAGGCCCAGTACCCCCGGCGCACTCTAAGGCCCCGGATCCACAGTCGCCGGTCAGGCACGTGAACTTGCCACTAGAGTCTCGGCCACAGTAGGTCCGACCCCATATCCGACCCGACCAGGGCGTGGGAATGGATATGTTCTTGGATTCCCCGCTCTTGAGAGCGAACCCGGTGGTGGGGAGCTGTCCCATCCCGCCGCCGCCGCTGGTGAATAGTCCCGGCCATATCGTGCGCCGGCAGTTGTTGACTATCTTGAAGGAAGCAGAGCGGACCTCTGTGAGGACCAAAAATGGAAAAAACACGAAGTGGAGGTTAGCAGGAAACGGAGGAATATAATTTAGAGAATAATATTGTCTTTTTCGTGATGGGTAAGAGTCTCAGAGTTTGTGTGATCACCTGAGAGAGACGAGATGGTGAGGAGGGTGAGTACGGTGGCGGAGAGTAGCAGACGACGACCCATAGGATTGAAGAAGTAGAAGAAGAAGCTGAGGAAGTACTGAAAGTTGAAAATTTAGGAAGAAGCTGAGGAAGTATATAATTTGCTTATTTTTACGATTTTAGTGTTAATTTTTTTTTTTTGCTAATTAATTAATTTTAAATAATATTATTTAATAAATTATTATAAAATTAAAATGACGTGACACTCAAAATTATGTGATCTCAATGGCACGAAAGTTTGCTAAAAAATATTTCTCATTAATTTAATTTGTTATATACTTATATTTTTGGATGAAGCCGGAGGTAATTAACGGTAGAGAAAAAGCTATTTAGTCAAATAATCATATTTATAATTTTTAAAGCTTTTCAAAATAAAATGCGTTCAATGGTTAATTGGAAGACTTTCCAGGTCAAGCAAACCATTGTTGTATTTGTGGTCGTGGAAATGACGCAACTACATAGCACCGGCCGGAGGTTTCTAACCAAAAACGCGTCGATTGCTTTTTGAAAAGTCAAGCATACCGTAAATGTTAGAAAAAAATTGTTATAAATCTAACGTAGAACGGTAGAAATTCGATGGAGGATCAAAGAAAAAGAAAGACAAAATGATAGATTATGTTGGAGCACTAGCAGAGCAGATGTTAACTATTTTTTTTATATTTAGAAAATAAAATTAATTTTTATTTGTTTATAAAAAAATACTTTATAATAGATTCTTTTACATTTTTCTATATCTATTAAATATTATTTTTTATTCTTATTTTATTATTTTTTTTCTCTTTCCTACCTTTTTTCTCTTTCCTATATCAATTAATTATACTTCTTTTATATTAAAATAATATATTGGAAATGGATAGTAGACAGGTATATATAGAGAATTATTATTCATTCCCAACCCCCTCATCTAAATATAGGGTATCTGTTGTGGGAGGTTTTTTGATATTTTTCATGAAATTTTTCCTAAATATAGAGAAGGGAACTATTATAGGGTAACTGCAACTAGTGCTCTTAGAGATATATATATATATATATATGTATTGCTTTCTATAAATTTCATAAAAGTTATTACCTTCTACGAGGATTATTAGGTGTGGGATGACTACACTAATTAATTATGGTGTGATCACTCCTACATTTACATCTCCCACTTGATCAGATTATAATATTTTGGTGATAAACCTTAGTAAAGTATAAATACCATGACAGTAATAATTTTGATCCATGCTAACTCCCATCTATAAAACCTACAGATTGGCGTCATATCTTGACATGATTCTACATGTGCACGTTTTTGTCATTTTTATCTGACTGCATATTAGGGATGACTTCATTTCATTATCTTACAAACGAAAGACATCAATTTTTCTTGATTTGGAGTATAGTCCATACCCATTCCACGATTGATAACTTCAGTCATATACAAAATCATGTGTCGATTTGCACTAAATTTTCGATCAAGTACTTCCTAGAAAATTACCATTCATGAGGTTTTCCGTGATGCACCTTATTAGCGTCTTTTTACACTTTCAAAGCATAGATATTACCCAATCTCAACATAATGCCTTTCAATGGATTTTACATCTATGTGAGATGTAGTATCCGTACCTCGTCAGTGTCATCTGTCCTTAGCTGACCATTAATTATTTCGGCATTGAGCAGAAGTGCGTAAAATCGTTCTTCTAGGCGTCCTCGGATCCTTTCGACTATGCGTCAACCCATGTAGCTATCACTTAGGTGTATCTCAATCCCATTGTTGCTATATATTCTTTGAATTTATCTAAAGGCAGTCCTTTGGTCATATGATTTGCTATCATTTCTATTGATGAAATAAATTATACCTTTATTTCACATTTCTCTACCATATAAAAAGTTTCCTGAACTAACATCCGATTTTAGAATAGCCTCATGAATTTTCAAGTATACTGATGTGACCCATCAAACTACCAAAGTGTGCAAAAAATGCTACTTTTATCGAAATATTTCTATCATATCCCTATTCTCTTAAAAAAAATAAAAAACAAAACAAAACAATTTTTTTTTTTTTTTTTTAAAAAAGAAAAAGTTAAATAAGAAAAGAAAAGATAAATGCAAAATCAATCCATGTGATTAGCCTAAATTACAAATTTCTCACTTCGGAATAAAAAATAATTCAAAAGTTTTCAAGGTAGGCAAAAAATAACAATTTAGTCATTGTAGTAAAATTCTGACAAAATACTTGATGGATTCTGTTAGTATCAACGTCAACAACAATAAAATGATACGTGTCACTCTTACTAAAAAAAAATCAATATATTAAAAATATACATTTATAAAACTAAATCACCCAGGCCTGCAGACAAATTCTGTCAAAACACTTGACATATTCCGTTAGTGTTTTGACGGAATACTTCAAGTGCTTTTGGAGGGCTAAAAACATAGTTGAAAAAAAAAAAAAAATGGCAAATGCTTCCATACTAGTACCATCAGCGTGTAAAATTTCTGGAAACCGTAAACAAGACCAAGATGTAAACAAAAAGAAAAGGAAATAAAGGATGAACATGATATCACTAAAAGTTTATGTTGTTGATTCTTTTAACACCTAGTGAACAAATCTAGTACCACTATCCAAGTTTCATAATTCCACTCTCAATTGATATCAGTACTTTACAAACCTTTAAAGCAATCTTTGGAATAAGTACTGAAAAACCTATTTGACTCATCACCTTATAGGTTATCACATATGATGTAGCGGAAGACTAAGGTAACTAATCAAAGAGCAGCGTTTTTGATTCTGCAAGGAGAAGCGTCTTCGTCTTCTACCCCAAAAAGATAAAACAAGCTCGCAGGCTAAAAGAAATATAAAACTCCGCAGAGTATTTGAGAGAGAATTCTCTAATTTTATAAAACTTCAATTGATTGAGTTTTTACATAATAAGCAAACCTATTTATAGAAGAGAAATACTTGTAGAGAAAGTAATCATAATCCTAATAGTAATAGTAAATCTTATTCTAATAACAATAGTAAACCTTATCCTAGTAGTAAAAGTAAACCTTATTCTAAAAGGAAATTAAATAAATAAAAACTATTTATTAGGGACATTCTAGAAACTTCTAGGGACCTTCATGTGTTACATCAGTCTCCCCTTCTTGAAAAGAACTCGTCCTCGAGTTAAATTCCGACTCCGCTTAGGGGCAATATTCAAAAATGTCTGCCACTTGAATGTTGAAGATATCGCCAAGTCCTCGGGAAGATCAATGACATATGCATTATCGTTAATCTTTTTAAGTATTTTGCATGGACCGTAGTTCTTATTCCTCAGCTTTCCAGAAACACTAGTCGGTAATCGCCCCTTGCGTAGATATACCATCACAAGATCTCCTTCTTGAAAAATCTTTGATCGCCGACCCTTGTCTGCTGCTGCCTTGTACTTAGCATAGGATTTTTCTAGATACTGACGAACTCCCTCTTGGGTAGCTTTCACTCGTTCTGCTAAATGCTCCGCTGCCACACTTGCTCCTGGTAACTTAGGTAAAGCTGCCAGATCTACTGCAAGTCTTGGAGTTCTCCCATAGACGACTTCGAATGGTGCCTTCCCCGTAGATCGATTCACCATGTTGTTGTAGGCAAACTCAGCCTGAGCTAAAGCCAGGTCCCACTGCTTCGGTTTGTCGCCTGCAATACAACGAAGTAAATTACCTAGGGTTCGATTAACAACTTCCGTTTGCCCGTCTGTCTGCAGATGGCTGGTGCTACTGAAGTTCAATGCTGTGTCGAACCGCCTCCATAATGTTCACCAAAAGTGAGACAAGAACTTGGTGTCTCGGTCAGAAGTGATAGACTTTGGAATCCCATGCAATCGAACCACCTCTCGAAAAAATAGATTGGCCACTTAAACAGCATCAGATGTTTTCTTACAAGCAACAAAGTGAGCCATTTTGGAAAATCTATCCACAATTACCATTATAAAATCTGTTCCTCGTTGGGTTCTCGGGAGACCCAATACAAAATTCATAGATACATCTTCCCATGGTGCTTCCGGTATTGGTAGAGGCATGTATAATCCCGTATTTTGAGTTTGTCCCTTGGCGACCTGACAAGTTTGGCATCGTCGAACAAAATTACCTACTTCTTTCTTCAGTTGCGGCCAGTAATATCGCTCTTCGACTAGAACAATAGTCTTGTCTCTTCCCAGATGACCACCCAAGCCTCCAGCATGTAATTCTCGGATTATTTGTTCTCGTAAGGAACTCCTCTGAATGCATAGCCGATTCCCACGAAATAAATACCCCTCCTGAATGTGTATCTTAGAAACTGGTTGCCCCGCCTTACAACGCTTCCAGGTCTCACCAAAATCTTCATCTTCCTCATATAACTCCTTTAGGCACTCGAATCCAGTCACTTTAGCTTTCATGGTGATCAGTAGGGTAGCTCAGCGGCTTAAAGCGTCAGCTACTCGATTCAATTTTCTCGACTTGTGCTTAAGAGAAAAAGTGAACCGTTGGATATAAGAAACCCACCGAGCATGCATCTGATTCAGATTCTTTTGACTATTGATGAAAATTAATGCTTGATGATCGGTATAGAGGACAAACTCTCGTTGGATTAGGTAGTGCTCCCACACTTTGAGAGCTCTTAAGACAGCATAAAGCTCCAACTCATATGTTGACCACTTTTGTCTTGCTTCTCCGAGCTTTTCACTAAAAAATTCCACTGGCTTCCCTTCTTGAGATAACACAGCTCATATCCCGATGACCGATGCATCACATTCAACTTCAAACAATTTGTCAAAATCGGGTAAGGCAAGTACAGGTGCTGTGCATAGTTTTTCTTTGATGATTGAGAAACTTCACTCGGCTTCGTGACCTCAGTTGAATTTTCCTTTCTTCATGCACTCGGTGATTGGTGCTACAATACTGCTGAAATTCCGAACGAACCTTCTATAGAAAGTTGCTAACCTATGGAAACTTCTTACTTCTCCCACTGTCTTGGGCGTAGGCCATTCTCTGATGGCTCTCACCTTCTCTTCATCCACTCTGATTCCATCGGCACTAACCACAAATCCGAGGAAGACTAATTGATCCATCATGAAGCTACACTTCTTTAAGTTGATAAACAACTTATTTTCACGGAAGACCTCCAACACTTTTCTCATGTGATCCATGTGATTCATCGGGTTGCGACTATAGATAAGAATATCATCAAAATAGACAACGACAAAATTTCCGATGAAAGGTTTTAGTACCTGATTCATGAGTCGCATGAAAGTGCTTGGTGCATTTGAAAGACCGAAAGGCATCACCATCCACTCGTAAAGCCCCTCTTTAGTCTTGAATGCAGTTTTCCATTCATCTCCTAGTCGTATATGGATTTGGTGATATCCACTCCTCAAGTCAATCTTTGAAAAAATCTTAGCCCCAGATAGCATATCAAACATGTCACTTATTCGGGGAATAGGAAATCGATACTTGACTGTGATCTTATTTATTGCCCGGCTATCCACGCACGTTCGCCAACTTCCATCTTTCTTTGGTACAAGTAGGGCTGGTACTGCGCATGGACTCATACTGTCGCGCAGATGTCCCTTCTGAATTAACCCTTCTACCTGCTCTTGCAAAATAGCATTCTCCTTTGGGCTCATTCGATAATGTGGCAAGTTTGGGAGACTTGCTCCTAGCACTAAGTCAACACAATGCTGGATATCTCTCATGGGCGGCAGTCCTTCGGGCATCTCTTCAGGCATGATGTCTTGGAATTCTTCTAACATCGGTCGCATTATCTCCAGAACTTCTTGTGAGACGAAACTCGAAGTTCCCTCGGTCACCAATGCTACGATGTCTCGGGCCTCCTTAACTTCTTCTATAAATTCTGATCTAGTGGATAGGAGGACCGGCTTACCCTTGGAATGAGTTGAATTTTCAACTTCTTGTAAGGGTCGAAATATTATCTTCCGACCATCCCGAAAGATAATGTAAACATTAGCCCTTCCTTGGTGCTGGGCATCCACATCAAATTGCCAAGGTCTTCCCAGGATTAAGTGGCATGCGTCCATCTCCACTACATCACATAAAATCGAATCTGAGTAATGTTTTCCGATTGAGAATGTGAAACGACTTCTCTCGGTTACTAGTGTCTCGGTTCCTCGCTTGATCCATCTGATCTTGTATGGAGCAGGGTGCTTCTCAGTTTTCAAACCCAACTTCAATACCATCTCCTTTGACATTACATTCTCCCCGCTACCACCATCAATAATCACATCACATACCCTTTGGTTGACTGTGCAGTAAGTACGAAAAATCTTGTGCCTTTGAGATTGATCTTCTTGCCTCGGGGTCAAGAGTAAACGTTGAATTACTAAGGATCGGGAAAGTGGGATTCCTTCATCAGCGTCAGCCAACTCCTCTTCCTCATATTTGGGTGTATCATCATCTCCATGCTCGGATCCTTCTTTTGGCTCAGATTCGATCAAGTTCACCATCTGTCTCCGGGGACATTGATGAGATCTATGTCCTGGTTGCTTGCATTTGAAACAATTGTTTGGACCGGGCCGTGCATACGGATTGTTGGATGGTTGTCTCGGATGTTTGAACTGTTGCTTGCTCCTTTTTCCCGGATGAAGAAATATTGCATCACGCACAAGGTTGCCACTCCCTATCACCCTTAGAAGAGTGGACAAGTGGAGGTTTCAAACAGAGATATCAAGAGGATTTTAGAGAAGACGGTGAATCCGTCAAGGAAAGATTGGTCTATCCGGTTGAACGATGCATTATGGGTATACCGAATATCGTTTAAGACACCGATTGGCATGTCGCCTTACCGTATCGTGTACGGGAAAGCATGCCATCTGCCTGTGGAGTTGGAGCACAGAGCCTACTAGGCCATTAAGCAGCTGAATTTCGATCTCACAAAGGCTGGCTCACAGAGGAAGCTCCAACTCAATGAATTGGAAGAGCTGAGGAACGATGCTTATGACTGTGCTAGGATGTACAAAACACGGATGAAGAAGGCTCACGACCAGAACATATTGAGACGATCTTTTGAGCCCGGTCAGAAAGTCCTTCTTTACAATTCACGTCTGCATCTGTTTCCAGGGAAGCTCCGATCTCGATGGACAGGCCCTTTCATAGTTCGATCAGTGTTTTCTTATGGGGCCATTGAAATTGAGGATCCAAAAAATGACAGCACGTTCAAAGTGAACGAGCAACGTCTGAAGCCATTTTTGGAGTTACAGAGTTCGGAGGTTGAGACGACCCATTTAGAGGATCCGAGTTACTCGGAGTGATTGTCGTCAGGATGGAAAGTCTGGCTGAAGACTGAAAACTTAGCGCTTGTAGGAGGCAACCCTCGTCATTTTTTCCTTATCATTTGATTTTATTTCTTGTGTTTTAGTTGTGATTTTCAGGACAGTGTCTGCCATTCAAGTTTGGGGGAGCGCTTCTCTTACAGTGTGCCCAACTTGCATCACCTTTCGGTATTGTATCTCTAGCCACATTGGGGACAATGTGTCCTAGTTTGGGGGTGGGGTAGACATTTATGTCTGTTTTCATTTAATTCTTGCTTTGTTTCCTTGTTAATACTCATTCAATATATATATATATATATATATATATATATATATATATATATATATATATATATATATATATATATATATATATATATATATATATACACTTTATTGTTAGTTGAGCATGGCTACATCTTACTATGGTTTGCATCTCATTGGTTTGTTTAACATGTTGAATTTTGCATATCATTAAAATCTGAGATCTTTTGACTCATTTTTGGATTAGAGAGACTTGACATGTTTAAATTGTTTATCACAAGCACATTAGCATTGTTTCTGCGGGGTATGAGATTTGAATTAAAATTTATGTGTCTTGAGATTTGTAGGATGACTTGTTGATGAAACCTTGGCTTATTGTTATATATATATATATATATATATATAAATTTGCTTAGAATAATATCACCAATTTGACTTCTCATTGAGTAACTGGGCCCCTTGCCTCATTAAGCATTGGGTGTTCGCGTAAAAAGATGAAATTTCAGCTTGGATGATTATTTGGCTAGTTTGACTTCGTAGCCTTTTTGACTTGAGTAATTAAGCCCTTAGGGATGTTTTTACATCTAGTGCCCTAAAATCATCTAGTTTGGGAGTCATTGGCCCAACACTAGCTACATGGGTCAATTAGAAAGCTTAAAGGAGACAAGCATTGCACAGCCAACACAAAAATAATAAATAAATAATAATGAATGTAAGATAAGCCTTGGTTAATTGATGGAAGTCCTGCAAATTTTTGAATATATGTGCTTTGAGGAAAATCGAAACCCCATGACTTTATGTTATTCACACCATACACTTTTGAACATGTGTTGTCTCAATTTTCCATCTATGAGTTGATCGATTTTTGATAACATGATAATGTGATATTCATTTTGTTAAACATGCTCATGATGTGTGAACCATGTGTTTTAATGCGGATTTTTGCTCAATTAACAATACGGCATTTCAATGTTTGTGGGTATCATTTCTGGCAAACCCTCACGAGACTTCACTCGTCCACTAGGGAGTCCTAGGGGTTTAAAAGGCTTGTTGCATATGCTAAATGCAATCGTTTCTCCTACGAAAGAGGACTTATGTTTCATGCTTGATTTTGTTTTCCATTTTGTTTTTGCTAAGGGACTAGCAAAATGTAAGTTTGGGGGTATTTGATGAGTGCCAAATATTGTGTATTTGGACCCCTTGCTTTGCACTAGTTAGACCTTTAGCCTTGTTATTTTCTAATGTTTTGGCTAGTTTTTGTGTTTTCTGTTTCTGTAGGACAATAAGAGAGGAATGGCAAATTTCATAAGGAAATGACTGGAAATTCGGAGGTCCTGAAAAGTCGATCGATCGAAACTGCCCAGAATCTACTTTTGCAGAGCGCGCCAAAACACCCAATCAGAAGCAAAAAGCAGCTCTCCCTCTGATTTTCGCAGCAGAACACGCTGGTTTCGTGTTCTTGGTCTCTAGCACCAGAGGAACCCTAGAGGAGGGTAGAGAAGTCATTTTACATGGATTTCTAGCCCTAGTTTTCTTCTATAAAAGCCATAGCCATGCCTCCTTGTTGAGAGAGTAGAGTAGAGTATAGAACAATAGATAGGTTTAATTTCGTGCATTTTGTAGTGTATTTCAGTAGCTTTTGTTCTCAGACACTTTCTCTTTGTAAAGCTTTTCTTTTATTTCCATGGTTGTTCATCATTTTCTTGTGGTGTTCTTAGTCATGGAAGGCTAGTAACCTCAACTACGGTTGAGGATGAAACCTTTCCACTGATGACACTCACAATCTTGATGTACCACTTGCACATTTAATGATATATCATTTTAGTTGTTCAAGTTCCATTCATTTTAAGCTTTATCTTTTGCAATGAATGTGGTTAGTGGTGGAAATAGGACATTTTATGTGTTTCAACCGATGGATACACTGTTTTATCAGTTTGAATGATGATATTCATTGTGATTGAATGATACATTGGATGATTTGATTTCAACGGGTACTCTTTGTGATTTGTCTTTGTGTTGGATTCATTTAATGGTTCTCGGGTTTATGGTTGAGAAACTTGAATGACACCCTAAGCTTAATGTTCTTTGGGTGTTCAAGTGGAAACCAAGAGTGTGAGTTGTTGGATTTGGTTTGGTGGATTCCTTAGCCTTAGTTCCTTTTAATTTGCATATTTCATTCAATCTCTTTTATTTAGTCTTTTGTTCTTGAATCAATCTTCAAACCTTTGGAATTAGGTTAAAATGAGGTTGATTAAACAGGACACCAATACTTGACCATTTCCCTGTGGATTCGACCTCGCACTTGCACACACTATATTGCAAACGATTCGTGCACTTGCGAGTACTCTTTAAAACACACATCAAGTTTTTGGCGCCGTTGCCGGGGAAATCGGTTCAAAAATTGGTTTTTGTTTGATTGATTTTGTTTTTCTACTAGTTAGATAGATTTTTTGTTTCATTTTACTGTTGTTTAGCTTCTGTTCTGCATTCTAAGTTCTTTCTTTGTTTTTCCCGGATCTGTTCTGCAGCTTCTGCAACTTACTGGGTGTCCTGAAGAATCGATCGATCGAAAATAAATTCGATCAATCGACTTTCGATCGGTCGAATTAGCATCTGCATTAAATAAAGACGATCGATCGACAATATATTCGATCGATCGACTTTCGATCGAGCGAACTTTTTGCACAGCAGCAGCTCGAAACTAGGTGAGTATCTCTGTTCCAGTACTTCTTTTAGTCCATTTTGTTCGTTTTTTTGTTCATAATTTGTTTATGTTTAATAGTATTTTGTTGTTTGTTTAATTTTCTTTTAGTTCATTATAATTTAGTTCAAATTCTGTGTAGTTTGTGTTTTATATTATCCTCAATTTGTTTTATTTTGTTCTAACAAAAAAAAAAAAAAAAGAAGAGATTTTCTGTTATATTTCTGTTTCTGTTCATGGCCCTGCAAAAATTTCGAATATTCGATCGATCGACCAGTACATCCGATCGATCGACCTCAACTCAGAAGGCAGTCCCTGGATAAGATCAGTAGCAGAAATTTTCACCAAAAAATTCTTTTTGGTCCCAATTTGTAAGTATTCTTATTTTTACTATTGCTGCTATCTTTGTGTAAATTGTATGCATTTGTGTTAGTCTTTACATTTTATCTTAGTTGTGTTATTTTTCTTTTATTTCAAAAAAAAAAAAAAAACATTTCTTGCTAGTGTGGGTCTACTTAGCTATCTAAGGGCAATGACAAGGTGAATTCTGGCAAGGATTGGTCATGGGATTTAAGTGTGTCCGTTGTGACCCCCCTCACCTACCTGGGAATTAGCCTAGATTGTACTTTGGAGAACTTTGTTTCCCATTAGCAAATTGTTTTCTTTATTTTTGTTTGTTTGTCTTTTGGTTAAACATTTGTGTATGCTTGGTGTATGCTTGGTAGAAGATCATTGAACCTAGACTTGACACCTTTAGATCCCGAAATTGAAAGAACTCTTAGGAGAAATCTTAGAAATTCTGTTGAGATGGGAGATAACTTGCATGCAAATGAGAATGAGAGGAATCGGGGAGAAAACGTTGATCATACTAGGACACTTAGGGATTTGTTTGCACCTGTTGCAACAAATTCTCCTTCATGTATCGTGTTACCCCCAACCAATGCCACTCATTTTGACCTTAAACCTCACTTCATCCAACTCCTACCTGCATTCCATGGCTTGGACCTCGAAAATCCTTATAGCCATGTGAAGAAATTCAAGGACATCTGTGCCACCTTCAAATTTCAAAATTTTTCTGAAGAGTCTGTGCATCTTAGGTTATTTCCTTTCTCACTCCATGATAGGGCCAAAGCATGGTTGGATTTAAACATGCCTGGTTCCATCACTTCTTGGGAAAACTTGCTAAACAAGTTTTACAACAAATTCTTCCCCATGTCCAAAGTCAATGAGTGTAGGAAGGAGATAAGCTCATTTACTCAAGAGGAAGATGAGAAATTTTCTGAGAGTTGGGAGAGATTTCAAGATATGCTGATTAAATGCCCTCCACATGGATACGAGAAATGGAGACTGGTGAAATTTTTCTATCAAGGATTAACTCAATCCAATCGTAGCATGATCGAGTCAATGAATGGAGGCGCATTTCTGAGTTTGACGGGAGAGGAGGCGTATAGGACCTTAGATCAGTTATCCAACAATTCCCAATAGTGGGACTTTTCAAGCTGTCGAGATAAAGCTGCTCGCATTCAGAAGAAGGGAGGCATCTACAAGGTTAAGGAGGACATAGAATTGAAAATGAAGATAGATGCCCTTACCAAAAAGGTCGAAGCCCTAGTTGTTAGCAAATCCATGAATGCTGCCAACTCATTCCATGTTGACTGCTGTTCCATTTGTGCTAGTCCCATGCACTTAGCACAAACTTTCCCATCATTACCGGCTTTTGTCGAGTCACCAATAGAGCAAGTGAACACTTTCAACGACTATAGGAAGCAAGCCAATGGACCTTTCTCCGAATCGTACAATCCAGGGTGGCGGAACCACCCTAACTTTTCTTGGAAGCAAAACCAGCCTATGGCTCAAGAGGGAGTTCCTCACCAATCCCATACTCAATACCCCCCTGGATTTCATCAGTCGGTTCACCATCAAAGCCTTCCATCCCAGCCAGTACCATCATACCAAGCCCCTACTCAAGCCTCTGCCTCTTCTTCACAGTCTTCTTTGGAAGACACTCTTAAAGCTTTCATCCAGCTCACAGGCCAATCCATCAATGACGTGAAGAATGCTACCATGGTGAACACTCAAGCTATTGCGAAGATGGAGACCTAGATCGGGCAAATTGCTAGTCACCTGGGGGAGAGAGAGAAGGGAAAGCTCCCTAGTCAGCCTGTGCCGAATCCAAAGTTACAGTTCCATGAGGAAAGTTCATCAAATGCAGTGCATGGGCTGGAGCATGTGCAAGCCGTTGTCACACTGAGGTCAGGGAAACAAGTAGACAACCAAGTGGTTCACCTAGAGGAGAACCCTGCTGTACAAGAAGAACAAGGAAGCATGAGCGTAGAGAAGAGAGATGCTGAGCCATCTACATTAGCTCCGACCATAGAGACCCCTCCTAGGTCGTTCGTACCTAAGGCGCCATTCCCTGATAGACTTCTCGCGCCAAAGAAGGGAGGAAAGTTCGAGGACATTCTGGAGGTGTTCAAACAAGTGCAGATCAACATCCCGTTCTTGGATGCCATCCAGCAAGTGCCGTCTTACGCTAAATTCTTGAAGGATTTGGTAACTGTAAAACGGAAAACTAATGTCCCGAAAAGAGTTTGCTTGACCGAGCAAGTCAGCTCAATCCTCCAATGTAGGCTGCCTATCAAGTATAAGGACCCCAGATGTCCTACTATTTCCTGCACAATAGGCATCAGCCACATTGAGAAGGCACTGCTAGACCTTGGAGCTAGTGTCAATCTCTTGCCCTATTCAGTTTACCTGCAATTGGGGTTAGGAGAATTGAAGCCCACCTCCATGACACTGCAATTGGCTGACCGGTCAGTTAAGGTACCATGGGGAATAGTGGAGGATGTTTTGATCAAGGTGGACAAGTTTTATTTCCCCGTGGATTTTATAGTGCTTGACACCAAGCCGGTACAGAACGTTGGAGTTCAGATACCGGTAATCCTAGGGCGACCATTCTTAGTTACGGCTAACGCCTTGATCAACTGTAGGACGGGGGTAATGAAGATCTCCTTCGGCAACATGACGGTAGAGCTGAACATTTTCACCATCAGCAAAAAGCCGAGGGAGTGTGATGAGATCAGCAATGACTGCTTGATAGAGGAAATCCTGGAGGAAAGCATTGAGGAATCAAGCATACAAGACCCCTTGGAAGCATGCCTTGCTCAGTTTGGAGAGGATCTGGACTTGGATGTATTGCTCGAGCAAGCAAATGCTGTTTTGGAGTTTGCTCCTCTGGAGAGCAAGAAGGAAGAGGAGGCAGCAATACCTGAGCCTCCAAAGAAGGAACTTAAGCCCCTACCGGACCATCTCAAGTATAAGTTCTTCGGTCCAGCAGAAACTTTGCCTGTGATCATAGCTTCGGATCTTCACACCACTCAGGAGGAGAGGTTGTTAGATGTCTTGAGAGAGCATAAGGAAGCTATAGGCTGGACCATTGAAGATATTAAGGGAATTAGCCCCTCGGTGGTGATGCATAGGATACATTTGGAGGAAGACACCAAACCATCGAGGGAGCCACAGAGAAGGCTCAACCCGACCATGCAAGAAGTCGTCAGAGGAGAAGTAATCAAGTTGTTGGATGCTGGCATCATCTACCCCATCTCTGACAGCAAATGGGTGAGCCCCATTCATGTCTTGCCCAAGCGAGCTGGAGTTACAGTCGTGCAGAACAAGGAAGGCGAGTTGGTTCCAACTCGAGTACAGTCTGAATGGAGAGTCTGCATCGACTACCGCAAGCTGAACACCGCCACCAGGAAAGATCACTTTCCTCTTCCGTTCATTGATCAAATGGTGGAGCGGTTGGCCGGGCACAAGTACTACTGTTTGTTGGATGGTTATTTTGGATATAACCAGGTCCCTGTAGACCCTGAAGACCAAGAGAAGACGACCTTCACTTGTCCGTTCGGGTCGTTTGCCTACCGACGCATGCCCTTTGGCTTATGCAATGCACCCGCTACTTTTCAGCGGTGCATGATCAGCATTTTTTCTGATATGGTGGAGCGTTTCCTGGAGGTGTTTATGGACGACTTCTCGGTTTTCGGGTAATCTTTTGAGGAGTGTTTACACCATCTCACGTTAGTTTTGGAGAGGTGTAAAGAGAAGAACCTGGTACTCAATTGGGAGAAGTGCCATTTTATGGTACAACAAGGAATTGTGCTCGAGCACGTCATCTCTCAGCGGGGGATTGAAGTAGACAAGGCAA
The DNA here is from genome assembly GCF_958979055.1 of Alnus glutinosa. NCBI lineage: Eukaryota > Viridiplantae > Streptophyta > Magnoliopsida > Fagales > Betulaceae > Alnus > Alnus glutinosa. Next base: position 28,751,741 of record NC_084892.1, read on the forward strand.
AGGTAGATCTGATATCCAACCTTCCTCCCCCACGGACGGTGAAAGAGGTTCGCTCTTTTCTGGGCCATGCAGGATTTTATCGGCGATTCATCCAGGACTTCAGCAAGATCGCCCGGCCCTTGTGCAAACTGTTGGTAAAGGAGGCCCCTTTCATTTTTGACGAGGACTGCAAGAAGGCATTTGGGGCCTTGAAGGCAATTCTGACGTCCACACCCATCATTCGGCCCTCGAACTGGGGTACACCTTTCGAGATCATGTGTGAAGCGTCCGATTACGCCGTTGGAGCTGTGTTGGGGCAGCGCATTGACAAACTTCCCCACGTCATTTATTATGCAAGTCGGACTCTGAACGACGCCCAGCTGAATTATTCGACCACTGAGAAGGAGCTGCTGGCAGTTGTGTTTGCTCTAGATAAGTTTCGATCCTACCTACTAGGATCGAAAGTCATCATCTACTCGGATCACGCGGCATTGAAGTATCTTTTCTCCAAAAAGGATGCTAACTCTCGCCTCATCCGGTGGATTTTGCTCTTACAAGAGTTCGATATTGAAATTCGGGACAAGAAGGGCTCCGAAAACGTGGTGGCTGATCATCTCTTGAGGATTACCGTGGACTTCACGGAAGAAGCCGCCCCCATTTCTGAGACCTTCCCCGATGAGCAGTTGATGCATATCGCTCATGCTCACTCACCATGGTTTGCTGACATAGTAAACTATCTTGTCACCGGTCAAATGCCTTTGCATTGGGGGCGGCAAGATAAGTCCAAATTTATGTCCATGGTGAAGAATTTTTTCTGGGACGATCCTTACTTGTTCAAAATTGTCCCGATCAGATCATTAGGAGATGCATTCCCGAGCCTGACCAATCCAGTGTCATCTCTTTCTGTCATGATCATGCCTGTGGAGGCCACTTCAGTGCGAAGAAGACCGCTGCAAAGATTTTGCAGTGTGGATTTTACTGGCCTACCATCTTTCAAGACGCTCACACTTATTGTGTTTCATGCGAGCGCTGTCAGAAGCTAGGGAGTATTTCACGTCGAAATATGATGCCCCTCAACCCAATTCTTATTGTTGAGATTTTCGATGTATGGGGCATTGATTTCATGGGACCTTTCCCGAACTCCTTCGGCTATCTGTACATTTTGGTTGCAGTGGACTACGTGTCCAAATGGGTGGAGGCGGTTGCCTGCAAGACCAACAACCACAGAGTTGTGGTCCAGTTTTTAAAAGACACTATATTTGCTCGTTTAGGTACTCCTCGAGCAATTATTAGTGATGGTGGAAAGCACTTCTGCAACTGGGTCTTCGAGCAGCTGATGAAGAAATATTGCATCACGTACAAGGTTGCCACTCCCTATCACCCTCAGACGAGTGGACAAGTGGAGGTTTCAAATAGAGATATCAAGAGGATTTTAGAGAAGACGGTGAATCCGTCAAGGAAAGATTGGTCTATCCGGTTGAACGATGCATTATGGGTATACCGAATATCGTTTAAGACACCGATTGGCATGTCGCCTTACCGTATCGTGTACGGGAAAGCATGCCATCTGCCTGTGGAGTTGGAGCACAGAGCCTACTAGGCCATTAAGCAGCTGAATTTCGATCTCACAAAGGCTGGCTCACAGAGGAAGCTCCAACTCAATGAATTGGAAGAGCTGAGGAACGATGCTTATGACTGTGCTAGGATGTACAAAACACGGATGAAGAAGGCTCACGACCAGAACATATTGAGACGATCTTTTGAGCCCGGTCAGAAAGTCCTTCTTTACAATTCACGTCTGCATCTGTTTCCAGGGAAGCTCCGATCTCGATGGACAGGCCCTTTCATAGTTCGATCAGTGTTTTCTTATGGGGCCATTGAGATTGAGGATCCAAAAAATGGCAGCACGTTCAAAGTGAACGAGCAACGTGTGAAGCCATTTTTGGAGTTACAGAGTTCGGAGGTTGAGACGACCCATTTAGAGGATCCGAGTTATTCGGAGTGATTGTCGTCAGGATGGAAAGTCTGGCTGAAGACTGAAAACTTAGCGCTTGTGGGAGGCAACCCTCGTCATTTTTTCTTTATCATTTGATTTTATTTCTTGTGTTTTAGTTGTGATTTTCAGGACAGTGTCTGCCATTCAAGTTTGGGGGAGCGCTTCTCTTACAGTGTGCCCAACTTGCATCACCTTTCGGTATTGTATCTCTAGCCACATTGGGGACAATGTGTCCTTTTAGTTTGGGGGTGGGGTAGACATTTCTGTCTGTTTTCATTTAATTCTTGCTTTGTTGCCTTGTTAATACTCATTCAAATATATATATATATATATATATATATATATATATATATATATATACTTTATTGTTAGTTGAGCATGGCTACATCTTACTATGGTTTGCATCTCATTGGTTTGTTTAACATGTTGAATTTTGCATATCATTAAAATCTGAGATCTTTTGACTCATCTTTGGATTAGAGAGACTTGACATGTTTAAATTGTTTATCATAAGCACATTAGCATTGTTTCTGCGGGGTATGAGATTTTAATTAAAATTTATGTGTCTTGAGATTTGTAGGATGACTTGTTGATGAAACCTTGGCTTATTGTTATATTTATATATATATATATATATATATATATATATATATATAAAATTTGCTTAGAATAATATCACCAATTTGACTTCTCATTGAGTAACCGAGCCCCTTTCCTCATTAAGCATTGGGTGTTCGCGTAAAAAGATGAAAATTTCAGCTTGGATGATTATTTGGCTAGTTTGACTTCGTAGCCTTTTTGACTTGAGTAATTAAGCCCTTATGGATGTTTTTACATCTAGTGCCCTAAAACCATCTGGTTTGGGAGTCATTGGCCCAACATTCGCTACATGGGTCAATTAGAAAGCTTAAAGGAGACAAGCATTGCACAGCCAACATAAAAATAATAAATAAATAATAATGAATGTAAGATAAGCCTTGATTAATTGATGGAAGTCCTGCAAATTTTTGGATATATGTGCTTTGAGGAAAATCGAAACCCCATGACTCTATGTTATTCACACCATACACTTTTGAACATGTGTTGTCTCAATTTTCCATCTATGAGTTGATCGATTTTTGATAACATGATAATGTGATATTCATTTTGTTAAACATGCTCATGATGTGTGAACCATGTGTTTTAATGCGGATTTTTGCTCAATTAACAATACGGCATTTCAATGTTTGTGGGTATCATTTCTGGCAAACCCTCACGAGACTTCACTCGTCCACTAGGGAGTCCTAGGGGTTTAAAATGCTTGTTGCATATGCTAAATGCAATCGTTTCTCCCATGAAAGAGGACTTATGTTTCATGCTTGATTTTGTTTTCCATTTTGTTTTTGCTAAGGGACTAGCAAAATGTAAGTTTGGGGGTATTTGATGAGTGCCAAATATTGTGTATTTGGACCCCTTGCTTTGCACTTGTTAGACCTTTAGCCTTGTTATTTTCTAATGTTTTGGCTAGTTTTTGTGTTTTCTGTTTCTGTAGGACAATAAGAGAGGAATGACAAATTTCATAGGGAAATGACTGGAAATTCGGAGGTCATGAAAAGTCGATCGATTGAACTTAAAAGTCGATCAATCGAAACTTTGCCCGAAGTCGATCTATCGAAATAAAAGTCGATCGATCGAAACTGCCCAGAATCTGCTTTTGCAGAGCGCGCCAGAACACCTAATCAGAAGCAAAAAGCAGCTCTCCCTCTGATTTTCGCAGCAGAACACGCTGGTTTCGTGTTCTTGGTTGTCTTTAGCATCAGAGGAACCCTAGAGGAGGGTAGAGAAGTCATTTTACATGGATTTCTAGCCCTAGTTTTCTTCTATAAAAGCCATAGCCATGCCTCCTTGTTGAGAGAGTAGAGTAGAGTATAGAACAATAGATAGGTTTAATTTCGTGCATTTTGTAGTGTATTTCAGTAGCTTTTGTTCTCAGACACTTTCTCTTTGTAAAGCTTTTCTTTTATTTCCATGGTTGTTCATCATTTTCTTGTGGTGTTCTTAGTCATGGAAGGCTAGTAACCTCAACTAAGGTTGAGGATGAAACCTTTCCACTGATGACACTAACAATCTTGATGTACCACTTGCACATTTAATGATATATCATTTTAGTTGTTCAAGTTCCATTCATTTAAAGCTTTATCTTTTGCAATGAATGTGGTTAGTGGTGGAAATAGGACATTTTATGTGTTTCAACCGATGGATACATTGTTTTATCGGTTTGAATGGTGATATCCATTGTGATTGAATGATACATTGGATGATTTGATTTCAACGGGTACTCTTTGTGATTTGTCTTTGTGATGGATTCATTTAATGGTTCTCGGGTTTATGGTTGAGAAACTTGAATGACACCCTAGGCTTAATGTTCTTTGGGTGTTCAAGTGGATACCAAGAGTGTGAGTTGTTGGATTTGGTTTGGTAGATTCCGTAGCCTTAGTTCCTTTTAATTTGCATATTTCATTCCATCTCTTTTATTTAGTCTTTTGTTCTTGAATCAATCTTCAAACCTTTGGAACTAGGTTAAAATGAGGTTGATTAAACAGGACACCAATACTTGACCATTTCCTTGTGGATTCGACCTCACACTTGCACATACTATATTGCAAACGATTTGTGCGCTTGCGAGTACTATTTAAAACACACATCAGGATGCATAAAGACTTTATCTTGTATTGCTACATGCAGTCCACCAATAAACCTTGCAACTTGTTTATCTTCTGTCTCCATGAGATCATTTCGGGCGGATAGGCGATAGAAATCATCAACATACCCTGGATGGTTTGACTCCTTGTCGACATTCTTGGTATTGCTGGAATAGTCATTGCTCAAAATCCAGTGGTAAAAATTGTGCTTTGAGTAGCCGCTTCATCTTCAACCATGAAGTTACCGGTCCCTTCCCTTGTCGGGCAAGGGAAATCTGTAATTTCTCCCACCAAGCAGAAGCTCCTCCATTGAATTTGTATGCCACTAATTTCACCTTGCGATCCTCGCGAATATTCATGTAATCAAAGAACCTCTCTACCTCTGTCACCCAATCTAGGAAATCTTCAATTTGAAGTTGCCCGTTGAATGATGGGAGATCAATCTTCATTCGATATTCATGGGATTCCTCCCTACTGTGATCCTGACGTCTTGGTTGCTCTCCATAAGCATCCCGGTGGCCAGCGCCTTCATAGACATTCCCCATATGGCCAGCTCCACCGCGCTCATAACCTCTGAAGCCTGAGCCGCCACCATGACCGGCGCGCGTACGTCCTTCACCTCATCGATCTACTCCATCGTTATGTCCGAACACCCCTTCAGCGAAGTCTTCATCATCACTAAGATCCTCATAGATCGGTGGTCGGTTTATGGGTGCAAGTTGTCAGTGAAGAATAGGCCTCACTCAAATCCCATCGTCATCATGGGCATCATTGTCCTTATGATTACGATTAGGACCCATGTGTATGCGCTCTGTCATTGCTCGCATCTGGCGCATATCTTGTCGCATTGTTTGCTGGAACTCTTAGAATTCGGCTTTCCAAGGAGCCTCCCTGTCACGATCAGCGTCGTTAGGGGGATTGTAACCGTTGCGTTGATTGGCCATGATCAGGACAAAGCCTGCTCTGATACCAACTGACGTAGCGGAAGACTAAGGTAACTAATCAAAGAGCAGCGTCTTTGATTCTGCAAGGTGAGATGAGCATAATATCCCGAATATCTTAATTAAGAAGATTGTCGAATAATAAAGATTCCTATATTGACGTTGCGAAAGATCTTCTAAGTTGTCGGCTGCCATCAAGAGGAAAGACTAAGAAGGAAATAAGAGATCATTGACAATTCTCCTGATTCCCCTTTTTAAGGAATCTCGTATTTAATTATATTTACTTTATTGTTAAGTAATATTATAATTAGTATCGTACTTCCCTAACATGGTAATTCTTTGATTCCAAGAATATTCTAATTATTTTGGAAATATTTTTTGGCATCAAGTATTTCCATAATATGCTTATTTGTTTTTATTTCTAATCTTAGAAGATTTAGGATTTTATTTCTTTTGTAGCCATTTGGGCTTTATTATAAATAGGAGATGTTTGTAATATGAAAGACAGTTTTAGTTGATTATTGAATGAAAGTATTCCGTTTATCCCTATCAACGTGTTAGTTGATTGTTCGTACTTAGAGAACACAACTTCTCACACCTATCCGCTTGTGCTACGTCATATCAAATATCATGTGTTAAATATCAGCCTCGTGTTTCTTCTCGGTTTATCACTATTCGCTCCAAACTCCACGTTCGTCCCTTACCAATCGATGAGTTTGTAGAGGCGTGTTAAAGATACATCTCGCATCAGTAATAACAAGCATCTCAATGAAGACAATGAAGAGTCATTCATAGTTGAAGATAATAATAATTAGACCGTTGAAGAGATCTCACGATACATTGAATACAAAGCATTAAAAGATATATAATGAGATAGGAGGTACATAGTTGTAACCATTCATAGTTTTAGTAGAAGGTGAATAATTGTGTAGTTGTTATAAATATCTATACAATGATCTTATAATATTCATGGGGAGAAATATATAATTCTCAAATCTTACACTTCTTACTTATTGAAGTACCTTAATTTGAGCTGCAACAACTTGAAAGGGTCAATACCCATTTCTGTTTTTGAACGAAGTCTTGAGAAACCCTCACTTTCTTGGAACAACATTAACGGCTCATTGCAACTTAATGTGATTCAAAACTTAATAAATCTTTCATATCTTGATCTCTCTCACAACAACTTGGTGATTGGATGTAATGGAGCTAATTCTTTGTTATCCGCCTTTCCTCAAATTACAAAATTAATCTTAGCTTCTAGCAAGTTGAAAATGTTTCCGGATTAGTTCCTGATAAACCAATCCACGTTAGAAGGTTTAGACTTTTCATACACCCAGATTCACGGAGAGATACCCAATTGGATCTTGAAACTTCCTAATCTTTACCCATTAATTATTTCTTAATTATAACTATCTGCAGACTCTAGATTTGTCTTTACTCAACATGTGTTCTCTGAGTGCTCTAAACCTTCGCTCCAACTAGCTCCAAGGGCAACTCTCAGTTTTCCAAAAAAATGCTCAACTATACTTGGATTTCTCAATGAATAATTTCAGCTTTGTCATACCTGCTAGCATTGGTAATTCCTTTTCTTTCACTTCTTTCCTGTTCAACTTGCAAATGGTCATATTTTCATGTTAGTTCTCAACCTTTCGTTCAATTAATTGGTTGGATAGATTCTACAAATAAAACAATTTGCTACATTCTCGGAAACTTCCTATGAAGAGAACATGGGATTTTGTGGCTTTTCTTTGAAAGAAAAATGCATACATGAAGAGTTGGGATCATCACCTCCAACATCTAAAAAGCTCATTTGAATTATGAGAATGCTATTTTTGTTTTTAACTTTGAAATTGTTATTAGGCCTCTTATGTTTTGGAAGAAGTGGAGAATATGGTGCTACAAGCTTGTTGATGTTCAAGATGTTCCCTTAGTTTTATATGAGAATAAAAATTCGCAGAAGACAAGCACACAAGAATCAAGAACTGCGAGCACGCAAGAATCAAGGACAGATGCCAAAATGAATTAGTAAAAAAAAAAAAAAATTTAAAGGTTGATTGATATTGCATGTTATGTTAGCGATGTGTGATAGTAGTGAGATAAAAGTGTGATTTTTTTAGTATTATTCTAATTTTAACTACAAGTCATTTACAAATTAATGTAATAGACTAACAGTTCCCTTGATACTAATCACATTAGCTACTAAATAATTCAATTTACTTGTAAAATTTTATTGCTTAATTTTTTTTACCATTGAGAAATAAGAAGAATTTGTGAGAAAATTATAATAAGAATGTACTCAAAACAATTTCCTTTTCATTATGGTATCTGTTTGGGTGTTCGATTTTTTGAAAGCGAATTCAATTAATTCACTGCGCAAATTTTGAGGTTTGACTTTATGAGATAAAATTTAAAAAAATTACAAAAAAATTGAATAAAATATTTTTTATTTTTTATTTTTTAAAAGCATAAAAGAATCAGTTTTCCCTTTCAATCTTAAGTAATGCATAGACTTCCCTTTTGAATGTAAAGGACGTCAAATAACCTTTTAGTAATCCCCCTCCCCTCCCCTCCCCTCCCCTCCCTTTGTGAGAGAATATTTTTGTTGAGTGAAAGTAAAAAGTGATTGATGTGATATAAAGTAGAGAAAATTTATATGGAAAAATGAAAAAAATTTGTATTGTAGTGAGTTTTTTTATTTAAATAATAATAAAAAATTGTTGATGTGATATAAAAAGTAAAAAAAGGTTAAGAATATTTTGAGTTGATTTTTTTTGGGAGAGATGAAAATAAGGGGAGAGGAAGGGGAGGGGGTTATTAAACGGGGCTTGATCAACTAGTACTCAATTTTAGATTTAATGAACATTAATTAAAGCATTTTATTGGAAAAGTGCATAATAATTTTTTCAACAAATGAAAGTTTCATGAAAATTTGATAATGTTTTATAGAAAAATAAAAATGTTTTGTTTTGTAGTGAATTTTTTTATTTGAATAATAATAAAAAATTATTAATGTGATATAAAAAGTGTAAAAAAATTAGAATGCTTTTTATTTGATATTTTTGAAAGAAGTGAAAAGAAATAGAAGAAGAATGATAATTATTTGCCAAAACATTTTTTCAAAACCATTCCTCACAATGATGACAGTGTCCATATATACCCCCCAGCTGGCGTGCATTTCCGAATGACAGTGCATAAACCACCCCAGCTAGCGTGCCTTTTGACGCGGTTGGTGAGCTTCTAAAGGAAATGCGACCAATTCTTCTGCTTGTGTTTGTGCGTGGAGACTCATTGGAAGACTTAAGTCAAGAAAGCCGTTATATATTACTGCTTGTGCCTGGGAAAATGACCCAATTATTACTGATCAGTTCTGAACGTTCTAACTAAAAAAGCGGCATTGGCTTTTTTAGATCCACGGCAATTCTTTAAGAAAGAATTGCCGTGTAGCACTTTTTACAATCTAGGCCGTGAGATGAGGGGTCTTATTTTCTTCTTCGTGTTGTCTTTTTCCTTCATCTTTTTCTAAGAAAAAAAAAAAACAAAACAAAGAGGCTTTGAAAGGCTTTTGCAATTGATTCGGGCTGCAACAATAAAAATCTCTTTTCTCTCTAAAAGGTTTTCATCTTCATTTTCTTCAATCCACGTAGGTGGGTGTTCTCTCATTTTTATTTTTATTTTTTTTTCTCTCTTTTTACACTCTGGTTTTCTTGAGAAAAATCTAGTAGCATAAAACTCTGATGGGAAATCTTTTTGCGCTTTGGAGAATTATTTTTTTTCATATCAAATCGTTAAAAAAGAAAATTCTAAATAGAGAAGATCAGACGAGCGGAGATGCGAAAATGGAGTCTTTGGAGAGAGATGTGAAAATGAAGCCCAAATCTTCTCTTCCATTTATATATTTTTTTATACATAAAGCTTTTGGGCGTCTGAAAATGGAGCCAATGCAAGTCCAAAAAATGAAGAAGAATATGCAGAAAAATGATTTTCTTAGATGGAGGTCCGGCGAGAAGGAGAAATGGGGGAGAGAGAGAAATGAAGATGAAGAAAATGCAGTAGAGAGGGGGGAGAAAGGTACATTAATGAAAAAGAAAAAAGTGATTAAATTTTGATTTAAAAATTGAAATTTTAAGAAGAGTTTACGTGGCATGTTCTTAGTCTTATGTATTAGAATTGCTGTCCACGACAATTTCTAAGAAATTGCCGTGGATCTTGATCCTTTTGACAAGTCCAACAAAAAAACAAGTTTATCATCCTAAATCTGTCATTCAATTTAGATTGTTCCCACAGTACTCTTTCAATTTAGTTGATAAATCCTACTTATCTACTATTAAAGTTGCAATTTCTGCTTTTTACCTCCTAAAATAAAATAAAATAAAATAAGAATAACCATAAAAATTTTTGCAAACGGCACAAAAAAAAAAAAAAAAAAAAAAAAAATTGGGGTTTTTATGCCCATAGAGTATTTTGGCCATTTTGGAGCAAAAGTGAGACATTGCAATCGTAATGGTAAATCGGGACTTTGAACGCATATGCATGTCGAGCTAAGCAATTAATCTGTCTAATTTTACTTATATATTTAGAATTAGGTTGTTATATCGAAGGAAGCTTCAAACATGCTAATAATTCTTCTTTCTTTTCACAAACAACAACCCTCCTTTGACTTAGACTTGGACTAGTATAAATAAGTCTATAAGAGACCAAAACAAAGCTAGATTTGTTAGGGAAAGAAAGCCCATGACCCATGACCCATGAGCTTCAGCGTTGGCTTGACAGTTTGCTTGCTTTCCAAAAAGCTATTAGACAGTTTATCCTAGGTGCATTATTGTGCCGACTACTTTTGAAATCTTTGTAAAAGGAAATGTGAAAATGGATAAGTGGAAGATACAGCGGCACTTTCCATCACTATTACCTTCTCATACTATATCACCTTTATACTCTCTACATTGCTTTTTGACAAGTCACGTTAAGATAAAGCAAAACCATTATTTTGTGGGCTTTTTGAGTGATTAGTACGTTCTGTCGACCTCCCTCGGCTATATAATTTATGGACGCTCTGAGATCAACTCTATCATTCTTCATCCCAGTTGAAGCATGCAAAGCCTTTGCTACCTCTAATATTATTCCACACTTTCAGTTCCCAAATCTGATCGAGTGCTTTAATTTCTGTCAGCTAAAACATTAGCTACAGCCCCAAAATGTAATGCATGTACTCGATCTTCCGTCTTAATTATTCTCTTGAATCCATCACTAATTTCATTAACTCTTCAACTCATTATATATTAATGTGCGGGTACGTGTCTCTTATTGCAGCTAGCTTCCAATGGGAATTCCACTCTTGTCATGGCTTTTCTTGATATCCATATGCTTACTTTCCATGAACTTCTGTATCTCTGGGGTGTGTGGCCAATGCCTTGACAATCAGCAATCCTTGCTGCTCCAATTGAAGGATAGCCTCGTATTTGACCGTGCTTCATCCACAAAACTGGTGCACTGGAATCAAAGTGTCGATTGCTGTTCTTGGGAAGGTGTAACCTGCAACGAGGGGCGTGTTATCGGTCTCAACCTGACCAACGAATCCATATCGGGTGGATTTGACAGTTCAAGCAGCCTCTTTAGTCTTCAGTATCTCCAGCACTTGGATTTGGCTTATAACAACTTTTCTAACCAGATTCCATCCCAATTTGACAAGCTCACGAACTTGAGTTATTTGAACCTATCAAATACTTGCTTTGAGGGGCAGATTCCAATTGCGATTTCCCACTTGACAAGGTTGGTTACTCTTGATTTATCTACTGGTTGTAGGAACTACTACATGTTTGATTCACTTAAACTTGAGAATCCAAATCTGAATATGCTCGTTCAAAACCTTTCGAAGCTTACGGAACTTTATCTTGATAGTGTAAATATATCAGCGCAAGGGTCTAAGTGGGGCACAGCCTTATCATCTTCACTACCAAAGCTTAGAGTGTTGAGCTTGTCAAATTGTCAACTTGCAGGGCCTATTGATTCCTCGTTAACGAATCTTCAGTCTCTCTCAATTATTCGTCTTAATGATAACAATTTTTATGGTCCAGTTCCTGAATCTTTTGCAAATTTCAAAAATTTGAGATCCTTGATCTTATCTTTTTCTAAGTTGAATGGAACATTTCCAGAAAAGATCTTCCAGATTCCAACACTGCAAACACTTGACTTATCAAGAAATTCTAATCTTCAGGGTTCGTTGCCAGAATTTCCTTCAAATGGATCTCTTCAAATGCTGCTGCTTAGGTTCACAGACTTTTCAGGGGCATTGCCACATTCTATTGGTAACTTGAAAATGTTGTCTGTAATAGATCTTCATTATTGCTATTTCAATGGATCAATCCCAAAGTCAATGGCAAGCCTCCCACAATTGCTTTATTTGGACATGTCATACAACAATTTGGTCGGATCAATTCCATCATTCAGCATGAACAAGAAGTTGACGACAATAAAGCTTTCTCGTAATAATTTAACAGGTCAGATTACTTCAACTAAGTGGGAAGAACTTCTGAATCTGGAGGTTCTTGAATTGACGTACAATTCACTGGAAGGGAGTATTCCAATTTCTCTATTTTTCCTTCCATCATTGTCGAAACCAGGACTTCATAACAACCGATTTTCTAGTCCACTCGATGAAATATCGAATGTTTCTTCTTGTCTGCTAGAAACCCTTGATTTGAGTTACAACAACTTGGAAGGGCCAATACCCGTATCTCTATTTTTACTTCCATCATTGCAGGAACTAACACTTAGCAACAATCGATTTTCCGGTCGACTCAATGAATTTCCAACTGTTTCTTCTTGCCTATTGAGGTACCTTGATTTGAGTCACAACAAATTGGAAGGGTCAATACCCATGTCTGTCTTTGAACTCCGAAATCTTAGGAGCCTCTCACTTTCTTGGAACAACTTTAACAGCTCCTTGCAGCTTAATGTGATTCAGAACTTGATAAATCTTTCATATCTCGATCTCTCCCACAACAACTTGGAAGGGCCAATACCCATGTCTGTCTTTGAACTCCGAAATCTTAGGAGCCTCTCACTTTCTTGGAACAACTTTAACAGCTCCTTGCAGCTTAATGTGATTCAGAACTTGATAAATCTTTCACATCTCGATCTCTCCCACAACAACTTAGGATTGGCTTCTAGCAAATTGAAACCATTTCCTCAGTTCTTGATAAATCAATCCACATTATTCAAGCTAGACCTTTCAGACAACCGGATTCACAGAGAGATACCCAATTGGATCTGGAATCTTCCTCATCTTAACTCATTGAATCTTTCTTATAACTGTTTGGAGACTCTAAATTTCCCTTTACTCAACATGTCTTCGGTGCAATCCCTAGATCTTCGATCCAACAAACTCCAAGGTCAACTCTCAGTTTTTCCAAAATATGCTCAATACTTGGATTTCTCGAAGAATAATTTCAATTGTGTGATACCAGCCAGTATTGGTGACTCTCTATATGAGGCTTATTTCTTCTCTCTTTCAAGCAATAAAGTCTATGGGAGTATCCCTGGATCAATATGCAAAGCTACAAATCTTCGTGTTCTAGATTTGTCAGATAATTTTTTGAGTGGCACAATTCCGCAATGCTTATTTAAGATGAGTGGGGGTCAAATGTGGTCAAATCAAGGTTTAGGGGTGCTAAATCTAAGGAGAAACAATCTCATTGGCGCAATTTTTAATACATTTCCAACCAATTGTGGCTTACAAACTTTAAGTCTCAATGGAAACCAACTAGAAGGAAAGCTACCCAAATCTCTTGCCAAATGCACATCTTTGGAAGTTTTAAACCTTGGAAACAATCACATCGAGGATGCCTTCCCATGTTACTTGAAGAATATATCCATGTTGCACATCCTTATTCTGCGATCTAACAGATTTTATGGGCGCATTGATTGTCAAGGGTGTAATGCCTCTTGGCCAAAGCTTCAAATTGTAGACCTAGCGGTAAACAATTTCACCGGTAAGCTTCCAATAAAACACTTTTCTGATTGGAAGGCAATAACAAATGATAAAAATGAGGCTGAATCTCAGCTCAACCACCTCGAATTTGCACATTATACTAATACTTATAAGAGTGGCTATATCATAGATATTTATTATCAAGATGTGATAACTGTTACCATGAAAGGGCTAGAGGCAAAGCTAGAGAAGATCCTACCTATCTTCAACTCCCTTGACTTTTCATGTAACAATTTTGACGGCCCAATACCTGAAGAAGTGGGAGAACTCAAATTGCTACATATCCTCAACTTGTCTCACAATGCTTTCACAGGCCAAATCCCACAATCTTTGGGAAAATTGAGTGATCTTGAGTCACTAGACTTGTCAAGCAACGAGCTTACAGGTGAGATTCCATTTCAACTTGCAGAAGGTCTTACTTTCCTATCAGTCCTTAACCTTTCGTTCAATCAATTGGTGGGAAAGATTCCACAGATCAAGCAATTTGGTACATTCCTGGAAACTTCCTATGAAGGGAACATAGGATTATGTGGCTTTCCTTTGAAAGAAAAATGCACACGTGAAGAGCCTAGATTGTCACTTCCAACATCTGAAGAAACTCATTCGAATTCTAGGATTAATGCAATTGACTGGAACTTCTTAAGTGTCGAACTGGGATTTGTTTTTGGCTTTGGAATCATTATTGGACCTCTTATGTTTTGGAAGAAGTGGAGGATATGCTACTATAAACATGTTGATGATATCTTTTTTAAGATGTTCCCTGGGCTATATATTAGAATTGAAAATCGCCAAAGACGAGTACAGAGGAATCAAGGACAGCGAGCACACCAAAATCAAGGACGGAGGCATTAGTAATAGATACAAGGAGCAATGCAGTCAGGTTAGACCTTTTTTTTTTCTTTTTTTCTAGAACATTAGGAAAATTAAAAAAGAATTAATGCAATTGGATGTGAATGTGGTCTTAAGTGAATTTGATATTATCAAGCTATGTATATAATATTAAAATATGTTTCTGATATTGGATTTGCAGGTGACTATATAAGAAGCACATGGGATGTGAAGTCAAAACTTGCTCGTCTTGTCACTTGCCTTGGTCACTATTTAACATTTGTACTCGACTTTGATTTGTAAGATTTATATTGAATGAACATGTTTTATATATATATAAGTAGCTTTTTTTTTTTTTTTTTTTTTGTCATTTTCCTTCTTTTGAAGTTTCCATTGAACTATGTTTATAGCTTTCATTAGAAGGACATAACCCTTTTTTTTTTTCTTCTTATTTTTCTTTTTTTTCTAATAAGCTGGACATTGACTTTCATAAGCCCTCTTGCTAAGTTTTAAAGCTTTTGGTAGTGTTATGACATAACAGTTAAAGTATTAATTAAATGATTATATTTTTGCCTTTTCCTATTTGCTTAACCGTTTAAGATAAGTGCTAATTTAATATGATAACAAAGCAAAAGTCCTAATTTTGAACCTTGTACTTATCCATTTTTTTTTAACATTTTTGTTTTTCAATTATTTTTGATATGCTTCTTCATTGGCATTGATTAGTAAAGTCCTGATCAATAATGTCCTAATGACATTCTATGACAATTACAGAAAGGTTGCTTCATTGCTAGCTTGGCTATGTGAAGTATGATGTAGAATAATGTAAATAGAAACTTAATTTATATAATCACTAATCACTAAATGTGGGACTTTGGCAAATGTCTTTGCAAATGCTTCACAATTCAATCTAACATGTTTTATATATACAATAACCTCAGGTGTTATAATAATCTTTAAAATAACTCTTAAATAAGTATATATAAAATAAGATAGTTCAAAAAAAAAAAGTATATATAAAATAAGAGTATTTATATATTGAAAGAATTAATTTAATCTTAAAAATAATAGTATTTTTAACCTCGTGTCTCTTTGCAAATGCTTCAAAATTTAATTTATGACGTACAAGTACAGAAAGGTTGCTTCATTGCTTTTGTGAAGTATGATGTAGAATAATATATGTAAATAGAAACTTCATACAATCACTTATAATTACTAAATGTGGGACTTGACAAATTAATGTCTTTGCAAATGCTTCAAAATTTAATCTAAGATGTATTATACAATAGCCTCACATGTTATAATAATCTTTAAAATAACTCGTAAATAAGTAAATAAAAAATAAGACTATTTATATATAGAAAGAATTATTGTAGATATAATAAGTACTATAAAGAATGTAAATATTCTCATTAGGCAAATAAAAATAAATCAAATAGAATGATACTAAAAGTCTAAATACTAGTATATTTATGTTAAAACTAATTAATAATTATTTTAATTGTGATCTTATCTATAAAAGTATTAATTTATAAATAATAAAGTATGAGTAAAAAAAAAAAAAACTTCAATTGTGAAGTAGATGCATTAGGGGGCGACATGGATTTTAATATCTATGGGTATGAGACATAAATCTCCAGTAATTTTGCTTTTACTGTTTAAATTATTAATAATTTAGATAGTAAATATAAGAGAATTTTTATATAATTTATCTGCTCCACAAAAATTCTCTCATATTAATTTACAGACCAAATTAGAGGAATTTTTCCGTTAAGTTCGTTGGTGGATAAAAGTAACAAATAATGAAATATATGGTTGCCTGCCTCTCTTCAATTCCCTCCCTATCTCTTCGAGAATGGCGAGTGGTCTCTACCTCCACCGCCACCTGCTCTGCATACACTCACCCAACAACAATTGTTTATCGTTCAAATTCCAAGCGCTCATCAGAAACCCTAATTGCTCGGCTCGTCTTAAAATCGTGCCCAAATCGTCACCTCGGAAGCACGCTAGCTCCTCTCTGGAGAGTGAACGCCCGCCCCGAGAGCCAAAGTCTGCAGCTTCTCGTGCTCCGGTCGACCCGGACCCGCCACCCACTTCGTCTCTTTCACAATCGTCTTTTTCTCTTGTTCACCGTCTGAGGTATGCGCAATTTGGAACTGGTGCATTGGATTTTATTTAGTTTTTTTTCTTCTTCTTCTTCTTTCAATTTTGAGGTTGTAGTTTTGGGAAATTTACAGAGATGGCCTCAAGTTTGATGAACTGGGGCTGGAGATATTGACAATTGCATTGCCTGCTGCGCTGGCTTTGGCGGCTGACCCGATTGCGTCGTTGGTTGACACAGCCTTTGTTGGCCATTTAGGTACTTCTGTTTCGGTTCTGATTTTGGGCAGTCGTTCTTATGGGCAATATTGGTGTCATACTTCCCATCCACACTGTAGATGATGACTTGTTTTTGTTTTGCGCATCTGATGACTACTAAAAGATTTATTTTTGTGTTAATGATTTTCTGGTGTAGGTTCTGTTGAGTTGGCAGCTGTTGGGGTGTCGGTTTCAGTTTTCAATTTGGTGTCAAAGTTGTTTAATGTTCCATTGCTCAACATCACAACGTCCTTTGTTGCTGAAGAGCAGGCATTGGTTAGTCGAGCCAGTGAAGATTCCACTCAAATTGACAATGGTAAATATTATTGCGTGTAATCTAGCATATTATGATATTCTTTGTTTTGAATTTCCCGGATTTTGTTTTGGATTTTTCTCTTCAATTATCTTATGGGGGTTTTCATTTTGTGATTGTCATTAAGATGGCATGGGCGAGCATGATGGCAAGAAACTCCTTCCCTCAGTATCAACTTCTTTAGCACTTGCTGCTAGTGTTGGCATTGCTGAAGCTGTTGCGCTCTTTTTAGGCTCTGGTTTCTTAATGAATGTTGTGGGTATACCTGCTGTACGTAGACTTAACTAAATTATGAATTCAATAATCAACGCGTTCTTTGTTACCAATTTTTTTCTCTTATATTCTGGCATCATTCTTAAAATTTAAGTGATCTACTATCATTCTTAAAATTGGAAGTTCTGAATAGTCATCAATTATGTCGGAAATTATCATAGAGCTAGCTAAGCATGTCCATGATCACTCGAGCATGCACACACACATTAGCAGTACAATAATGTTGTGGAAGATGACGATTAAGTTTCTAATGCAAGAAAAAGGGTGATGCTTAGCATTCGTATTAGTTTTTAATACCTTGAGCAACTATCGTGGTGAATTTATAAAGAACTATACACATCAAACTCTTATAATCATGATGTCGGGTTCATTCGAGCCTCTAGTATATTGCAATGTAAATATGTGCCTTCCATATTTGTTAATTTATTTTGGATGTGATATGATTTTGTCTTATTTGGGGTTTGTTATAAGACTAAAGATATTGTTTGGAAAGTGTTTAATGAGGTTTGATATGTTGTAGGACTCAGAAATCTAGTTTTACAAAGAGTTGATTGGTCAATTAGGAAATCTTGTGAACCAGTGCACCTGTTCATCATGAAATCTAGGTCCAATAGTAACCACAATTTTGAGATCTTTTGAGTGGAAGTTCTGAATGGTCATCAATTATGTCGGAAATTACCTAACTTCTTGTGGAACTCTTAAATGTGGTAAGTCCTGTACATTACTCTATGCCCATAGAGCTACCTATGCATGTCCATGATCACATGACCACGCGCGCGCACACACATTAGATGATGATTAAGTTTCCAATGCAAGAAAAAGAGTGATGCTTAGCATTAGTTAGTAGTTATTAATACCTTTTGCAATTATAGTGGTGAATTTATAAAGAACTCTACACATCAAACTTTTATAATCATGATGTCTACAAGGGTTCATTCGAGCCTCCAGTGTATTGCAATGTAAATATGTACCTTCCATATTTGTTAATTTGTTTTGGATGTGATACGATTTTGTCTTATTTGGGGGTTTGTTATAAGGCTAAAGATATTGTTTGGAAAGTGTTTACTGAGGTTTGATATGTTGTAGGACTCACCAATGCGAGTGCCAGCTGAGCATTTTCTTACCCTGAGGGCCTTTGGTGCTCCACCAATTGTAATTGCACTTGCTGCACAAGGCACATTTCGTGGATTTATGGACACAAAGACACCTCTTTATGCCATTGGCAAGTTGCAACATGTCTCTTCTCTGTCTTTCTCTCTCTCTCTCTCCCTCCCTCCCTCCCTTCTATTGGGTGTGCGTGTATAAATGCATGAATGACCGATGTTGTGACTTGCAGCTCTAAGTTTAAGTGAACTCATACATTCAGATTTTTATTCTTTTTGCATTTTTAATAATGAGCTTTGAGCAGCCTCTCTTTTAAATGACTTATGCTTGAAGAGTTTTATGGATTGCAAAAGTTCTAGTATTTTTGGAACATGTGTTGTAGCAGACAACTTCTACTTTGCGGGATGAATCTGGTCTTCTTAAATATTATAGTAGAGTTTCTCTTCATCAGGATGAGACTGCTAGTTGTATGTATGATGAGTGACTATTGAATATCAGGTGCTGGCAACTTGCTCAATGCGTTATTGGATCCAATATTGATTTTTCTTTTTGGTCTTGGCATTGGTGGTGCTGCAATTTCTACTGTGATTTCTGAGTACGTCAGTAATGTGGTAAACTTTATAATGCTTGATGTTCCTTTGAGTTACATAGTGTTGTCACCTTTCCTCTCCTAACAGATTCTTTCATGTCCATTTTTCACCAGATACTTAATTGCTTTTATTCTTCTCTGGAAATTGAATAAAAAAATATCGCTAATTTCTCCAAACATTGATGGGAGAAGAGTTTCCAGCTATCTAAAATCCGGTACGTTCATTGCCAACTAATTCTATGGGTGTCTGCTGTACTTTTGCTCTTCCAATGCTTGGGCTCCTTTTGGTGAAAATATAAAGAAGAGTGTTATTCTTCTGAAACTATCTGGATGAATAATTGATATAGGCAATTGCCTTGTGATGCTTTTGTTGAATTTATGATTGACTCGTGATATTCTTCTCTCAACAGTATCATTGTTGCATGCATAGATTATGGGTAGCAGTCCCAATGTGTTTCCGGACATTGGCATGTGTTTATGTCTTTCCATGGAACTCATGCCTTACTGATCCATATATTAACTGCAATTTCTATTTATGCATTTAGATAAGCGTAATAGATGAATTCAATCAACTTGATGAAACTTCTTTTTGGGTTTGGAACTCTTATATGCCTCATTAAAAAATCTTAGGTCAACTAATGTTCTCAGCTTAGGTCAAGGATTAGATATTAATCTAAACATTGTTTTTATTGTGATGCTCGCTCTTCATGATTGTTGCCTTGCTGCTCTGACAGACAAGCTGCTAAGAGAAAACAGAAAAATTATCAATCTGTGAAAAAATTATGGTTGCTGTATTCTGCAGGTGGGCTTCTTATTGGGAGGACCATAGCTGTTCTTGTAACCATGACACTGGCAACGTCCATGGCAGCTAGAGAGGGTCCTATACCTATGGCAGGTCATCAGATCTGTGTACAAGTTTGGTTGGCAGTGTCTTTGCTGACTGATGCTTTAGCACTAGCTGGTCAGGTATACTTTGCATGTTTACACATTAATGTGTTGCGAATGTAATCAAGTTGTTGAGTGTTTGACCAAATAATACTGCAGGAGTAGCTTGGCAGCTCCAGTACATCTATGTAGAATTAGTTTTCGGGGACATGCATAATTTCCCCAGATGATTAGTATCTTATCCCAGCCATTAGAGATGCTTTTGGGATGTACCTACTGGGTTTATTGCCTGATTTTGGGACGTATTTACAACCAACAAATAATAATAATAATGTTTTACTAAAACTAGACTATCAAATATCTGAATCCTAAGTTTGACTCAGGAAATTCTGTTGGACAAGATCCATGGAAGCGTGTTCACACCAATCTTAACTGATTTATTTTTTGTAAACATAGCTTCATGCTATGTAGGAAACTTTTCCAGCTTTTTTACTTGCAAGAATTGTTACTCCGGTAATTGTTTGGAAATTTGTGGAAAAATTAGTTGTGTTTGCTGAAGACCAAATTGTGAGCTGGTCAGTCCAGGGAAGCTTCGAAGCTGTTTGATGTCTTGCCCTTACTCTACGCTCACATGCCTTGCATCCAGTAGCTGAGTAGACAATAACAAATCTAACATATGAGAACAAACAATTGGCAATTTTTAGTTTGATGCAACTTCTATGGTAGAGTCATTTAGCATTCCAATTGGCTCAGACAGAGGACTTATGTATAAGAGCATGGTGGATTTCTTGTGCTTCTCTCTCTCTCTCTCTCTCTCACTCTCAAACATAAGTTGCATCTGAGTGAGATGCCTTAGTTGAATCGTCATTGTTTCTGTTGTCATTACATTGATTATTCTTCACAGGCTCTTCTTGCCAGGGGTTACTCCCAAGGAAATTATGAACAAGCACGTCAAGTGATTTACAGAGTTCTTCAGGTTATACTAATTTCCTACCCTTTTCTGTGTCGTTGCCATTCTGAACCGGTTTCCTTTTTTTTCCCCAAAACAACAGACATGAGAACTGACCCAATATTTCCATGTTCTTTTCCTTCTACATTTTACCAGATTGGCTTAGCAACAGGAATTGCATTGGCTGTTATTTTATTTCTTGGGTTTGGGGCATTTTCTAGCTTGTTCAGCACGGACTTGGAAGTTCTGACCATTGCCTGGTCTGGTATTCTGGTAAGAAACTACAAATCTGAAAGTTTTACTTGTTGGGCAGCTTTATCCTTTTGGGTAGATGCCAAGACTGATCTATTGGTTCTGCTCTTTTGATTTTTTATGCTATGGGGACTAAGGGTGGCATATTTTGACCTTTCATGCCCTGGTTGTAGACTCTTTAATAATATTATGTTATACTTTTCTTGTAAAACAATATGTTGTAGTTTTTAATTTACCTGTGTGGTGATAGCTGTCGTCACTTCCCAGTATATATATGTTGTTTATAATCAGCAAATGCAAAAATGGACTAGGCAAGGTTTCTCCCCTAAAATTTTGCCCTAAATGGCTACTAGAGTTTGACAGATGCCTGTAAATAGGACCTAAAATGGCTATAACCCGGATGATACGATGATATTTATGATTTCATCTATAAATTTCTTTGCCAATGATTTTATTAAGCATATCTAACATTGTCACTCTTATGCAGTTTGTAGCTGGATCACAACCAATGAATGCTTTAGCATTTGTTGTTGATGGGCTCTACTATGGGGTTTCTGACTTTGGATATGCTGCCTACTCTATGGTGCGTCTCTGATTCGTATTATAATGATATTTACTTAATTTGATCTGTTCTCCTTTCTTAGCTCCCTTGTTGTGATGAAAAGGTGCTTGTTGGATTGATCTCTTCAATCTTCCTACTTGTGGCTGCTCCAGTATTCGGTCTTGCTGGAGTCTGGATGGGGTTGTTCCTCTTCATGGTCTTGCGCGTAGGAGCTGGAATTTGGAGGTAAACTAATTTCTTATTCTGTATGATTATATGGGGTGTGTGAAATCATTGCGTCTTTATAACTGATTGGTTATACCATGCAGATTGGTTAAGTCATAAGGTCTTTAGTTTTCTCAAAATCGGTTTACATTTTGACCATGACTTGTAGAATAGATTTTTCATATTGGCTCGGGTCATATCCACCTGTTTTTATCAGACTGCTCTTTAATTTCTTCCAACCCTCGACTGTTTTGATAATATTCCCTCAGGTTGAGCTCCAAAAGTGGACCATGGAAAATGGTCTGGTCCAAGATGAAGCAAGAAACTGACTGAGATGTGATCAAGTTCTGCATCCCAAAATTTCTGCCATCTGTTTTGGATGTTGAGTGCCATCAAGATCACGGGACATGACACATACACTTATCCTAATTTTCAAGCCAATCAAGCAAACTTTTACCAGTGCCTCAATCACAGAAAAAAATTGCGTCAAGGTGCTGAGAGAGGTGTACTTTTATTGATTAATCAGAGTGGGTTGAAGTCAGCTGCTTACAACTTACTGGATATAAGTCTGGCTAGTTTGATAAGGAGATAGGTAGGATGTCTTATTGGAGGTAGCTAAAGATATATATAACAATGGTTTCAAAGCTGAGATGTCATCCCCTTTCGGCTTCATCGGGTTCTTATATATGTCTATCACAGCTTTTGTTTTTTCTTTGGCTTTTGTTTCTGTCGATCCTGATTGGTTTGACCCATTTGTAACGACCATGTCAATTACAAAGTGTATATATGAATCATACATAAAATTGTTAAACAAATTTTCTGTTGTAATTTGAGGATAGTGATCAGTACACAAGTACATAAAGCACACTTTCTTCCAAGAAATTTGATAAGAATTTCCTGCAGGTTCATGATATGTTCGTTGAATTTGGATGCCAAAATATACAGAAACACATGAATAGAAGACTAGAAGTTATGTCCAAATAAAGACTATCCATATGTATGAATATTTATGTTAGTCTAGGCTTCTCTTTTTGCTAATTATATGTTAATTATATTCTCTCATCTTTTTGCTATGTAAAATTTAGGCTTTTATCGTTTCTCTTTTTCAAGTTGTTCTGCCCTTACCCAAGTCTAGGCACCTCTATCTTACCAATATCTACCAAAAAACAAAAAAAAAAAACCCTTCTGTTTAGCTCTTAATATTAGTCTTGCAAACACTTCTGTAGGGTTATTAACAAACACTTCTTATTTTGCAATCTGACAGTATAATGTGATAGTGCATAAGAGTGTACAGCTCGGACAAAGCATAGAAACATAGGAAGCATTATTTAAGTTTAGGGGCAGAAATTCGTGTTGAATGTCGGGCTTGGGTCATGTCGAAGCATGGCTATAAAATTCTATAGATCAACCCTAACCCGACCCATTTAATTAAAAACGGATCTCACTTTTCAACGCTAACTTGCCAATTTTGTGTTGAGTTCATGTCTGATTCGCAAGTTGTGTAAAGCATGAGTATAAAACTATATAGATCAATTATGAATCGATCTATATAATTAAACGGGTTCATGCCCCTCAACCATAACTTTATAATTTTGTGTTATATTCACGAGTTATCAAAAATTGCCAGCCCTAATTAAGTTCTCCAAAGAAAAGAACATTTGAGGCCTCTCTCTCTCTCTCTCTTCTAAAATGAGATTAAGAATAACAATCAGAGACATTTAAATTTGAAATACTGTTTAATAAGATTGAGGATAACAATTGATATCGTTTTACAAAATGGCCTTTTCTTTTCAATTTTGATCAGAAAAAATAAGCATACCAATTCCTCTGATAGGTCATAATCAAGTCCTGCTACATTACCAATATGTCAAAAAGCTAGTTTGTCTCTTGTAAAACGAGCAGCGTAGGTGTTCAAGTAAGAGAACGAAAATACCATCAAGTTTAGAGTGAAGGAATACTTGCTGAAAATGAGAATCAATTAAACGACTTCAAATTTGGACGAGGCAAAAAAATAGTACTTCATTGAGAAAGTTCATAGAAAAGATTAACAAAACTCAGCAATTATATTAGTTTGTAAAACGCCGAAGTAGGAGGCATGACTTCCTCAGCTCCAAAAGACCATATCTAGATCAAGATTCTATATGAGTCGAACATGAATGGAAGTTGCTACGGATCAAAGGCCTCTCACAATTACAGTTGGGCAGAGTGCGATTCTGGCTGTCTAAAATGAAATACATCACCTTTGTCTACCTAAGGCTTAATATGTCATGCTTATATGGATTTCCTTGCACACACATGCTATCTTAAGCAATCTGTTTTTTGGCATGTACAAGAATTCACTTGCAAAAAGTGACTACAATATCTGACTGCAAAAATTCCTCGCAATCATTAAGAGAAGAAGCTGTACCAAGTTGACTGACACGTCCAATCTTCTGCCATATGATGGGGAAATTTCCAGAACCTTAGCAGCCTTAAGAGAGCTTCTGTTGGCAGTTAAAAGCGAGCTGTTTGATTCAAGAGCAGAAGATATTAAAAGTGAAGATGAGATACTGATTTACAAGATGAAGGCAATCGAAATACAGTAATATTCATTTCATTTCATTTCATTTCATTGTCTTACAAACCAAAATGAATTTCTGAAATGAAAACAGAAATTTCAACAACAAAAGCGAAACAAAGCAAGGATAATACACAGGACTTGACAATATACCCAAAGGCAGAATTCTGCCATCCTTATCATAGAAATCACCATAAACCCCCCAAGATGATAAACTGTGGATCCATGATTATCAACCACCTTCAGCTCAAAGGTTACCAAAAGATCAAACTGCAGGGATCATTGACAGCAATTCCATGGTTACACGATCTTTTTCAGGAAAGCTTCAAGATCTGATCGTGCATTTTCCTGTTTTGAATGATTCAAGGAGAAAACCAAGAAGATAAAAGTAAGGCAGATTACTTATTTCTCTCCTCTTTTTGCTATGCAAAATCTAGCTAATCATCAAATGCAAAACCGATCATGCCACCCTACTTGGTATTATACAAGTATATAAAAAATATTCCCTTCATTAAGAATTGGCAAGAGTTTCAGAATATAAACAAACACATCAACAAGAGTTATGTCCATATATAGACTACCCAAACATATGGCTTTCTGCTATCATCCTCTTTTTGCTATATAAAATCTAGCCTTCCCTGGTTTCTCTTTCCAGGTTGTTCACTGAAGCAGAGAAACAAAGGAAGCAGAGTCAAAGGCAAGTTCACAGTATTTAAAAGGGGGTAAAAAAATAATTTAAAGCACCTTTTTCAACCCATGCGAGCAGTTTTAGAACGATGGTGGCCCCTCTACCTGTATCCTCCAATCCCCCAAAACACACAAACTCAGACGTGCATAATAATGCATACACATATATATGCCGGGATTTTTTTCAGGCAAGAATTTTTTTTAACAAGTAATAAAATTATAACAATTACACTCAAAAAGAAAGGGAACCAATAAATTCTACAAAAGAAGTCTGATCAGGGTGTTCAGCCATCAAATATTTCTCACTAACAAAAGATTAGCTGCATAAATAGCCCCTTCCCCTCTGAGTGGATGATCACTCAGTGCAAAGTAGAGCACAGGATCAATTGTAGCAACTGACAAAATTAGCATAGCTCATAGCACACAATGTCTCTTTACTTCATCTTTTCACACCAAATAGAGAACCACTCCAATGGAGATGGCACTCCCTCTCTTTCTCCAGAACCCCAAAACACAGCATTTCAACTATATCAGCTAGATAGGAGTATGAGATTAAATTCTATGGAAACATATAATCATAGTAACAGGCCTGAAATCACACGAAGTATAATGTTTAATTGAATGAAAGCATGGTGTTACATATCATTTTAAAATATAACTCAATCAACACAAGAAATCGAGCCCTCCCCACTCTATTTTCTGTAATCAAAGCAGGACTTCTCGATGATGGTCTCTGAACATATACTCTATTTAGTATAATTACTTCCCTAACGACTACTGATTGGTTTCAATCAATAATGAAAGATAAACTAAAATAGGAGAAACAAACGTACCTGGCGCTGAATAAAACTAGACAACAAGGTTATGGCAGTTATTCTGATCCTGCGAGCCGAGCAGCTTTGTGTCTCAACTTCCTATTGTGATTTTCCTGCCCCAGGGAAAAAAAAAAAAAAATCTAATTGAATGATATAATTTGTGTATGACAAGCCTAGAATCACATGAATACATATAACGCCAACAATTATTCAATTGAGCAAATTCAGCTACCGCATCCAATTCATTAGCATTCTCCAAAATCTATCGAATTTGTAGATTAACTACAAGCATTCTCAAAAATATACCGAATTTGTTGGATAATAAGCCAATCGAAACTGACCTGCTCGAAAACCTTAGCGGAGCTGAGCTCCACCTGCCTCGCCAAGCTCTCGACTTTGGCAAGCATTTTCTCATACAAATCCTCCAGCTCCGCAGTATAATCGGCGGCCCCGGAGCCAATCAGCCGCCTCAATCTCCGGACCTCGAACCCCTCGGCACACAGATCCAACTGCCTCCGCTCCTCCAACTCCCCCTCTCCCCCCTCCTTCTCATCCTCAACCATCACCGAGCCCCCCACCTCGCACGGCAAGGCCGGAAACGGCGAGTTGGGGCTGAACGCGCCATAGTGGCCGCGGAACCCGGGGCCGATGTTGACGATGTCGATGCATTTGGGATCGAAGGACTCGGAGGAGGCGCGGAACTGGTACGCGCGGTACTCGTGGGTGTGGATGGCGTGGTCGTGGATGGGGGAGGCGAGGAGGAGGAAGAGGCAAGGGGAGAGCGGGGTGGAGGAGGAGGAGAGGGATTGGGAGACGGAGAACTCGCGCATGGAGGGACGGAGAGGGGAGCGACGGCGAGCGGAGAACCAGCCGAGAGGGGAGGGAGATGAGGGGAAGGAGGGGAGGAGGTGACCGGAGGGAGAGGAGAATGGGAGGGAGAGGAAGGAGGTGATGGTGGCGATTAGGGTTTGGGAGGTGGAGGTGGTGGCGGTAGTGGTGGAGGATGAGGGGTCGTCGTCGGAGAGGGTGGAGGGGGAGAGGAGGGCGACGTGGCCGAAGAGAAGGCCGTCGAGGGGGCCGGAGGAGGAGGAGAAGCGTTGGATCAGGGAGGCCAGGGTTGGGCCGGAGATTGCAATCTTGTCTATGGGAGGATCCGCCATGGCTCTGTGTGATAGAGAGAGCGAGAGAGCGATAAAGAAGGCGTCTGATTTCGATTCAAACTCAACGACATGTAGTTTTTCTCGCTGGTGGAAAGTGTTTCTTATCATTATTAATATATCTCAATTTAACACTAATAATATCAATATCAATTTATTTTCTTGGTTTTCAATTTTGTAATTATTTTTTTAGATTTCTGTTGCTCTTCAATAAGTCTCTTTGTTAGTTTTTCCATCTGTTTTTAACAAAAACCATGTGACATTGATTGTAAAAATTAAAAATTTGAAACATGATTTGATATTGACCTTTAAATTCAGGATAAATATATGTTAATTCCTTTTTCTTAAGCTTTTGTTAGGTTCTCTCAATTCCTCAATGGACAATGATTAGTTTTGGATAAAGAATAATTTCTTATTGTGATTTTTACAGTATTTTTTTTTATAAGACTTCAAGCTAATAGGTGTATTGTGTGTACAACTCTTTTACAAATTGATTTACTTATCACATTAGTCACTAAATTAAGGTGATAGTATATGCACTTTTACTCGGCCATCTCAACCCGCCTCCTCCGCCACTGCATCCACACTCGCACGGACAACCTCTAAGTTTGCTAAATCCTTGGGGTATCACTAATTCTTATTCATATCATCGAGGTAATAACTGTTGTTTAATCAATGAAAGCACGAATTGAAATGAGAAGTGATCATCACATAAACCACATGGAAGTGTTGCAACTGCAAATATTATTGAACTCTTCTCTGGTTAACATCAGAAGCAAGAATTGAAAGAATACATCATTAACTCTTATTCTAATAAACCCACATGAGCTTTGTATATACGTACAATAAGAATTAAAGAATTTGAGCAATAACTATCTCTCTCATCTCCTATAAACAATGCAAATTAATCATAGAAACTAAATAATTAAACCATTTATTCACTTGTTGATGCCCCTGTGGCTGCTCCATCATCGCCTCCATTGTCAACTGAACTTGCTGGTAGCTCTGGTTTAATCTCCTCCAGCTGCTGAAGAACTTGCTGAACTTCTGGCCGTGCTGCTGGTGAGGGGTCAACGCAATGCAGAGCTAATTTCAATGTGTTTAGCAACTCATCGCTTATGGAAGGTGCATCCCTCATGAGCTCCAAATCAAAAACTTCGTTTGTCCACTCCTCCTTTACGATTGATGCCACCCACTGTGGCAGATCCAACCCATTCACCCCTTCGCCAGGTGATTTTCCGGTCAAGAGCTCCAATAGGATCACCCCAAGACTGTATACATCTGTCTTGGTGTTCGCCTTCTTGACCTTTGAGAGCTCTGGTGCATTATAACCAAGTGATCCTGCAGTGGCAATCACATTGGTGTTGGCAGCAGCCGTCATGAGGCGCGAGAGGCCAAAGTCTGCAATGTGGGCATTTGTCTGCTCGTCAAGTAGTATGTTGCTCGATGTGAGATTCCCATGTACCATATCCTCTAAACTATGCAGGTGGCATAAACCACGAGCAATGCCCTTGGCTATATTCATCCTTGTCGGCCAATCGATGACGGTTTCCGGCCCGCGAGCTGCATATGAATGATTGTATATGTCAGTACTAATGGGTATAATTAGCATGACTAACCAGTGCAGTAATGAGACCTTCATGGCCTCTGAATTACTATAAGAAGTGAACATTTGCATCATTAGTTGGGTGGATCACAAGACGCACAAACCCTACTGTGAAGACGGTAGGCCATAACGAAAGAGTTATGACTCATTTATAAATATTTGTCAATATCACTATGGGAAATTAAAGAGATTTCTGAGAATCTACTTACCATGAAGGAAAGATGCAAGACTCCCCTTAGGCATGAAATCAAAGACAAGAAGCTTCTCTCCTTTAGGCCCCAAGTAATAGGCTCTAAGGGCTGTAAGGTTGGGGTGACGAATTTTGCCGAGGGCAGCAACCTCAGATTCGAACTCCTTATGACCCTTTGTACTTTTTTCCCTCAACCTCTTCACAGCAACTTCATTACCATCCTCTAATGTAGCTTTGTATGCAGTCCCATATGCGCTCTTCCCCATTATTTCAGCAGTTGCACACAACAGATCATCAGCTGCAAAGACAAAAGGCCCATCAAAGTGAACTAATTTACCACCTGTTTCACCTCCCGATTCAACTGCCGCGAGTTCCTTCTCTGAACTGCCTGTTGCAGCCTGCTTGGCAGCTTTACCATTCTTTCCTTTTGAAGCAGCTCTTTTCCTGAACAAAAAGCAGAGCAAAATGCAGCACAGTAGAAGTAGAGCTGCTAGGAGGGCGCCAGCTGCTATGAGGATTATGTCCTTGGTGCTTAGTTTGTGGCGATGCTGCTTCGAAGCCTCTTGTGATGGAGCTGGAAGGTTATGAGGTGGCGGGGAAGGGGAAGGGGAAGGACATGGGGTTGAAGAGCTATACCCACATAGTTGAAGATTCCCTACGAAAGAGCTGGAATTGAACTTTTTGGAAAGGAGAGATGGGACGGGACCAGACAGATTGTTGTAAGAAACGTTGAAAGAACTGAGGTTTGCTAGGATGGCAAGCGAAGCCGGAATTTCTCCGGTGAAATTGTTCCCAGACAAATCAATTTGGTTAATGCCTGAGATATTCCCGATCGTCGCTGGGATTTGGCCTCTGAATTGATTATTCTTTAGATTGAGTACGGAAAGGTTTTGTAACCTGTCCACTGTTTCTGGGATCTGGTTTTCAAGGTGGTTGCTCTCTAGATTCAGTGAAACAAGGGAGTTGAGGTTGGAAAAGCTAGCAGGAAAACTTCCATTGATAGCATTGTATGATAAATCTAGCCGTTGCAGCCTTTTGAGGCTCCCAAGTTCACTGGGTATGGTCCCGGCAAGCTGGTTATGGCTAAGAGAAATCTCTCCAAGCCAACCCATCTTGCTCAGAGCAACTGGAATAGTTCCAGAAATAAGATTATGACCAAGAGTCAAGAGCTGGAGATGATAAGTATTGTTTCCTTTTGCACCCCAGGTGTTTGGAATAGAACCAGAGATGTTGTTATGCTGGAGAGCAAGGATGGTCAGAGAAGGGGACTGAGTGAGACTAGTTGGGATTGAACCCGTCAATGAATTGAAGCTAACATTGAGTCTGAATAGTCTGGTTGAGTTTGCAACACTAGCAGGGATTGCCCCAGTGAGAGAATTGTTGCTTAAATCAAGAGTCTGGAGAAGAGGACAGTTACCAATTGAAGGAGGAATAGAACCAGAAAGCCGGTTGTTGAAGAGGTAAACCCCTCTGAGATTGGGAAGGAAACCGAGGGAGGAAGGGACGGCGCCTGCAAGAACATTGTCGTGGAGGCTAAGCTTTCGAAGGGCTTGAAGCTGGCCGATATTCTCGGAGATTCGGCCACCCAAACCCTTCCAAGGAAGCTGGATGGCGATGACCTGTCCATTGACGCATTTGATTCCTACCCACCGACCAGAGCAAGCTCCATAGCCACTGTCATTCCAGCTGCGCATCACGCCTTTGAAATCGATTAGCTCACGTTTGAAGGCCCGAAGTGCTTGATAGTCTGCTTGGGTGACCATCACGCCATCCCACTGGTGGCCTGAAACAAGTTGAAAGGTAAAAACAAACAACAAAATGTAAACGAAAAACTTCCATGTTTTTTTCTTTTTATGTGAAAAATGGAACCAGTCCTGTGATGGGTTTGCGACAAATGAACTACTAAACTGACACTTGTTGTCCATGAACAAGGGAGAGCTTAGAGAAAACTAAGTAAAAGACTCTGGAAAAACTGAATCCGATTCCTCTTCTTCTCCCTCCCCTTTGCTTAGTCTCCTTTAACTTCTAGGAGAACTAGTTTGGGGAAAGTATAATATGCCTGAGGAGAAGACAATGAAGGGAAAACTAAATAAGTACGAAGAAATAATTGAGAGAAAGAGAAATGGTGATGGGTCTGATAAAGCATGTGAGAACTGACTATTGAAAGGTAATATTGTTTGGAGGAGAGATGAAGTTCGGACCCCCCAAAGTCAGGAAAAATGGGGTCAGGGTCTTCCTCTTTGTTTATGCCAACGGCTAGTTTTACTTGGCACGTTTATCTGTAACGGTTTGGGTTGAAATTGGGTCGCTCTCCTAACGGCTATATTTCCATGGGGTCACATGTGCTGGATCTTCTGATGGGCCTGAAGCTGCGGTGGAACGAAGTAGGCAACTTGCCCTGGTAACCTCAGATTCAACCAAAGTCCATGACTTGGGGCCGGTGGTTAATTATCCATCCAAAAATAAAAAAATAAATCAATAAATAAGATCGTGTTTGTTAACCAAAATAGCACAATTTACGAAATGGCAATGTTTTTTTTTGCCCCTTATAGAGATTTTTAGCAATTTTGTTATTTAAATTATTAGTAATTAGAATAGCAAAATATAATATAGTTCATATAGGATCTATTCGCTCAAACAGCCTACCCACTTTTTAGGATAAGTGGACCTGTTATAGGCTCTTTCACATTTGCTGCTCGGATAGAAATCTGCACAGCAAATTATTGGGATCCAAATCCCTCCAAATTAGGGTAGAAAAAAATTATATAATTTAATATATTAAATTGACATGTTCTTAGAGTATGATCTAAAAACAGATGTCACATGCTTTGTTAATTCTATTAAAAATACATGTGAGAATACATATTTTAAGAACATATATCAGTTTAATAAATTGAGTTGAAATAATTCTTCCAAGTCAATTTTTTTTTTTTTTGAAAAAATTAAAAATAAATAAAAATTGTCCATTATGAAATGACATTGGGTTGTTTACAATGGCTGGGTCTCGGGGCATATTATCAAGTGAAGGTGGACCAATTTAATAATGGCAAACCCCTTCCTAAATCTCACATTACCATCAGGTCCACCACAATTACTCCGGAATCTACCTAAACATTTTGTTGCTTAAATAATAGAAAAATGCTACACCCCCGGCGGCTCTTCCACTGGGTCAACTAAGCGTCGCTTAAGGTCTTCCAGTAAAATAAGGTCTCCAAATAATAATAATATATTTAAAATCCATTTTGCCCTAACTATGGTAAAAAGCTTATCAGTGCTCTCTAACGGGAAAATAACGTTTACATAGAAAAAATTTAATGCCTAATACGTTTAACATATAATCTTAAGTTACATTTGGCACACAAAATGACTAATTTATTAAAAAAAAAAAAAAAAAAAAACTTTTATTAGGAATGGAACAATGTTTTTTGAGGAAAGAAATAAAAGAATGTGAAATGAAATAGTTATGGTGTTAAAGTATATAATAAGGATATAACATTTTTTAGGCATTCTTCTTTAAAAAAAAAAAAAAAATGATGAAAAGTCACATTCATCGAAATTCAATGCCTATGATACAACAATAACCTACAATACCATTTCTTATTCGGATTGATTCACGATTTTGTTTTTCTCAACTTAATTTTCAATGGAAAAATCTGACTGAACATCTGTATCGTCAGTCGTCACATTATACCTGATAGAATACCCTAAAAATAATAAATCATCTTAATCTGGTTCATTTTCCAAACCAATACAAAGGTTTTTCTAGATTCATGTACTTTTTGACTAAAAAACATTTGTCCCCTACTTATCAAATAAAAAAAGAAATCCCGAGTTTGAAAAACGCCCTGCTTGATTGATTTTTTTGGGTCTTGCATGCTTCTTTTTGCTATGATGGATGATTTGATAACGGTTCAAACTTTTAGCCTCTCAAACAAAAAGTATGCAAGTTGAAATTAACATATAGCCGTAGTATCAAAGAATGATCATAATCCCATAACCTCTACTATACAAAAATTACACCTAACCAATATGAAATGGAGCTCCTACAACTCTGTTACAACTTACTCAAATTACATATTGACATCTGTTAATAAGTTGTAAAAGAGTGGTAAGTAAACATTTTTTTTTTTTTTTGGTCATAATGGCAAGCCAACCACTTTCTTATCTTTATGAGATTTCCAAGATTTAGACATTCAAATGCACATGGATAGTATATCAAAATTAAAATGAGGGCAAGAAACCCATAAATAACTGTAGCAATGTCTGCTTTGATAATCATATCATCTTCGATAGAAGAATGTGCAAAAACCAAATTCAT
Source organism: Alnus glutinosa (assembly GCF_958979055.1). Taxonomy (NCBI): domain Eukaryota; kingdom Viridiplantae; phylum Streptophyta; class Magnoliopsida; order Fagales; family Betulaceae; genus Alnus; species Alnus glutinosa. Next base: position 28,784,975 of record NC_084892.1, read on the forward strand.
CAGGAACATATCAATGTTAGTGAATTCTCATATTAAATTAGCAAGTTTTCACCAGATTACATGGCAAAAAAAATCATTATGCTATGGTAAAGTTGTTGCAATAGTCAATCCGGGCTACAGTAAACTAATTAGGATTCAATTTATTGATCCGGAAAGGTATTTTGAAGTTAAAGCTTGATAATGCAGCAGGAGGGCTGACCAATATATATAGTCTTTATATTCATGTCTCAATATAACATGAACCGACACGCGATATAAAAACTGATAATTTTCGACATAACCCACAAACCCAACATGAAATTTGCGGGTTATGGTTGAGAGGTTTGACTCGAGTCGGGTTAGGATTGACATAAATAGTCTTATACCTATGTCTCGATACAACTTGAATCCGACACACAACTACAAATTGCCACCCCTACCCAAAATAACAAGTAACATTGGTAATCTATCAGACAAAGCAAATTTAGCGTGCTAAATCTCAGGAACCAATGAATGTCACCAGTACCCTCACCGTTGATACAGCTCAACTCTCTGAAACTTTTCGTTTCTCAACAATGGTCTGTGATGGATCCTAAACCTAAGCATAATAGAAATCCAAATCATCTAAGTTTCTTCGCCGATGGTCTTCAATGGATCCAAATGACAAACCAACAAGAAAGGTTCCGCAAGAGCGAACCATAACCAAAATCCTAAATGACCTAACTACCTATTAAGAGGACATGCACAAATGGCCAATGCATCAATTCAGCCAACGAATCAAACACGTCCTCACACTCGCAGCCAATTTGGGAAAAAAATGTGTTGATATATACATAAACACCACAAAAATGAAAGTCTTGCACAAGCATAGCAGCAGATTATTCACAGATCTGGAAGCTTTTGATCTCAACGAATATCAGTATACAGAATCGAACTTCAAATGTAGAAATTATAGAACATATATTAAACAAATTTTGCACAGCATTAGAGTTTAGAATTGTGTGTACCCCAAAGATCTGAATCAACAAATTGGCATCACATTATATCAATTAAGAAAATACAGAACTTATAGATCCACCACCAGAAGTTCCACAATCTATCTAAAATGGAATCAAAGATCACAGATCTATAATATATAAGAAAATTGTGAAAACAAAAAAAAAATATCAATTTCATATTTATTTGAGTACCAAACGCTAAACTTCCAATTGATCCATCGAATCAGGCACGTGCGGCCGCGACGACGGGAGCGGCGGCAACGGCAGCGTTGGTGGCGGCGCCTCCGAGGAAGGAGAGGAAACCGGTAGAGGCGGAACTCTCCTGTTCGTCGAGAAAGAGGTCCTCGGGAACCCTAAAAGCGCCGTGGACGCAGACAACGGCGACGCCGACGAAGAGAGCGGATATGAGGAGCGATCCGACGGTGGTGAGGAAGACGACAAACAGACTGGTGACGGTCAAGATCCCGAGGGTCTCCTTGTCGGAGAAGGTGCGGCCGAAGAGGACGAGGGGCTGGTCGGAAGGGCGGAAGAGGTAGAGGAAGAGCCAGGCGGAGAGGAGTCCGAGGAGGACAAGCAGAGAGAACGGGTGAGAGAGGAGCGAGAAGGCGAGGACGAGAGCGATAGCGGTGAGGTAGTTGACGCGGAAGTAGGAGTAGTTCTTCCGCACGCGGAGGGTGGCCTCGGAGAAGGATTCAGGTTTGGAGAAGGCGGAGCGGTCAGCGAGCTCCGTCCAGGGACGACGCTGGGCGAGACCTTGGCGGACCGAGTCGGAGATGTGGTTTATGAAGGAGCGGAAGGCCGGGGTGGCGATTGGGGCTTGGGATTGGGATTGCGGTTGGGATTCGGAGCTTGAGATCGGAAGTATGGGTGGGGATGACATGTTTGCCGGTGGATCTGAGTAATTAGGAATTGGAATTTGGGGGAGAATGAGATTTTTATACAGAAAGGAGTGGGGTTAGATTGGACTTTGGAGAGGAGGAAGGTGGGGAGGAAATAGAAGACGACGAGGTTTCTTCGATGGTGTTAAATTCGCTTCGTCGTTAAGTTACGCTTTAGTCAACAGAAGGGTGAAAGTGAAATGGGAGGTAGATTTTAATTTCTGATTTTTTTTTTTTTTTAAGAAAAAAAAAAATTGGCAATGTCACGTGAATATAATATAATAATAGTGTGATATATTGCATTTCTAATTGCATCAAATTCCTTACCATTGAGAATTTTTTGTAAGAGTACTACATCTTCATTCCACTTATGCCTATTAGCTCTTGATTAAACCCTTATCCAAAAATAATAACAATAACCTTTTGATCAACATTTCCATTCAATTGTGGTTATTTCTTTTCTTTCTTTTTTTTTTTTTTTTAACAAATAGCATGTGCTATTATAACAACTAAATGCCCAAAGGCTACAACAAACGAGAAATGAGGGACATACCCCCCATACTCTTAAGTCAGAAGGATCTGACTTAAAAAATAATTACATATGTAGAATCTCAAATTTTACTAAAATTACAATCAGCCCCCCAACAAAGAAAATTCTAGTAAAACCTGAGCCACACATAGGCAATTGTACATAGAAACAAGAGAATACACAAACACATCTAGCAGAAAATTTAATCCAAAACGTCGGAGGAGAACACTGTCCTCGCCGGAGACCGGCGCGTGTATAACACGCGCCTCCCCCGAAACCGCCAGCCATCAGATCAGCCCCCCAGTGCCCAGCCACCGCCTTTGCCCAGCGAAAAGACGTCGGAATGAGACCTCCACGCGCCAATCGAAGGGAAAACTCCACTGGCGCGTGACGATCACGCGCCAGTCCCCGATGATCCCGACGGCCGGAACAAACATCAACGGAACAAGACGACGCCGGTGAACCCATCTGATCGGCACGTGTCTCTAGAAAACCGATGGAAAAGCGTAGATCTAGCATCCAAAGTAGAAACAGATTAGGCACCAACACCCTCCACCGGCGAGACAAAACGAAAACAAGAGCACCCCGCCGAACGCCTCGGGAAGAACCTCCTGCCAAAGAAAACGAGAAGAAAGAAAAAAACCAAACACAAACAAACACAAAAACTCCAGAGCCCGGAAGGCTCGAAGAACACAAACTCCACAACCTAAACGACTGGGATAACAATAACCATCCCCATGGAACACACCATGGGGAAAACAAAAAACACCACCGGGGAAGGGAGGCGTACAAGCCCCCCTTCCTGGCAAACAACAGCCTACAAGGTTGTGGTCAGAACCGGCACAATCGAGAGAGAGAGAGAGAGAGAGAGAGAGAAAATGATGGTATTCAATTGTGGTTATTAACATGGTGGAATGAAAGTGTAACGAGAATATAATATTTAATATTATTCTTATTTGTAATTGTCTATTCATACAATCGGGCAAACAATTATAAAAAGACTTTGATCAAACCCACTTAACCGCCTGTTGGGGGTTTCACAATTGCATGAAATCTCCTCATACATAAAATTGTAAGAAATTATGATACTAGAAATATAACTATATCTCGCTAATTACTTTAGCTCAAAAATTAGTGAGCGGCTACCATACTCACCAAACCTTAAAAAAATAAAATAAAATAAAAAATAAGAAAAAACTTTTGACTCATACATATACTTTGGAATGTTCTGAAAAAAAATAATAATATTAAAATAAAATATTGAAAGTTGATAACTAAAATAAAACATAAAATATAAATTCTTTAAAAAAAGTGAATAACTAAAATAGAAAATATAATTTTAGTTTATATAGAGAGAAAATTTGCAGAGCAAACCTGAGTACTCTTATTTAGTCACTTTCGTTTCACTCTCTCGCGTCTCTTTCAACGAATTTTATGTGCAGTACAAGTAACAACACCAATTCAACACATTTGGTGAAAGCAAATTGCCATGTTGACTAAGAAGCAAGCTAATTATTAATACAGAGAACAAGCCCCAAAAATGCAAAAAAAAAAAAAAAAAAGTTTTATTAAGGCAGCATATAAGATCCACAAATGTTCCACATTTCCTAACACTAATAGCACATAGAGAGGAAATCATATGTCCTTCCCAGCATTACATAAGTACTTTTGATACCAAATAAACTTCTGATACCAAAAATAACAGGATGGATATAAGATAGCCATATATATATATATATAGCATCAAGTCTATTAGGAATCACGACAGCATGCCAGAATTCCCACAGAATTTAGAAGGTCGACCCATTCCATCCAAAGTTGGAACCCTGCAAAAAATAAAAATGCGGCATTACCATCAAAGGTGAGAGCAAATAGCATAAACCGAATGCTAATGTGGACATAACAACCGGCAAGGATCCTCTCCATTTCAAATTTGGGGAGAAGTCATTTCATGGTTGAATTCAATGTTATTGCATCCAACGGTATAAATGATACTACATCATTTAAATTTTTTGAATAGTGTGCCAACATATTTATCACATGGCATCATTATCTACTCTGTTAGATACAACAATATTAAATCCTAAATATGAAATGATTGGATCCTTTTCCGGGGGGCAGAATATGGATTATTTAGAAAAAGCTAACAAGAGTTTTGCTGATGGTTTTAAACAGTAAAGATTTATTTACATGATCTAGTTCTGGTGTAAAGCATGCAAACACTGTGCATATTCTTGAGTTTGATGTGCCTAAACAAAAAGGAAAAATGCAATGAGAAGAAAGAAGTGCACAGCAACAACCCTTCTTCATGACAACTTAGGAAGTTGAGATAGCTTGCCTTGGTGTCATAGAATTTGAGGAAGAATCTCGACTTGGACACAGACAACTTGCTCTCAAGAATTGTGGCAATTGCACCACTCAGCTTCTTGTTTGTATCAGGGTTAAGACCGCCAATGGACACCAACTCACCATAGGCCGCTGGCTCCTCAGTCCCACCAAATGATATGGGTATTGATCCCTTCAACACAATCATCACATACTGCACATTAACAGATACCAAATGGTAAAAATTAGAGAATAGGTACAGGAAATATATATATATATATATATCAGGCTGACAAAACCACCATTCCTTTTAGTTAGGTAAGTGAAAATATGAAAACAACTAGAAAAAAAACTGAACTGAAATGGTAATCTACATACGCCAAAGGATCTCAAAATTTTCAAACTAAAATAAAGCCACCAGTAGCTCTGGCATAGATTGACCAAATACATTAAAGTAAGCTTAATCAAAGCACACAAACAATATCTGACTAAGTGCACGATATTAGGTTTTCACCATTTTAACGGAAACTGTCCTTGTCCTAAGTATGTCCATATGCTTCAACTACCACTAACACAAGTGAACAACTTAGGACATGTTCGAGATGAGTTACAGGTTACATAGCCTTATTACAGGGAAAGACACCCAAGTTGGAGTATCCACAAAGACTTTTCATCCCTGTAACACTGTTCAATAATCAATTCAATTTAATTCATGCATAGCGCAAGCAAAAGTATTAACCAAACTGACTTTACCTTTGTCAATGCCTAGTATCAAGCCAATTTCAGACCACATTATGAATCGGTTTGTTTTGTCATCAATCATGACTCAGTCACTAAAGACAGAAGCAAGCAGACTTTGAGACTCTTCATCTCGTTATAACTTTATCAATGCTCCCAGAAAACCATTCGAGAAAATGATGAAACCCAACTATTAACAGCCACAAACAAGATTCTCACTCACAAGCTCAATGATTGATCCTTCTTACCCTTTTTCCATTTACTATTACTTGAACAAAACCAGTAGGGAGTCAGCTAAAACAACACTAAAATTCTTTTTATCAACTTCCATTTTCAGCTAGAATACATCCATCAAATGATTTAACAACTAGGGAGAGAACCTGCCTAAACCATCTAAAATCTTTTCCTAGCTGATAAAAGCCCACAATATTATTAGCCCAGAATCAAAATAACCGATCTAAGGAGTTTCCAATGCACAAGTCCTAAATGGGTATTAGAGTTCGTTTCAAGGGTAACCATACTCAAGAACACTCGGCACAAATCGGTCCCTAGGAGACCACAAGGGCACACATTGCCCGAACCTTTTACTTTAACAATATAGTTATAAATCAAAATTGCAAAGATATTAGAGACATGTTAGACATCCATCACCTAACCATCTCCACCAAGTTTCAAATTCACCATTGGATTTGTGGGGACCTAATGTGGTTCGCACAAATCAAATGGTAGATTTGCAAATGAGATGGGTATGAGATGGATTTGTATCATTTTTCTAGTTATAAATCAAAATCGCAAAGATATAAGCGTAATAAAAATCTCTCCGCCCCAAATTCGCAGGAATAGAAAGTTATCTATCTATGCCCATTCTAACATATAGATCCAACTAAACATAAATTTCACTCAGAATTTATTATTTTAAAAAAAAAAAAAAATGGTAGACAAAAACTAGAAAAATGAAATGTTCGACAGCTAAATCAGTCATCAGGAATAGGAGAGAGCACTAGTCGCAATAATTTGAACAAATTTAAAAATCTCCAACAGAAAGTAAATATTAGAGAGAAAGGGAGCGTACGGCTTCAGGTTTGCCGATGAGCTTGGCGACGGTGGAGGTGGCTTCGGAAAGGATGGAGGAGGTGTCAACGCCGTCGAGGCTCACGTTCGTCGAGATGTTGAGGCACGGCATCTTTTCTCTCTTTCTCTGTGTCTCTGGTCTCTGGTCTCTGCTGGTGCTAATCAATCGCTGCTTCCAATGAAAATGAAACCCTCTGTGTCTAAAAATCTAATCCATTTTATAATTTAAAAAACAAAAATAAAAATAGTTGAGAATCGGAGAGACATTATCAACATGCCGAAAATACCCCTCTATTTTTGCTTTTTGGAACCATTCCTCTTCCTTTAGGCTTTATTTGTCTTTGCCCCCTATGATAGATACCCTAAAAATTCTGAAGAATATCCTGTTCGGGACATGTCTTCCAAATTTTTTAGGTACTGGGCCTACATGTCAAATCTTGGGCCTTATGCCTGGTTGTGTTTCTTGGGTTTATTTAGCAATTGTGGCTAAATTTTTGGAGTTGGCTTCAATATTGTGGGTTGGAGCCCTTTTTCTTTTTTTTTTTTCTTTTTTTTTTTTAAGTATAAAAATATATGTGATTGTGTTATAAATATATTACGGACAGAAATTTTTTACAAACCGGTTTGTAGGAAATTTCGTACAAACGACATATAAGAGTGACGTGTCTTTTAAACTTGTGAAACATGTTTTTTTTTTATTATTATTAATGTCATTAAAAAAACATGTGAGAAGCACATGCTATTAAAACAACATGTACTTCTCAAATGCTAATCTTAAATCTGGTTTGTATAAAATTTCCTACAAACTAATTTGTAGGAAATTTCTATCCATATACTACACTGTAGAATATAAGGGCACTGTTTGATAAACAATTCCACTCCCCCTCTCCTTTTTTTTCACTTCTCCAAAAAAAAAAAAAAATTAACTTCAAAACATTTCAATGCTAAAAAATAGAAAAAGATTTGGAATTTTTTTTATGGAATAGTAAAAAAGTTTTATTTTGTAATGGGTTTTTTATTTATTATTTGGATAATAATAAATAATGATTGACATGATATAAAAATTAAAAAAAAAAAAGTCAAAATGCTTTGAAATTGACTTAATTTTAGGAAAATAAAAAAAATAATAATAATAAAAAAAATTGTAGGGATTTATCAAACAGGGCCACTATAATTTAAGTGTGTTTGCTTCCTTCCTTCTCCTCATCAATCCCCCTCTCTAACAAAGCATATTCTCATCACCTTGGCTTATGGAATATCTTATTGATATCATTGTAAAACAATTGCACTAGGCACCCCAAAGCCTAAGCATCATACAAGCAAGTATGGGTTGATAGGGGAAAGTGTTTTAAGTGCAAGGCTTTAGACCCGAAGGTAAGGATAGAAATCATATTTTATTTTATTATTTTTTTTCATCTTGTTGACGTAGCAATGTCAATCAGAATTTAAATTTTTATTTTTTTTCTTCCAACAAAAACTGTTCCAATTACCACAATAACATAGGGAAATAAAAATTTAGTTCCCAGCGTAAATGGTTGTACTAGGTTGTCATATTTTGGAATAATTACGCCCAACAGTCGTATCATAGACTTTGAGGAAAAATCGGGTTCTGGGGATGGACAGCTTGCTCTGCAGAATTGTGCCGATGGTGGCAATCAGCTTCTTCTTCACTTCTGAATTAATGCCTCCCATTGATACTATCTCAGCATATGCAGCCGGTTCTTTGCTCCCGGCGAACGATATTTCCACCGATCCTTTTAGTATAACCATCACAAACTGCAAAAAGTTATTAAAAAAAAAAAAAAAAAGGATTAAATATTGTCTTCTGCCAAAAACATGGGCCGTTAGATCAAGTGTGAACAATAAAAAGGGGAAGGTATAAAGGAGCCGATTGTGTTGTATATAACTGGAAGAGAAATGGAGTTTGTAATTTGTGTTCGCATGTCGGGTTCAAGTCGTATTAAAATATAAGTATAAAATTATATAGGTCAATCATAATTCGACATATTAAATTAAAGGGGTCAAATTCCTCAACCCTAACTCTTTATTCTCGTGTTGAGTTTGTGTCGGATTTTTTGGTCGTGTCAAAAATTGACAGTCCTAGATAAAATATGAGAGATCACAATTTGCAACAATTATGAAGTGATAATCATCTGTTAAAGTGATGAGTACTATTAGGATTATGTCGCAATTTACGTGACACTTATTAAGTCAAATCATTAAAATATAAACGGTTATATGGTAGTCTACATAACACTTACAAAATTTACATAGAGACATGGGAGCTCACGCATCATTTATCACGTCAGTTACAAAAATATAAATTGTAGCAAAGTTTGTAAAAAATTGTAATAAAATTTATATTACTCCAAATACTTTCCTAAAGTAATTGTGTTGAGTGTTGACATATAAAAAAATAAAAAAATAAAATAAAAAATAAAAACAAAAACAAAATGGGGCAGTTATATATAGATTTTTTGCAACCATTATAGAGTAAAAATCATGGGTTATAGTTATGTTATTTGGCATCAAAAAACAAAATGGAGATTTTCTTTTTCTTGTAAAACAGTAAAGGTAGTGTTCTTTTCAGGTTTTTTTTTTCCTATTCAGAAGTTCTTTTAAGTTGATGGTGATAAATTATTAATTAAGAAAATACTAAAATTAGAACAAGTACATAACTAGTGCACAACTCCAAGACACAATGTCTCCCACATTGTGTCTTAGAGTTGTATACTTGTAGTGCATGAATCACAGCCCTATCAATTATAGTTGTCTAACACTCTAAAAAATGATGGTATGGTAGGAGTGGGGACCGTATATGAGTCTCCTCCTAATTTTTTTCTTGTGGTGCTTTTAGCCGCCGAATCTTATCTCTATTTATCTACTCTTAATTATCACTAAGGAGAATGGATTGCTTTAATTTGTTTGTTAATTTTTTTTTTCTTTATTTAGTTTTCAAAATAAAAATATTAACATTCAACCTATAAATTAGAATACAAAACACTTATAAAATATTTAAAATTATTTTTACTTTAATGTCAAGTCAAAACGCTTTTTCAAACTAAAAATAATAAAAAAAAAAATTCATTTAAAACAATTTACTTCAAAACTTGTCAACAAATAGAGTCAATTAGGTTAAGACTAAGAGAAAAGATATACGTAGTTAAACTTTTATAAATGAAGCCTTACTAACTGATGTGTAGCTTATTCATTGGAGATGATCAAAACAATTAATAAAAATAAGGACAAAAATTTCCTACAAACCGGTTTGTAGGAAATTTTCTACAACCCACTTGTAATAGTGATATGTGTCCATTGACATGTAAGAACTACAAACCGGTTTGTAGGAAATTTTTTACAACCCACTTATAATAGTGACATGTGTCCATTGACATGTGAGAAGCACATATTGTTTTAATAGCATGTGTTTCTCACATCTTTTTTTAATAGCATTAATAAAAAAAACATGTAATTCTCACATGCTTAACGGACACATGTCACTCTTATATGTGGATTGTAGGAAATTTTCTACAAACCGGATGTATCCATTAACATGTGAGAAGCACATATTGTTTTAATAGCATGTGTTTCTCACATTTTTTTTTAATAGCATTAATAAAAAAAACATGTAATTCTCACATGCTTAAAGGATACATGTCACTCTTATATGTGGATTGTAGGAAATTTCCTACAAACTGGTTTCTGTCCTAAAAATAATGCTTACTCTTCATAACCATTTTACATCGATTGACGTAACGTATTTTAATTAGTTTCTTATATCAATTACTTTTTTAAAAAAAAAAACGTGCGATTTGAATTTAATTATTTTTTAATTTTGAAAATTAAATGCCCGAGTTTTCAATTATTCGAAATAGATTCCTTCACAAGTTTGCCGTCCAAGTTTACTGTAGACCATTAGTGCCACGTTAACATTTTTACTTAAAATAATAGTTTTCTTTTTGAACAAGAAGCTAGTTCTCCTTCCATTACTAAACAAGCCAAAAGGTATTACAAAGACAGATAAGGGGTACAAGACACCCCTTCATCCATAATTAGACTCGGTCTGACAAAGCAGTTGCCTAAGCAATACACAAAAAAAAATTACATGAACACCTGTTGGAGCCCCTCTTTACTTTAAATAATAGTTAGATCCTAAAAAAGAAAAAATTTAACCGTTGAAGAAGAAGATGAAGAGGTTGGAGAATACTTTTTTTTTTTCTTTGTTTTCTTTTTTAACATTTTTCCTTTTTGAGGTTTTATATTTTAAATTTTAAATTTTAATAAAATAACAAAAAATTTTATTTTAAGCAAAAAAAATACTAACGTGCCACTAACGATCTAAAGTAAACTTGGATGACAGACTCACGGACAAATCTATTGCAAAATAATAAAAAATTTAGACATCTACTGTTAATGGCATATAAATAATTGAGGATAAAAAAAGTCCAATGATTCAAGCTGATTGACAGCCCATGATTCAAGAGACTCACAGCCCAACTCACAGCCATGATTTGCCCTCAAACAGCTCTCCATGCTTCCTGTAACAGCAGCCCCTCGATCCTTAGCCGTATTTTACTTCTCTTCCAGCATAATCTAACTCACAACCGTGGCAACCAAAGATATATTTCCTCTCAATTCCTTCTTGTGTTTACTTGTATCATGTAAAAGCTTTCCTTTTGTGTTCTTTAGTTTCTGAACTACTACTCTGTTTTTGGTTAAGTTAAACAAACGTTCAATGCATGACAAAGAGGCATTTCTGATTTCTCTTTACTGTATTGTGCAGATTAACTGTTTGTTTGAATGAAATTATAATCCATCCAATTGAAATAGAGAGATTTAGTTTAGAAACATTCTGATAAAATAACAATTAATGATGACAACTTACAATAAGAATATTTTATGCAGCTAAAACAAGTGCGAGAAGTTGTTATATATATACCCAGAAAAAAGGAGGAGGAGGAGGGGAAAGGTAAGAGATTCTGCTATAAGAAGCTTTTTCCGTTTCCGTGAAATATATGCATCAATGGAGGATTCTATTAAAGTGGGGGTTTGATACGCATAAAAAGCTAATAATTAATAAACTTAAATCGCAGAAAGTAAAGAGAGAAAGAGAGAGACTGTACATTTTCAGGTCTTCCGATGATGGTAGAGACGGCTTTGGTTGCTTCAGAAAAGATAGGATCGGTGTCAACTCCATCCAGGATGACGTTGGTGGAGATGTAAAGACAAGGCATCTTCGTCTACTGGTTTGTGTCGGAGGGGGTAAAACGAGTACGTGTTAAATGTTCAGTGGCCAAAGGAGCTCCGATTCTGGCTTAATCTTCTTCTCACGAAAGTCATATGCTTTTATAAAAAGAAGGCCTCAGTTAATTATCCTCGATCAATATAAATACACGTTTTTTTATGTCGCCATCATTTGTCTTTAATTTCTCATACAAAAATATAAATGAGAAATTAACTTCTCATAGAGAGGAGGCGCCGGGGAGGGGGGGGGGGGGGGGGGGGGGTAGGTGTGAAGATTGTAAAGATTGAAAGGAGATGATGATCCTTACAAAACAGAAAAAGAAAAAAGATATGATAGGATCTAAATTGTGATAGTAATGTGAAAAAAAAAAAAGATAATTTTTTAGGATAGTTCCGTCACACCCCTTATGATCGATTTAGACAAAAAAAAAAAAAAAAAAAAAAAAAAAAAGAAGAAGAAGAAAAAAGAAAATGAAAAAGAAGAAAGGAAAGAAAGTGATTCGGCCGCCTCAACAATTTCTCACAAGCTACCCTTTTTTATTTTTCTTTTTTTTTTTCATTGTTGTTACGTGTTAGATCCAAAAATCATCACGTACAAACTAGGACGGTTCTCTCATGTGAAACGAATAAAAGGTTGTTAACGGTTCTCTTAAAGCATCTCCAACAAAAAAAAGCAAATGGCTCATAATAGTTACATTTGACTATTATGAGTCATTTTTCATCTACAGCAGAATATAATTTTTATTTCTAGCGTAAATAGTAAAAATAGGTAAAGAACTTATTCACTATTTACTCTACAAACAATTTTTTATTGTTTTCTCTCTCTTCCTTTTCTTCTTTCACACACTCTCTCTCCCCAGTCTCCCTCTTTCTTTCACACTCTTTTCTACACAAAATAATATTTAAAGAAAATAAATAGTAGAATATAGAATCTGTTGGAGAGAATATGAAAACAAAGTTGCTAAAGTAGAAAGTTGTACTTTTTCAATATCTACTCTGGTTATTATTGCTGGAGATGCTTTTAGGTTGATAAGACTCGTAATGAAAAGGAAAAGCACAGGTGAATTCGGCGGATGTGTCGGAAGGGAAATACTCCAATGCCTAGTTAGGGTTTTCGCTTAGCGAGGAAGGAAACAAAGCTATTTGAGGAAAGAATGGTGTATATCTTATGAATGAACTATTATCTTTCATTTAAGGAGTTTTCCCACATGATGTTCGTTTCAAGAGAGGCAGGTCCAGAAATAACCAATTTGATTTATTGGACCTCACTCTGAAAAGTAATTGCTCCTTTATTCCTTAAGAATATCGGGACATTAGGGCACGCGTGGCCAGACTATAATCTTTTGTAGACGTTTTCTTCTGACTGGTTGGCATGTGCTGAATGATCAGTTTTTAAAAGCAATCTACTAGTTGAGCTACTTGGAGTTACGCATGCAGTACTGGCAAGAGATCTTAAATTGCTTTTATTCACTATTTGAGAAAATTTCTGTCTTTTGTTTTTTCTTTTCAAAACAAAAAATATTAATAAATAATTCAAACACAAAAACACTTTTATATCACGTGATAATACTTTTCAAATTATTAAAAATTAAAATCCATATAAAACACATTAACCAACTGATTTATATGAAAAAAAAGAAGAAGAAAAGGACCACTAACACACCTATAGATTTACAACTCCAACTAGGGGATGGTCAGAGTAAAGGGCGCATGGGAACAATGAGTGGGACGCATGCCCGATAAAAGAGGGGTGTGGGGGACAAAAAGAGGACCAACGAAAAGGTGAAAATGTAATGTGAAGTCTAGGAGTTAGATTCAAAGAATTACAACAAAAGGACAACGAGTGAGAGCAGAGATTTCTGAATCAATGAATTCGACATGTCACAGATTTCATTCCGACTGGACCGATTTGGAATTGACACCGACCAAATTATGAAAAATGTACGATTATAGCAAGCCTAACACGAAATGCCCACTATAAATGGTCGTGGGTCCTTTTACCTTAGCACACTAAATGCATTTTTTCTAGATGGTCCTAGGATGTTTGGCAAGCATTTTTTTCTAGATGGTCCTAGGGTGTTTGACAAGCATTTGTGTTGTTGCAAAGTTTTTGTTAGAATAATAATAAGAAGTGATTGATATGATATAAAATATAAATAAATTTGAAACAGTTTAATAGAAAAGTGAAAAAATTTTTGTTTTGTAGTGAGTTTTTTTTATTTGAATAATAATAAAAAATTATCGATGTGATATAAAAAGTGGAAAAAAAAAAATTAGAATGTTTTAGATTTGACTTTTTTAGGAAAAGTGAGAAAAAATAGAGAGGGATGAGATGCTTGCCAAACACCCCATAATGCCGAAAAATTTACCATGATTACTCTTGTCTAGTTCTCAATTCGAGATTTCTGTAAGATAATCAAAGATCACAGTGATCTGCCGCCAAACAAGGAGAGGGCGGCGGCACCAACTCTGATGCTAAAGTTCGTAAAACTATGAAGGTAAGATTGAGAAAATGATAGAGATTAGGGCAACAGAGCATACTTGGTCTAGTCTGTTACTGACCTTTCGTAAGTATCATTTATGTTGCTTTTATAAGGCAATTTGTCATTAATTCTATCACCCATTAATGGGTTGTTTCTCTATAATTTTCGCTATATGTTGCTTTCTATAAATGATTCTTCTGAATGTATGTTCCAAGTAAGCTGTGTTTTAGGTCTTGAGCAGGGCTTTAAGTTGGGCCTCCATTCTAGTAGATTCATTCCAACAACCCTCCATTCCCTTGAGTCATAGTTGTGAGCCAACGAAAATAAGAGTAAAATATCAATTTCAGTAGCCCTTATTCCCTTGGACCACATGGGTGGACCAACAAAAATGAGAGTAAAAGATCCATTCCAACAATCCCCCATTCCCTTAAACTAAAAGTGTGGACCAAAAGAAATAAGAGTAAAAGATTCATTCCACAATATCACAACACTATTTTTGTATTATCAATTTATAGATAGGAAAAAAAAAAACCAAGCTAGAATTTAAAATACCAAATAAAATAAAGAAATAAGTATTTGTAAAAATAGTACAGAAGAAAGAAAAGAAAAGAAAAATATTTAAATATCAATTTATAACATTTAAATATCAAATCAATTATTGTGATCTTATAACGAGCTCCTAGCAGGCTAGCAATCAACCCATTACTTTATTATTGCTATTTTTAAAAAATGAATTTAGAATGAATAATGGAGAAGCATTTGGTTAATGCGTGACCTGCTCAAAGAAGGGCTAATATGGAGGATAGGTGATGGAGTAATATTAGTGCAAATATGGAAATTAAAGATTAGTGGTTACATGCCCCCACCATATATATTTGCATTACAATCACTCAGAAAGATTTTAGAGGAAGATGTATGAGTGAAGGATATATCTGATTGATAAAGATACCAAATGGTGGAATATTACATCATTGATAAAGGAGATTTTTTCACAAGAATTAAGCTTCCGTTATATGTCACTTGTCACCAAGACTATATTTTCTAGAGGATCAATTGATTTGGAGGGGCACTTTTAGTGGCCAGTTTACTGCGAGAAGTGCCTAACATCTAAAACAAGAAAGACAAGTTGCGAATAAAGGGGAGGGCTCAAGACAACTGGGGTATAATATTTACAGCATGGAAAGTGCTTTGGTATTCGAATGTGACGAATGCGGTTAAGATGTTCCTTTGAAGAGCTTGCAATAATTTACTACCAACAAATTAAGGAGAATCTAATCTAAAAGTGGAGAATGTGAAGCACATTTTATAGAGTTTCCCATCATACCTCATACATGCATTGAAGGAGACGATAGACAGATGTAAAGCGAAAGAGTATGAACCCAATTGCTAGGAAGGACGGAAGAATCTCGAGCCAATTACATTGTGAAAAAAGTCCTCTAGAGGCTGTTTATAAAGTTAATTAGGATGCCGTGGTAGACAAGCAAAGCAAACGCATAGGCGTGAGTGAGCATTATTGTGAGAGATCGCAAAAGGAGTGTGATTGCAGCAAGGATTTCGACCAAATCTGTTTGTTTGAGTTCAATCCTACATGTACAAACGGAGAGTACTCCAAGCTTTTGTTCTTAGTTGAAGATGAGTTCGATCTCCTTGTTTTCTGACTACGTCAAAAGTCACTCACTTCATTGTCTTGGTGATGTATTTTTTGTTATTGAACTCAATAGAAAAATGATATATTACCATTTACCAGTATATTTTAGCAACTAAATGCCAGTATTAGGTGAACAACGGGACATCATGAGATGCCGTGGATATATGGTATATAATTAAAGAAAAGCACGTTCAGGATCAACTTGAAATTATCAAAATGATTATCCCCTAGATATGATCAAATGCCCTAATTAATGTTTCCAAATTAGATGTTTGAAATTGAATTTGGATAGTTTAATTATCAACTTGAAGTGACTTAATCATACAGTGATGATATTATTGGAGTGGTTGGTTTAGTAATATGATTTAGTGCTGGCTCCTAGCTAGCGGGAAAATCTTCGACGGTCAAGTCAATATTTTTGACTCGAGAAAAGAAAATAGGGTGGAGATAATTTTTCTAAAAGAGAAGATATACCTGAGTTGATGAGAAGAGTTTTTTTTTAATTAATTAATTAATTATTATTTTAGGCTTCCTTGGGACTTTGATTTGTCTGAATTCTATCCACATCAAAAATTAAAATTAGGCTATTATTAAAGCAATGAAACTAATGTCCATTAATCCATGTCCACTAGCTTAATTTCTTTCACTGTATCCTTGATGAGATTAGAATCCTTGCGTTGCGGGCCTTTCTAGATCCCTCTTGATTAATATCCTAATGCCACTATGGTTGCTTCTAGGTAGATAGTCTGAATCTCTAATCACTTCTCTTGCCTTTTTCACTTGGAAAAAGTAAAGTTTTACGCTATGATGGTGAAAAGCTACAAACACTGCACGGGTCAATATGCACAACGCGCAATGTCAATGCATGGTATCCACCATTTACTGCTAGATTTATTGGGATATCAATCTCATTCGCTCTTTTAGCTTTTGTCTCTCAATATCCATGTTGGCCTAGCAAAGTGCTGTTGGTGTCAGAGTTATTTTCG
Organism: Alnus glutinosa; assembly: GCF_958979055.1. Lineage (NCBI taxonomy): Eukaryota > Viridiplantae > Streptophyta > Magnoliopsida > Fagales > Betulaceae > Alnus > Alnus glutinosa. The sequence goes on from NC_084892.1 coordinate 28,801,854, forward strand.
ATCCCTACGCGTTTCACCGCTCCACTAAATGAAGTCATTTTTGAATATACAAATGCTTAAGTGGATAGTTGAATGGGTCTTATTAGTGGTCCATCAATCTATTGTTCCATTTTCTCTGCTTTTACAAACCCAGCCTGAGTTGGATGCTTTCCAACCCACCCCTCTCATGTTGGGTACCACAAACACTTGCCCCATTTTCTCTCGTCTTCTACCAACTCTATGATAGGTACTTTCTGCCACATAATATATATATATATACATTTTTTTTTTCCCTCTCTCCTAATTAAAATCTTAATCATTAGCTTTACCGAAATAGATCAAGTTAATCTCATTATGAAAAAGGATAAACCCTCATTAGAACGAGAATCACTCTCTCTGAAAGAAAAAAGAAAAAAAATAAACAAATAAAGCAAGAAAAGAAGTAACAACGACGAAGTGAAATAGATACGGTTCATTTCTAGAATAGATTTAGATTATATAAATCTAATTGTTACATATCCAATATATTTTTATGTCACTTAAAAATGGATATAAATTTCTTACAAATATTATTGCATAAAAATTTATCTAACTCGGCTTATAATGTTTCTCAAATGTTTTTTTAATAGCATTAATAAATTTTTTAAAATTAAAAGTGATTCTCATGTGCTAAAGAGACGTGACATTTTTAAAGACTAAATTTTGGAATTCCCACAACCTAACTTGTAAGAAACTTATGGGTTTGTTTGTTAAGCTTAGGGACAATACAGAATAGTGCCGGTCACTATTCACTTTTTTTTTTTTTTTTTTTTTTTTTTTTTTTTTTCATTTTTCAATAACAATCAACATCAAAATATTCTTATTTTTTTTACTTTTTAGATCACATCAATAATTTTTTATTACTATTCAAATAAAAAAATTAACTACAATACAAAACTTTTTCACTTTTTTATATAAATTCTTTTTATTTTATATCACATTATCATTTTTTACTAATTTCAAAACTAACAACCCACTACTCTGTTTTGTTCTGTTCTTTGTCTAACAAGCCCTATATTCTTTAAATTCTTTAAAGAGTAATACTATAGCTACAACTTTGTTACGACTTGTGTCAGCATGTGATTGAAAAGAGTAATGTTATACATTGCATTTTAATCTCATTATACTGATGTGGTACTGCAATTAATTTTGGATTAGTCTTTATTTAAAAAATAAATAAAATATAAGCGATGATTAACATTGTCATATCAGTACAATAAAATAAAAGTGTGGTATATAACATTTATCAACTAAAATATGTTAGCCACTAAAAAAAATTAACACCCACTAATCATGTAATTATACGTATCATCATGTTATAAAAAAAAATGGTAAAATGGCTATAAGGATAAGACTTTTAATTTTAAATAACGTGACACTAACAAAGCAAAATATTAACCTCACTTGAAATTAGAGATGATGCTCTTCCAAAGAAATGTCAGAAATTAAATTTTTATTTTATAATTATTTTATAATATTGACATGATAGTCTTAATTAATTCTTTGAATTTAAGAATTAGTTGAAATTTTTTTCAAAATAATAAATGGTTAAAACAATCATATCAACGTTATACGATAATTATAAAATAAAAATGTGATATATTAATATTATTCTTAACAGTTTCCACAAAAGGGTCTTGGTATTTACTATTTAATCAAACGACATGTAGTACACGTGTGTTTTCTTTTCACCAGACGACATGAGTATGACGCTGTTTCTCTGGTGAGACACCCTTCCTGTAAAGCCCTAAAACCACTTTCAGACCAAAGCTTCGCTCTGCTTCAATGGCGCAACACGTGCTCAGCACGTGCGAACAACCTCTTAGCAGCCTCTCAGCAAACCTCCCCGAGGAACCTCTCTCTACCAAAACCCTAGCTTCCTTCATATCCCTCATCATCGTACCCTCCACTCCCGAAGCCACGATTTCCTCAATCTTCGAAACCTTAACTCGTTCTCTCCAACTCAGTCGCGACCCAGTCGTCCTTCACCAAACCCTAAAGCTCCTCTCCGACATCGCATCCCACCGCCCTAACCTCTCTCGCCTCGTCTCCGACTCGGTCCGCACCCACTCGCCCCTCTCTTCTGAGTCGACCCGCCTCGCCGCTGAGTCGCTCGACGTGCTCGCCTCGATAGCGGAACGCGACGGAACCCTAGTGGAGCTCGACGACCGGTCATTCGTCTCTTTGTGCTTCGGTCCCTCCGTGTCTATACGGTCATGGCTTCTCAGAAACGCCGAGCGGTTTAGCATTGGGCCGTACGTGTTGCTCACTCTGTTTCTAGGGTTTACCAAGGATCCATACCCGTACGTGAGGAAGATCTCTCTGGATGGACTCGTTGGATTGAGCAAGGCCGGTGATATCGAGGACCCTGGTATGATTCAGGGCTGTTATTGCCGTGCCGTTGAGCTTCTTCGTGACATGGAAGATTGCGTAAGATCTGCTGCGGTTCGCGCTGTAAGATATTTGTCTCTAAAATTTATTTTCCTTTTCTTTGTCATTGTAAATTGTATCTAAAATTTAGGATCTCTCTATTTTATGGAAAACATTTCATCGTCCAGATTAGATTTTATAGATTTAATGGTTTATGTATTATTGCTATATCATTTAAACTGAAGCACTATTTCTTGAGTTCTACCAATGAGAAGTAGAGTGCAAAGGCTATGATGACGATAACAATTTCTTTTCCTTCCCCTTTTAATTATAGTTTCTTGTTTGTTATATGTTGCATGGGATCAACAAAACGGTGGGTTTTCACGTTTTAGTATGTAAACCCTGTGGAAGGGATTAATGCTAATGGACTTTCTCTATGCTGTAATTTAGGTGAGTGCATGGGGTCTGATCCTCGTAGCATCCAACCCAGAGGCAAAACTGCATTGGTCGGATGACTTATTCGTCAAGGTATTGCTCAAGACTTTTCTTTGTCATTTATATGACATTGTTGTCCTCTCTTGTTTCTGCTGTGTGCATTAAATTTGATCGCGCTATTGTTCCTGGCGCATCAACAGACGAATGCTCATGTAACTTTATTGTCAGTAATATGTTCTGTGGAATTAGCTTGACTGTCCTTGTTCATGATGCTGTTGTAGTTTTATCGTGCATCTTTGAGAATTTTGTCTCCATCAAGTAACCTTATAAAAGTTAGAATAAATAAAGAATACTTTTGTTCAGGCAGTAGACGGGAAGGAACTGTCATAAATTTGACCCAATTTTATTGCATAGGTGCCTGTGATTTTTGTGTTAGGCATCTCATGAGTTCAACTGTTATTGTAATCTGGCATTAATATTCTCTCTCTTTCCCCCCTGCGATGTTCATGCTTGCAATTTTGGATAGGCGCACTAATCTGATTGAGTCAAATATTGTCTAGGAGCTCTTCATGGAAATAAATCATCACCCTTACCTTGCATCAGGTGTATGGTAGGACATTCCCTTCCTGTCATATATTGTCTCAATGTATGTTATTTCATATGATTATTTTAAGCATTTTGTGGAGTTCTTACCATGATATCTCATGCATTTTGTACACTTGCAGCTCTGTTCTATGGGAAGAGATATGAGCATGGAGGTCCGAGTTGAAGCTTTTGATGCCCTTGGGAAGATACAAATGGTGTCTGAGCATATTCTTTTACAAACCTTATCTAAGAGAGTGCTAGGGATCACAAAGGAGATGAGATCTCTTGGTCAGTGCCCTGCTGAACAATTTGAAATATTGGCATCGAGTATGGCTGGAGTTTTAGTGCATGGGCTTGAGGATGAATTCTATGAGGTAACTTTTGTTGCCTCTGTCGTTGCACTTTCTTTTTATTACGTTTAACTATAGATGTAGCTTTGATATCTTTTATGTTTTCTAATCAACATAACCTCAGACCACGGCCTTTTTCTAGAGATGCTTATGCTATGATGGTTTGTGAGACTGCTGTCCAGTCCCCTAGATTTTTTTCCCCCTTAATTGCTTTTATTGTCAATTTGAACTGTGATTGGACTGAATTCTTGGTTTTACATTTCATCCAATTATGCTCACTATCATAAATATATCTATTTTTTAGATATGTTACTTTGGGAAAACTTCACTTTAACCCTCCTAAACTTTCATCACATTTGCGATTACCTCCCTAAATTTAAAAAACTCTCAATTTAATATATTCATATTTAATTTTTTTTTTTCAATTTCACTACTTCGTTAGGATTCCTAACGGATGGGTGTCAAAATTTCCAAAATAACCCTCATTTTTTAGGAAAGAAAAAAAAATTGCAAGGATTTAAGCGTTGGTCATGATTTAACGGAATTCGCAAAAATACACACGCTTGAATCTTTGAAATATATATATATATATATATATATATATATATATATATTGAAAATTTTGAAAGGACGTAACTGAAAATCCTAACGAATGGGTGAAATTGAAAAAATTTGAAAGATGGATACACTAAATTGAGAGTTTTTTAAGTTTATGGGGGAATTGCAAAAGGGGCTATAATGCAGGGGGATTAAGTGAAGTTTTCCCTATTAGTTTAGGAACCATTTGATGATTTTATGTCACTTTTGGGAAACTTGTGATATTCGTCGATAGTTTTGTGTCCCACTTATAGAGATCTTGTTTGACTTTGACTGTGTTTGTTCTATATGGATTAGATCCACTTTCTCATACACATTGTTCTTGATTATTTGCTGGTGTTTGTGCTAAATCTGAAGGTTAGAAAGTCTGCCTGTCATTCCTTCCGGACACTCACCATCATCTCTGCAGAGTTCGCTGGGAAAGCATTAGATTTGTTGATGGATGTACTAAATGACGATTCAATTTTTGTCCGATTACAAGCTTTGGAGACTATGCTGTATATGGCAACCTTTGGCCATCTAAAGGTCCAAGGAACACACATGCATATGGTAAATTTCTGATCCTTCAGGATGACCCTGACTAGATTTCCAATTATACCATATATTAAATGTTTGATGAATTCGCTTTGCGTACGGTCTATGAACGCAAGATGCACCTTCTATAATGAGGTGAAACTAGCCATTTAGATGGTTCTGTGAGTGCTAGGTTATCTCACAGGATTTTATTCCATGGAGTGACTGTGTGACTGAAATTTTGAGTGTGGAATACCGATGGAGTTGCTTTGGATAAAGTACTTAAGTTTTCTGAACTCCTAACCAATAAGGATTTTTTTTTCTCCTTTGGATATTCCTAAGGTTGTTCTTCCAATTTTTTTTTGTCCAAATAAATCGTGATTATATTCCCTCTTTTGGTATATTCTGTTTAACATTTGTTTGGTTGCATTCTTAACAATTTCAACTTGTTCATTGTAAGTTGTGACATATCCATTTATACTTGTTTTGTGCACCATGTAACCTGTTGAAAATATGAGTAGCATACTGGTCTGATTATGTACACAATTTGATCTTGCAGTTTCTTGGCACTCTAACGGACAGTAATATGATCATCAGATCTTCTACGCGGAAAATACTTAAATTAGTGAAGCTGCCAAATATAGAGTTATTTAGATTATTTGTTGATGGCCTCATTGAAAGTTTGGAAAAACATCCACAGGTTTGCTTTGTTGGACCAGCGTGTATATATATGTATGTATGTAAATTTCTTCTTTATTCTGTTACTTCTTTGGCTGATTCATGTTACTTCTTTCCAGGATGAAGCTGGCATATTCTCTGCTTTGTTTCACATTGGCCGTAATCATGGGAAATTTGTGGTGTCCATCATCAACAAGGTGTCTGAGGAGGTTCGTATGCTATTACTGAATCCATTACCTAGATAATCATGGATCACCCATGCCCCAAGTTAGGTTTTTTTTTTTTTTTTTTTGGGGGGGGGGGGGGGGGTGGGGGACAATTTCTGTGTGTGCTCATCCTTTAAGAAAATTGTATTTCACTTGTCCTTGTACAAATTCTGTCATGATGCATAATGCAAGACTTTCATTATAAAAGCATGTAATCCTTTCCTGTTCTCCTAGGGTCCTGTTCTTCTAAGGCTTTGGCTACGCTTGACAACCAACTTTGCCTTTGTTTTCACTTCTCCCAAAAAAATGTCGACCTCTTTTCAAAACTATTACCAAACAACTTTCTTCAATTTTCTCTCACTAAAAAAATTCAAATTTCATCTTTATATCATATCAATCACTTCTTATTACTATTCAAACAAAAAATCCACAACAGAATTCTTTACCAAACTCACTATATTACTTTGAGTTGGTGAGGTTAATATTAGCATCCAACCCCAAGATCATACCCAGCCAGCCAGATGCATTCCTTCCAATGTAGCCAAAGCAAAATTTCACAAGAGTTTACTATTTTAGTTAATGTGTTAATCCGGTTTAAGTAAAGAACTTAAGCGTTATCAGGACTAGCTTTCAACTATAACATTTGAATCAATCATCTCTATAGTTCAGTTATTAATTTTGAAAGGACATGAAATTAAAAACTTGGATATCTGGCAAAGTAAATTAAAAAACACAAAACAGAATTTATCATGTAAATAAAAACTTTTCCATGCTGATTACTACTGAAAAGTCAACTTAGCTGAGCTGTTGTCCTGTCCAGTTGGGTCCGACATGCTGAATACATCATATTCCATTGTTTGTTTTAGTTAAATTTGAAAAAGAAGTTAGATAAAGATGGCATTAAATAGCAATGAGAGCAAACCTTGAATCACAGTTCAAATCTCTCTAGTTTGATCTCTTTTTTTGTTTATGATTATTTCAGTCTTTCAATTATTTTTTAAAATATATATATATATCAGTCTCTCAAATTTGTCTGTATTCATCATTGGATTGAATTTCTCAAGAAATTTTTTTTGGCAACCCCTTTTTATCTCAACTATGAACTTTAGTATCTATGAGATCTAATTCAACTATTGATCCTTTTCTCTGCCTTTTCATTTACTTCAGGTAGAGCCGGCTTCTGAAGGCAAGCTGGGCTTTGATAGTGCAAGAGTGGCTGCATTGCTAGTTTTGGCCATTTCAGCTCCTCTCTCACATAAGCAGCTTGCTTGCAGTATTCCACCTAGAATATTTTCTTATGCAGTTACATTGTTGGGAAGGATCTCTGCTGCTTTGACTGATGTTATGAGTCAAGATGCTCTTTTGACGTACTTGACTCGATGCAGTAGATCGACAAGATTCTCTGCAACGGAGTTTAATTTCAGAGAGGCGGACCCAGGCTTGCATGTAATTGATATTCCAAATAGCACTAGCGATGAGATCAATGATACTGTTGGGACACCATTGCAGCAAGAAGAAGAGCATGGGACCTCCAAACTTCAGTCTTGGACAATGATGGAGACAATGGAAGTAGCAGCTCCGCTTGTAGGATACCAGCTGGAGGCTCATCATGAAGTAATGGAGGCAATGAATCTTATCCTTTCAAAGGTCAAAGTTATTTGGCCATTAATACTATCAGGATTTACGAATGAAGTACTAAGGACTCTAAGGTTGTAATATTGTTTTCTTTTCCATTGACATGTTTTCTGTTTCTATTTATGGTGTTTGGCTTTATATATGGGTCCTAAGCCTTCAAGCCTCCTTTAAAACTCTGTTTAGCCTTCATGTTTTGGGCTGTATACCATTTTTAGTCTATATAGATAGATAGTAAAGGAGAGATAGGAAACTCTCAGCCATAGATGTAGGCTGGTTCATGGGATTGAGTGACATCTGTCATCACAGGGGCCTGCATGTTCAACAATATGAATTATTAAGTACATGGATTTCATTTTTTAGAATTTTTTTTTAAAAAATAAAATAAAATAAAATAATATATATATATATATATATATATATATATATATATATATATATATTTGAATGGCCCTCATAACCTAATACTCTGCATGTTTTGATTGCCATTGATTGCCAGATTTGTTTACAACTTCCCAGTATAAGATCCTTTCTCCCACTCCTCTCTAATGCAGGAGTTTTAAGGAAGAGTTGGCAGCATTCACCTCTGAGTCACTTGGATCTGGTGGCGCTGTAGCATTTACATTGCAGTATCTCCGGGTAATGAAACAGCTTGCAAAGGTTTGGGAACACTTTCTGCCTGCAAAAAAGCTTTGTTCTTCTGGAATCGGAGAATTGGACCTTGTGTTGGGAAAACTAGACATTGGGCTTAGAGAACTGAGGAGAAGGTTTACAGGTTTGTCTTTGGAACAAGAGTTGCAAATCTTGGAGCTCATACTTCTGAGTTGTACTCTCAGGTTGTGTAAAGTTGAAATCTGCTGCCATTTTGCTTCTTTGAAAAAGCTATCTGCTACACTGTCAGATGTAGATTCCATCCTCAAATCAGGATATATTGAGCCATCCAATTTCGTTAGTGAAGTTGGAAAATTGTTGTGCCTAATTGGAACCTCTGGCAGTGGAACTTCTTGCAGTCCATTTCTGTTTAAGGAATTGCTTAAACATTTCTCCCTTAAGCAGTTTGTGCTTTGTGGAAGACTCGATCAGGTTAGGGCAGAACTGGTTGTTCCTGATAATGACTCTGAAAATCCTCTTCATTTTGTTTCACGACTACCTGTTGGTATACCATGCAAGATTACTCTTCATAATATACCGAGCGAGAATAAGTTGTGGCTGAGAATGACTACGGATGATGAATCAACTCAGTTTGTCTTTTTGGATTTGAACCTCTTTGGTAGCAGTGCTGAGGTCAGAGAATTTACATATGTCGTGCCCTTTTACAGAACCCCAAATGCAATTTCTTTCGCATTGAGGGTCTGTCTAGGTATGGAATGTTTTTTTGAGGATGTTTCATGTGTCAAAAGATATGGAGGTCCAGAACGTGAGCTAACATACCTTTGCCAAGAAAAGGAAGTTTATCTGTCCATGATTATTTAAGACTGAATTGTTTGTTTTAGTGTATTATGGCAGTTCAAAACATTACTCTTTATCTTTACATATAAGATATCTGCTATCGGATAATCAAGAGTAATGTTATTTAGTAGATTGCTATATGACTGCCATACAACTGAGATGATGTGACATTAAAAATCAACCATTAGTTTTTTTTTTTTACAAGTGCTGATCCAAGGACTAAGTTTCAGTACCACATTGTCGAATTGTATGGCAATCGTATAACAATTTACTAAATAGCATTCCTCAAGAATCAATGGATTGAATGATTGTAAACCCTAGAAGTATTTCACTCATATGGAAGGCCATGGAAAATGGCACTCATCAGCCTGAAGGCTCTAGACCTGCTTTATATGCTAGTCTTGAATAAGTGTGGACTTATTTTTAAGTTATGGAGGTAGGTACATTGATTTCAAGTACAAGAGTATGGCTGATGTTTGAAAGAAGGAGATAGAGAACCAGCTCATTTCTGCTCCTCCAACATTTTACCAAAGAATGCCTTATGGTTACCACTCTGTTCTTTCAAGTTGTTTGCGTGGCAATTTCATCAAAGTTTGCTGACTTGGAAGCTTTTGAATTGAATATTTATATATTCTGTTTATCTTTTCTAAAGGTATGTTTCGGCCCTAAAGTTTTGAGCCTTTTATTTTGATTCCCTTTCTTCCCCAACCTTCATATCTGCAGTGATTTTCTAGCGAAGAACTGACATATTTTCTGTTATGGAAATTAGCACGTTACAAGTATGAAGAATGAGCTGATAGCTTTTGAGAAGATGAAGACGGAAGAACTGTCTCTTCCTTCGATGTTCCAAAATCTTCTTTAGTATCTAATCCCTTTAAAGATGCCTGTCTCTGCATTTTTGTTGAATATGGTATGTTTTGACCCCTCAAATTTGTTTACTTATTTTTTTCTCCTTTATGTGCTAGGTTGGATTGTTGTGAAGGGATAAAGCAGCCGGAGTGGCTATACTCGTGCAGAGGTAGCACATATTTAGTGTTTCTTTTTCGCAAGTACATAAATAAATAAATAAGTACGCTTTTCTTGATGCTGTGATATATCAATGCATTATCACATCTAGAGGTTTTTGTTAATAATGGAACCATCTGAATCATCCCAGCCTAGTTATGCAAGAGAATTTTATTAATTGAACGAAGATGGAGTATCGATTTTATTTAACATCAGACCCAAAAGCATAAACTTTTCGAAAGTAAATCAAGCTCACGCCACTCCCTTCTCTCCCCCGTCCTGTTAACCCTGTATTAAATGTGGGCATTGCACATGGAGAACATATGCTATCTTCAAAATTGGACATCTAGATCTCACTGAAAATAAGACTCTAAACATCTTTGTAATGGTCAATATCACAATCTGAAAAGCGTAAAAGCTTTCAGTTAAGGACAATTTTTATTTAATTTGGGTTGGGGGAAATTCTTTCAACGCAGACTGTTAAGCTGACATGTTTTCAAAATGCATGTGAGAATATGTGTCATGTTAATAATTGGATGAGAGAAAATTTCTCGAACCCAATTTGGAGGAAATTGTCCTTTAGGATATGGGCCAGTATTTTTTTTGTTATATAATGGTTCTTGCTAAGGCAGAGCAGTGCGTTGATGCTTAGCCAATCCACATCCTTGTTCATGTTCCTTCTCTTTTGGAAGAAAAAGTGCAATATTAGTCCTTGTGGTTTTGCTGAGTTGTAAATAGCTTTTTGAAGTTTAAAATGTGACTGAATACTCTCTGGAGTATGCAAAAAATACAAATAGGTTTTAACACATTTTCTGTTAACAAATTGGACGGAATTCATTAACAGATTCTTTCTAATTTGCTAACAAAAAACACGTCAAGAGACTTATTTGTGTTTTTCTCTATCGGAGGGATTTTTCAATCACTTTTTAAACTCTATGGAGCTATTTGCGACTTGGTAAAACCACGGGAACGGATTTTCCTAATCTTTAGAGCTGAATTGTTTACAACTTCATACGTCATTTGTTCGGCCAAAAGTGTTGTTCCTCTATACTTACTCAACTCATACTAGTTCACTTGCAGCTTATTCCCAAATAAAAGCTAGTTGCTTATAAAAGAGGGCCTGTTAAAAGCATGGAAAGGTATCAAGAAAGAAAGCACAGTAAAGAGGCTAATAAGAGCTACTCAGGATTGAAAAAGAATCTCCTTTATTTCCAGCAGTCCGAAGCTTATAAGCAGGAATCGACCATTTATGAGCAGCATTCCTGCAAGGAAGGGAAGCTTGACTACAAAGATGCTTACGGGAGTACTTTATTTGGGCTGCTAAGTGGAAGTTGAATTAGAAGCTGACTATCTCAGTTTCATTCTCTTAAAAGTTTACTCTGCTTCCCTTCCATATTTTTCTGACAACTTGATAAATTTTATTTTCTTTTTTTTGTATTAGTATGTCGTAAAACCAGGGAAAAAAAAAAATTAGAAAAATGTTGCACATAGATTGGTTAACTTGAGATAATTTGAATTGCTCCAAGACTCGCAGAGCCTTCATATTTGAAGCTGCTCTTGATGGCTGTAAAGCCCATTACAAGACTGTCAACAACTTCGGCTTAATCTATTAAATTGATGTTTATCTTTAGAATATGTAATTCTCATATCGCTTTTTTAATAGAATTATCGGATCATGTGATTCACGTGTTCTTTTCAATTTAATAGATTGGATTGGAGGAATACTTTGTCCAATAGAAGATGTCACGAGAGAGGAAAAAAAAAAAAAAAAATCCTTCCATGCTCCCTTCTCAATGGTATAGAAATAAAACATGTAGGAGTTGCTATTCTTTTCAACTATTGGTGATTTGAGACCATCATGGCTACCACTCAATCGTTTGTCCATCAGAAGCGTGACAAAACTCCGAACAAATTGATGGTGTTTCTTACTAAACTTCAAGATTTAATAGGGCATTAAAATATTCAAAAATATTAGAAGCCCCAAAAACTGATGGCCCCTAAATTGATTCAGATAAAGATTCATATGCAATCCAGAACATTTCTTCCGCATGTGCATTTCCATCCCATAAAATCTACTCAAAAAAAGGCTGAGACGAAGTTGCCTATGTCAATGGCCATCATATCAATTAGCAGCTTCTTCTATAAACTTGAATAATATCAACTACGTGAAGCCTCCTTTCATATCTGATTATAAGCAAAAGCTGACAGGAAGCACCTTTTCCCAATGGCCCTTGTGGGGGTTTCCTGCCAACCCTGACCATCCTTGTAAGTTTCAATCTGTCATTACAATACAAAGGAAAATCAGCAGTTCAAATTGATGTGACAAAAAAAAGAAAAAAAAAAAAATTGTGCACCAGAAAAAACCATAGCAAAATGTAACTCACTGTGTCAACAATGTTTTGGCAAACTTGAATCCCTCCAATTACATAGATAGATTCATTGACAACACCAACGGCAGCATACCCCCTCGGGTTTTTCATTGGTTCCCCAGTCATCCATGATTCGAGACGTGGATCAAATATTTCCACACTTGGAACCATTGCACTTCCATCATATCCACCCAGAGCATATCTGTAAAAGTAAACATCCATAGTGAAGACATGAATGCGCCGAAATTTAAATATCAACATACAATTAGAGAGGAGTAAAATGTGTTCTTGAAGAGAATAATTTCAAACACAATCAATGGCACAATAATTCTTTTCAAAAGTGGCTCGCGGATCTGTTCATAGCAGCCCTCATTCATCAACACATCAATCTACAAATTAGGTGTCAGATTGTTGATTATTTGGCAACTTCCCAACAGCAAACAAAGTTTTTTTATGTGAAATTTCTCATCCTTGTTAAAAAAAATTATTAACAAATAAAGAGCTTAGTATTATGAGTTCCACAACTGAATATGAAAAAATATAGCTTTACTTTGGACAGAATGATAATTATCTATATGCCCAAGACTCATATCTAATAATCTAGTGCACCATCATCTATTTCCTTGGACACCCATGTGCAAGGTCATTGATAGAGTACAAATGAAAAACTTAGGCTCTATTTGTTAATGTGTTTTTTTTTTTTGGGGGGGGGGGGGGTTTATGAGTGATTTGTGTGGTAATATTTTTGTTTTGAAAAGAGAAAACAAAAGACAACAAAATTTTTAACAAACGGAGCCTTACAGTTTTTCATTCAAAACAACCAGGGAATGGGAGCCCCTCTTTGTACTCATACTCGCAATTCTGGTCCAAGAATGTTCTCTGGGGTCAAATCTCTCAGCAGACCTGAGGCAGAAGAAAATTCCAGTCAGCCCTTGATACAGAGGCATTTAAAAATACAAAAAGACAATCTTCAAGGTGCAGTAATTCTACAGCTTTCCTTCTTTTTAAATGTATTAAAGCCCTCTTAAACTATTATGTACCTCATTTGTGTAGTGTGTGTGTGTGTACATACCCCCTTTTTTATAGGTGTGCATGCTGCTTATGTGTATGCGGGTGTGTATCCACAAATATTTTGCCGGGCCAAAAACACATAGATATGTTCTTCTGAATGTATCTTTTGAGTTCATGCATTTAGATGTGAACACATGGATATGTAAACACGGGTTTAGAGAGAAACTGAGAAGCAAAGAAGTGATATCTTACTTCAAGTAATCGTTCCCATCATATCCACCAGTAGCATAAAGCACTCCATTCAGTTCCACTACAGCAAGAGCGAACCGCTGGAAAAATAAAAGAAACACGTCTGAGGACTAAGTGTTAATCAATTTGCACAAACATAAAGCATTTGAGAAACAGGAGGATGTACCGTAAGGGCCAGAAACACATAAAATAATGAATGAGGCATGAGATAAGAAACACAAGTAACTTGTACCTTGAGCTAAGCAATATACATTACCTTTTAAGCTAACCAATATATATTACCTTTTGTAACATTGACTGCGTTGGGATCCATCTTCCAATGTCTAAATCAAGCATTTCAACATCTGAAAAAATTTCGACACCATTCCCCCCACCAATGGAAAATATTTTGTTATCTAGAGTAGCTCCGGCTAAACTTCCCTTTTTTTGATTCAGTGAAGGGCGCAAGGTCCACTGATCATTAGCTGGGCTGTATGACTCAACTTCACAGGAAGTTGATAGAAATGTTAGCAAAACTTGAATTCCAGTTAAAACATTTTTTTGAAAAGTCGGTAGGAGCTCATACCTGTGTCATACCACATATAACCATCTCCACCACCAAATACGTAAAGCTCACCATTCAACTGTGCAACTGAAGCATATGAACGGATAGAGCTCATTGGCCTAAGAGATTTTATCACATCCTGAGAAGGATAGTAAGTATCAAATGCTGCCATCCACGATTCACCGTCATATCCTCCGACTAGAAATATTGACTCATTAGGATCCAAATGGAGCTCATCAACTGCCTCAATAACCATCTCATTAACAAGTGCCTCAGTAGGATTGGGTACAGGTTCCAATGTCACACAAGAATCTTTCAACTGCTGAATTTCTATTTCAGCCTCCATCTACACAACCAGGGTAAATGGTGTTCATCCAAACATGAAGTACAGGAGCAAAATAGAAAGTTGAGTGTACACCTCCTACAAAGGGTGTGCAATAGCAAGTTGCAAGAAAAAAGAGGCACAGCATAAGCTTGAAGCCTCTGGCGTATGGATTGTAATTCTAATTTGAAATGAAAAGTTTAGACATATGAACTGTACGTTACTTGCAGTTATCATTTATTTAATATCTAGATTTTGAAATAAATTTTATTTCTAATTTCTCATCCAAGCTTCTTCCACGTTCATGGGCCTGAAATTTTCATTTAGTTGCCTAATCAACCAATCAGAGCAACTCTCTGTCCTCATTTTCCACAATCCAGTGGGAGTATCATCTCTACGTGGTTTTTTCAACTTCGATCAACCTTACAAAAGCATCTTTAAATTCAATAATCCTAATTTTTGACAGAATCCATTCAAGTTATCATTTTTCTTTGTCAAACACCTTTTGTTCCTTTTCCTTTCTTTTTTTATGAGTCAAAATCATTGTATACAACGAAAGCAAGGTACATCATTTATTTATAACTTACTTATCAAAAAAAAAAAAAATCATTTATTTATAACTCCATGCAGAAATATCTCATACTAAATAGGGCATTTACTGGGGAAAAAAAAATCATCAAAATCAGAAAGATTACAAATTTGAAATGGCAACATTTCGTGAAAAGTTCAAACTGAATTCATACCATCCTCTACAGCTAACTGCAGTTTTCAAATGGCCACATGTACATTCCTTCACATGCCAATCAGAATAAGATCAAGCCACTAAATTCCCATGGGATGATCAAACAACCCCTCAGTGCATGCTTTTTACTTTGCTTATTTAACAATCCAAGATATAAGGGTCTAAAAATAGTTATAGAAAATCGAAAACTTAAACATTAAGAGCATAGCAAGGAATACCAGCTTCTGCTCCAAAATACCCATCTTCTGAGTTTGTTCTGCAATAAAAGCCTTTAGCTCTTGCACCTCTTGACTCAACTACATATGCACATAAGAACATATGAGAATGGTTGTAAACAATACCAGACCTAACAGAGACACCACGTTTAGAAGTCATAGAATGTGGAGAACTGGCATCCTCAATTACCTGAGCTATGGTTGACTGACACTCAGCTGATGAATGAGGGCTCTCTTCTTTTTCCTCTTCTACACCTGTTGGCTTCCCTTGAAATGTTTTGTCTTCCAATTGAATACCACTCATAACAGCAGTATCATCTGCAAAACCCAACATAGGCAAGTCTTGGTGTTCACAGCGAAGAATTGGAAATGTTTCGTCTTCCAATTGAATACCATTCATAACAGCAGTATCATCTACAAAACCCAACGTAGGCAAGTCTTGATGTTCACAGCGAAGAGCCAATTCTTTCAGTTTCATTAATATGACGTTTTTCTCATCTTGTTCGACTAACTTTGCATCTAATTGAGCTTCCAACGGCCGGTTGTCTTCATCAAATGAAGAAGCAACATCTGTAGAATCTGATTTCTGATTTGAGTGATTAGAATGCTCAATTTCCAAAGCAAGTGCCTTAAACCCGTTAACTTTCCCTCCTGCATCATTTTGGGGAAGAGCTTGAAAACTAGTTCTCCACTTTGCAGCACTCTGTGTTACAGAAGTACCTGGGGCAACCGCTAAAGATGCTAATAAGGAAATGAGCCTACTTGTTTGAGCATGGTCTAGCTCAAACCTGAAATGGGTCTGAGAGTAGTAGTTGTCAGCAATTATAGGTTTAAACTGGTTTTCATGAAGTGGTTGGCACTGCAGGCGGACACGGACCTGAACCTTCATGTAGAAAGCAGCACAAAATCAGTATCAGACCCATCTGTTGAACAAAACTCAACATATAAGGTTAACTACATTTACCCTCCTCTAACTACCATTATTTTTGCAATGTTCCCCAATGTTTCAATTTGCAATTAGACCACGTACAAGAAAATTTCATATGATACCTGTGCAGGATATAATGTTTTCTCTGAACCATCAGTGGTCCAGCCATATGGGTTAATATTCATTTGGCCAGTGCTAGCAGCCTCAAAGATTCCGTGAAGTTGTCTATCACTGTAGTTGAATAGGAACAGGGGCAAGCCAGGATCAATATTCTTCACATATGAAAAGTGTTGAGCTGGTAACCCTGTCAAAGTTGAAAAATATATTTCATATTTTGTTGGAGACAAATATATGAAGAAAATGACAAATCAGCAGCAAACATGCTGCTCACAAATTAATAAGATTTATAGTTTGTAATGTACACAAATAATGCGCTTCACTTTTTCTTCTGATCATGATGCTTTTGTGCTTATAGAAGGAAGTTCAAGGTACAGATTGCAGTTACGATTAGATTGCAATTAATAGGAATAAAGTCAGTATAACTTTGACATAATTTGCTCAGGAAGCATTTTTTTTTTTTTTTAATAAGTACTAAGAAAAGCTTCACAATACAAAATGAAAATTGAAAGCCCAATGAGAAAGACAAAATCAAAAGTAAGTTGCTAGACACACAACGAGGGTAGATGACTGACCAAAGAGTTGTTTAAAGAAACATTCTTTTATGGTGCTGTTCTTGCAACCAAAAATGACCCCACCCAGGTGACTCTTCCCCAAATTTCTGGTGGAGACAGAGCTGCTCAACGGATTTGGAGAAGAAGATGCACTTTCATTAATAATAAACGTCTGTGTTTTCCTCCCTGAAACCATTCTGTAATTCAGAGGCAAAACTATATCAGAAACCCAGACAACTGTGAAAGAAGAAGCTATTAATTAAGCATATTTAATTCATGATAGTGAGATCACTGGTGAAAAAACTATAGGGGACAAAAGTTGAAATGAAGTCATTGACTTTCCTCGTAAGGCAAGTCACTAAACCACATTAAAGGGGATCAAAAATGAAATTTTGACAATTGTATGACAATTTACAATATGGCGTTTTATGTGAGTTATCCAAATTAATTATGATAAGGGTTTTGAGGTATTGAGCTCAGTTTAACTCAGTACATGAAGCACAAGCCTGAGACACATTGAATGCAACTTATGTAGCTCATGAACATTTAATCAGGAATGGTTCGGAGCAGAGAAAATATTATGAGCTTGAAGGTTCATTCCTCGGGCAATGCCACAAGAAGCATAATTTCAAATATCATTCACAAAAAATAAAAAAGATCTTGAACACTGTGATCCACATTATTGCTCTAAAATATCAGCCAACAGAAATATAAAAGCATAATACTTTCAAATAAATGAAAAATAAAATAAAAATAAAAAATATCACATTGACAATGAGTAACATGTTGAAGCGAAGAAATCAATAGTAACATATTAAATATAGCCCACTATTCCACTACACACATATAGTTCCTAAGAAACCACATAGCAAATAAACAAACGAAATGCGAAATAGGCAAATAGTATTCAATACCCGATGAATAAACCCCAGAAGTACCAAATGGCTAAAAAAGTTATGGTTCATCAAAATCTGAAAGGATTCATCAAAAACTCAATAATGGAAAAAGTAACATAAAGAAAAGGAAAGTAGACAATAAAATCGCACAAACCCAGTTCTCTTATTCTAATAACCTAATCGACCAGTGATCAATACCCTAAAACCCAATAAACTCCGCGGCAAAAAAAAAAATCCAAAAAATAAAGTAACCAAAAAAAATTAAGAAGAAAAAAGTTGATCGTCTTAATCAAAGCAATCCATTCACAAAACTCCTCGCATTGTTTGCCTTACTTGTTCAGAAACATAAAGCGATCAAATTTTCAGAGAGAGAGAGAGAGAGGGAGAGAGGGAAACGTACTCTGAGAGTGGGGTTTCTGGGCACCAAAACCTTCGAGGAAACTCACGCGAAGCGCGAAATGGAACGACAACGACAGCAACTTATATGACAAGCAATGACAGAGAGTGGAGCAGAGGCAGGTTGACACGTCATTACCCAAAATGGAAACTTTGGGTTATTCAATTTTGAGCGGAGAAAGAGGAGGAATTAATTTATTAATGTGATATAAAGTTGAGATAAAATGATAAAAGTGTAGAAAATTGTTTTTATTTTTATTTTTATTTTTATAAGTGTATAGAAAATTGTTTGATAATGTGAAGAAATGATTGCCAAACATAGCCAAGAGCCTCTTTGGAAAAATATTTAAGAACCCTGCGTTTTTTTTTTTGGATTTTGCTTTTTAGATCTCAAATTTTTAATTTGATCAATTTGAGACTTTAGTTTACAAAGATTTTAAATGTGAGATTTTTGTTTAATCTTTTATTCAAATAAAACAAAAAATGAGATAAAAATTCTATTATGTCATCCTTATTCAAATTTTAAAAACAAATTTTTCTAAAAAAAAAATTCCAATCAGGTGCATGCCACTCCAAACAAAAGGGTGGTCCAACCACCACCCCTAATACAAGCGGAGTTGTCATCAAGGGATAGTTCAATCGGCTGGAAACCACGCCTCATAAAGCGGAGGTCACTAGTTCGAATCCTCCCTCCCCCTCTTGTATGGACATGTCAAAAAAAAAAAAAAATACAAGCGGAGTTCACGTCCACCTCTAACAAAGAGAAATGGCTTGCAGTCATCTTGTTTAATAAAATTATTTTTTAATTTACAATTTTTAATAGAAATGACACAATATGTTTGCTGTTATTTTATTATTTGTTTGAGAAAAAAATTGATACAAATTGACAAATTTAAATTTCATAAACTCAAATCTTAAATAGATAAAATTAAAAATTGAAATCTGAAAGGCAAAAATTGAGGGAAAAAAAAAATATATATATATATATATATATATATATACATAAAGAATTCCAAAATTTCTATTTATTTTATATGATCATGCGTTACTGCGTGTGTACCTTTTCCACAGAATGTTTTCTTCGCCGTGGGTCAATGTATTTGTTGCAGCCCACATGGTTTGCATGTTGTGAGTTAAGAAAATACACCCTTTGACCAGCCCTTTATTTTATTTTTTTTAAAAAAAAAAATTTTAAAAAAAACTAAATACTGATTGACATTATAGCAAAATAAAATAAAAATATGATGTATAACATTACTTGTGAATTAAATCAATAAATAAGTATATATAATACGGACCAATTTATGGTTGGCAAGTGATGCGCTTAAAAGAATAAAGATAAAATCTCATAATGTCGAATTAACAATTAAAGGATATTATTGGTAAGAAAAATTATTGGGATACTACAGTTTCTACTTCAATTTTATTACAAATTTGTGTGTGAATTGTCACGTCAGGTTGTAAAGAATTTGTAACAAAAACTATATTGCCTCTAATAACACTCTTCTTAGTAATTATATACTCTAGCATCAAATTTATATTGAGCATAATTTTGAAAGAAAGAAATCTAATTAATTATAGCGACAGATGGTGAACAAGGAAGTGGGAAACAATGAATAATGATATATACCATCATTTTATTATACAACTATCTCTCAATGCTTACGTGGCAATCACAATTAACTCTTAATTATTATTTTTAACAAGAATTGATCTAAGGGTTAATTACTTAATTAAAATTGTACGTTAGCATTATGAGATAGTTGTGAAATAAAATTATAGTTTCTAGCCTTACTCAAAAACTATATTAGACTATGAGTGAATATAATCAATCAAAAAAGTGAGGTTTTGTTGGTGTAATATGGCCATGGCCCATATGGGTCTATGAAGAGAAAGGGACATTGGGCCTAGAGATAGGAGGAACCCCAATCAGAGCTCAAGGCCTGAGTTCTGTTGACTAACTGTTTATGGGCCTAGAAAGTTAACGCTTTGTGGGTTGCCACAAGACAGTTCCAGAGTATAGGTGTAAGATTGGATGGCCAGAATTGGAGTTTTACCCTTACAGATGCAGCCATTGATAAAATGCTCAACCCAAGAAAAGAAAAAGGTTCAAGATTTGTGCCTTTCGGAGAAAATTTGTTTAATTGAATCTGGCGAAGTCGAAATCTACACAGCTACTTCTTCGGTAGAGGGACTTGCAAATATTGAAAAGAAAGGCTTAGAGACATGTCGGGGGTGAGACGGTATCGAATACTTTCGATGTCTAAGTCAGTAAAAGACTTTTAAGGAAAAACTCTTATTACTCAAGTAGAAGAAGGTTTGATCTAGTGTGTATTTCGAATGAAATAGTGCAAGGTATTGACCTTCCCTTTCAAACCCTGTTTCCCTCGGTCGAAGACCATGCTTTTCTTGTACAGTTAAATCACGAGTCGCCCTTCGGTTGGGTGTTGTGTAATGAATTTGTGAGGTAGTTCACCGGTTTTGGCTAAAGGTGTGTCTTAGCAGCCTTCCTTTGTTACTGGTTAGGAAAAATTTAGTGACAACTATTATTGCGACGGATGAGAATGACATGTCCCGTTTGACAACCCTTTTCATGGCTCCGTTTGCCAAACGAGCTTCCTAAAATAGTTTGATGACACGTCATGAGTTTCTCTTTTTTTCAAGTAAATAAAAAGATTGAATGCTACGCGGTTTTATTGTAATAAAAGCTAATACACAGAGAACGATAAAAAAACATCAAAAGACATTTTTCATTAAAACTTGTTTTTTTAATACAAAAGGTCTGCTAGGACTGTAAACCGTCTCCTAAAAATCATTTTCCTATTGTAATTCTTGTGCAATTGTCAAAATGGGTCGATGGGCTAATCTGAATTTGGACTACTCATTTGGAAAGTTGGAAGGGCTTCTTGGTCCAAGCCCAACGGGTAAAATTCAGGTATGTTTCAGTTTATTAAATATAACACATTATTTTACATGCATTTTTAAAAGATTGAGAATTACATGCTCTACAACTAAATCTCAGTTTAATGGACCGAATTAGACTAGCTAGTCCTAGACTCCTACTCCTAGTCCTTCAACTTTGTCCTGTAAACGGCTCGTTAAAATGGCTTAAACCAAACGGAACCAAGTGAACCCAAAGCCCAAAGGTTCGATGGAGGGAGGGCTGGCTGCAACGTGCAATTAGCCACCGAGGCCTGAGAAACAGGTGTTGGAGACGTGTAGTGGATGTAAGCGTCTAGGGACTTGGAACGCGTTGGGTAATGGCAGGGGTTTCCCAACATCCATCGATCAAATCAATCAGTGGCTTTGCTTTAGAATTCAATTTCCTACGTAATATGATATGTGTTGATCATGTCACAGGTAGAAAAATTAATTCAGATTTTTGTTGATCGGGTCTGTCATGCATAGAAACAAAACTGTGGGTAAATCCCTGCACAAAGAGAGAGGTTTCAACTAGGGGTGTTAGATGCATGAGTTCGGTTTTTTCGTAAATTCAGTTCGACACGATTGGTTTAAATTCGATTCCATTTCGTTCCAAAAAAAAACAAATGAACAGTTCATAAATATATATATATGTATAAAAATAAGTTTTATAAATATAAAATCCTATAATTTTACTATTTAGTGTATAAATATTAACATAATAGACATAATATATATAGGAGATGTGTTATTTCTACATCACATTATTATATATCAACTTTATACCAGGACACATTAGATGTGAAACCCATGTATATGGTACCTATATGCATGGGTCTCACACCCTGTGTATCTTGGTTTAGAGTTGATATAAAGTAACATGATGTAGAAAAATCATTTCTCTATATGTAATGCTATAAACGTTCAATTTAGAATGTGAGATGTAGATCAAAGTTAAAATTGTACTGAATTTTAATATATTTTTTTTATTTTTATTTTTTAAAAGTTATTATTAAAGTCCAATCAATCTCAAGCTCAATTGGATGTCGCGTGTTAAGCAAGTTAAGTTTGAGCATGTTCTTACCCAGTCAAATTCAAACAACCATTCAAAATTCGGTTCGAAGTCGAACCGAACTCATATTATGTAGTTGAGACGAATTTGACAACTTCAAACTCAACTTGCCTTAAATACAGACCTATTCTTTCAAAACTCATATTTTATATATAAAATAAGAACTCAAACCAAACTCATGTTTTATATATTCGAGGCGAATCCGACAACTTGAAACCCGACTTTACTCGGATAAATACTTATCAACACTCATATTTTATATATAAATTGCTGGTTCGGATCCGTGAGCAAATTTCTTTATCAGCAATAGTACGTACTTTGGATTCTGCTCTCCTCCGTAGCAACATGATCTGAAACTCGGGGCAGACAAAACCCACGAAGAAATTCAAAGCTAAGGGGCACCAAGTCAACGAAGTCATTTATTCATAAGCTTACTTGTTCAACTCTGCATAATTGTTTGTTGCACAGGGAAGCGGCGATGTTGGGCCAAATTAGAGTAAATAGGGTCCCTGGCCTGTTCAAAGGGTCCTCTCTGATATTCTGCAACTCTGCCGGTCTCACCGGCAATTATAAGATTTTGTATACCTACTGGCAGGCTTTTGGTTCAAACATGTATTTTTTTTTCTCCCTTTTTACTGTGGATAAACTGTCAAGATTAATAGGCCAGTAGCTAGAAAGAAAGTTTTCAGTTCATGGAAGTATCTTTGATCAGCATGGGTTTTCGATAGATTTTGTTCATATTCTTACTGCCCTTCGGTTCATATTCTTCTTGTTCTTGTGTTCCGGAGTTTAAACAAACACACAACGCGTTTTCACTAGCATTTCTTTTTCTACTTAATTATTTCTTTTGTTCTATTTTAAATTGCATTTATCATTTATGTTTTATACAATAAAACATAGTATTTAAAGAGAATAATAAAAAAATTGTTTCACTATTATATTTTACTAATTTTAGTCAACCTCCTAAAAAATGAACTTCTAACTCCACTAATAAGGATGGTTCGACCCTCTCAAATCAGTCTATGGAGGCTAAGGAAGTGACTGAACCACTTCTGTTGTCAAAGGAGGTGATTCCGCACGAAAGCCACCCACAAGCCAACTTTTTCTTCTTTTATTCTTTTTCTTTTTTGTTGTCACAATCTTTACTCATGGGTGGCTCAAACCTTAGGCGATTTAGGCGATTGCCTAAAGCTTCAATTAATAATTATACAATAAATATTTTTTTTAAAAAAAAATTAAGGCTCCAAAAAATATTTGAAGGCTTTAATATGGTAAAAAGTTAATAAAATACTCTTTAATTAAGACCTCCACTTAACAATTGTACAAATAAATGTTATTTTTCAAAACAAATTTTAAGATTTTAATATGGTAAAAGTTTAATAAATAGTTCTTAATTAAGGCCATCAATCATGGTAAAAGTAATTACAAATTAGAAGTCTAAAAAAAAAATTCTTAAATTCTTGTAAAGTCATACTTATTTACTTTTTCTTTTTAAAGTTGATGCATCTAATATATGGTACGGTGTACATGATTCACATGATGATTCAAATTTTTAAAAGACTATCAACATTGACTTCATATACACAATTAGATACATCAACTTTAAATCTTGACCTTTTATTTAAAATGGATAATATCTTACAAGCTTGCAAATTTAAAGAACGTGAAACTTTGGACAGAATTCAGACATAAATAAAGAGGTCCAAAAGTAGGTAGGGTAACACTTCGGCAAAGGTGGGTTAATTTGCTTTGTTTGGACACGGCATGGGTCATGACTAAGAATGATTGAATGCAGTTGCAGGAATTTTCCGAGAAAAAGAAAAGAAAAAAAAGAAAAAGAAAAGAGTTGGAAGGATTACCATTGCCATATATATTAGATCAATGATGAACACTTAAGGAAAAAATATGTATAATGTTTTTGCTTCAGTCTTCAAATTCACATCATTTTATTTATTTAATGAGAAGGTTATAAAAGTATTTTCCCCATATATTATAATCGAAATCCTCGTTCTCTTATCCCTGAAGTAGTGGTAATAGTAATATGTGATGTTCTCCAATAAAGAAGCGCAAATTAAGAAAGGTAGCGAGGAAAATGATGTCTACTTTTTTCAATGTCCCGAAATCGATAGCTTTAATCACATTCTAATCCAAAATGAGCTGTACTCCTTATGTACCCTTGGGTTAAGGTTAAGGTTTAGTCGTTATGGACTCAATGGTGGGGGCGTGAAGAGTTTATAAAATATCGATTATATTCCTTTTCCTATGCAACTGTAGTGGCCGCATTTTGAAAACCTCTTCTTTTTTTTTTGCACAATTATAGGTTTGTTTACATCACTAATGATTATTTGTTAAACCACTATTTGTTGTAAAAAATTAATTCGATGAAAATAAGTAAATGTAATCATTTAATTAATATTTTAATATTATTAAATATATTTTTTTATTTTTTATATTGAGTTTATTTATTTGAGCAAATATTCGGACAACTTAAAATGTCTTCAAACATATGGGTTTACGAGGAGCCTCTCTTAATTGATTGGCATGTTGCACTGAAGGCAACAAAAATCATTAAAGTAATGAAAATATTATAACCTTCCACATGCAAATTACAATCAAGAAAAATGCTGGTTGAAAGAAGCAAGAGCCACGAATATTTTTCATTTACTTTTCATCTTCTTCTTCTCTTTTGTCTTTTTTGAGCAATTTTTTGGACAACTAATTTCACCTCAAAATAATGCTATTTAGTGACACCCACCATACAAATGCATGACTTAGCAGTAATTTTTTTTTTAACAACAATATAATAATTAATTTTTACTGCGACATATATCATCATAATTATATGACCATCCTATAATAATATATTGAATGGCATTATCCTGCTTGCAACAGCATGTTAAAACATAGAAGTACAACATGTTGGTTGGCTTTTTATGATTTTTCTTTTTTTTTTTTTTTAAAAAAAAAAACAGTTTGAATGTTGGCACAAAAAAAGTATAATTAGGAGGCTTGAGACCTTTTGAAAGAGCGATGATTAAAGGGGATTTAATCAGTGAGGTTTGTATTTGGAGTCAAAAGTGAGTTTGGTTAAAACCAAGAAAAGTTAAAAGAAAGAAAGAAAGAATTAGTTTGATAATTTGGTATCATACAACTTTTTACGAGTTCCCATGCGTATGTGAAATCTATAACTGTACTTTATATGATCGTTGCCCTTTCTAGAATATCACTTCCCTCCAAAAACCCCGCCAATACGATCCTTAGCCCTTAGGGTTAGGGAAGCTCGTTTTGTTTTACTTTATTTTCTTTCGAATAGGTATAAATGATAGAAACTAGCTATAAATCAATATAATAAATTGTTATATATGTTAATGTGTTCTTTAATAGGGGAGAAAAATATGTGTTTTTTCAATAGTATATGATTTTTAAAAATTTTTTTAATAGCATTAATAATAAAAAATATGTTTCTCACATGCTTTAATAACACACGTTAATTTATTAAACTGATTTGTAACTAATTATGTCAGGCAAAAAATTTGTATAATTGCCGTTAGATTTTTAAATTTTTTATAAATTTATATCTTAACTCATTTTATTTATAAAAATGTCATGTATTATTTCTTAGCTTATGAAAATCACATATAATTTTTTAATTAACATGTAAGAAACACATGAATTATTTAAAAATAAATAAAATTACTAGATTCACACATGCTCAATTGAGATATGACAGTGTTATAGAGCGGGTTGAACGAAAATCCTTAAACCCAGTTCCAAGAAAATTTACATTCCTTAAAAATTTTGGTTTGGATTTTAAAGTCATGCATTTTTTTTAAAATGCATATTAAATCTGATTTGCAAAAGTAATTTCAAGCTCGTTGTTTTGAAATGCTCTTTCAAATGGGATATTTTTTGTGATTTTATTCAAAAATATATATCTGGCCGGTAAAATCATTGAACCGAACACAAAAAAAAAAAAAAAAAAAAAAATCCAATAAGCTACCTTCATTTGTTATTTAGATATTTCCCCCCATTAATTTGAATTTATTTATGCCGGCCAAGCATGGTTATTATTCCTATAGACCCACATTTGTTTAGTGGTGAAAAGGTAAGAGAGCTTAGGTGGGTAAAATGATGTTGAAGGGGGTCCAATGAGAAGCATGACCACCATGCCTAATCAGCTTTAGTCAGATCCCCAGAAATTCTCTTAACCTCCTTCTTCCCCACACATAACTAACGTTTCTTATTTCTTCCTTCTTTTTCGAATCCAATGCAAATATTCCAGCTTTCCCTCAAAAGTGGGGCCTAAAGGTCCCCTTCCAATTCCATGTTTTCATACTACTAGTAAGTAAAGGATGTAAAGGCCGTCTGTCAAATTTTGCCAATTCCGCTCGCACCCTCAACGTTGAAATTTATTTCTTTATTTCTTTATTTTTACAATCATGGATGGGTTAAGCTCAAAATTATTTTATTTATTTATCTTTAAGTTCTAAGTGATTTTATTTTTTATTTATTTATTGAGTAGGTTGAGCTTTCGTCATATGTTGGGGACATGGTTTTTTTTTTTTTTTTTTTCTTGTATAAATGACTTTCTTTTTATAAAAAAAATATTTTACCAAATAATGAATCCTCTCTCTCTCTCTCTCTCTCTCTCTCTCTCTCTCTCTTTTTCTTTTTTATGTTGAAACTTGTTACATTTATGGCTAAAGTTCTAATAATCTCGAAAGTAGGATGAAATTATGATCTGAATTATTGACTTTAATCAGTGTGTATTTAAATTGTAAGTTATATATTATAAGATTTATTCTTAAAAAAAAAAAGAGAAAATTATCTAATAGCATGTCATTACTCTAAACAAATAATAATCAGTATATCTTATAATTAAGGGTCTATTTGAGTTTGCAATTTTAAAAAGTCTGATTTAAAAATAGCGATTTTAAAAACGCAGTTAAGTGCTTGACAAAATCATAATTTAGCCTTTAAAATCATAGGTTAGTCTTTAAAATTATGCGTTTTTAAAAAAGCATCGCATTTCCTGCGATTTGAAAAAACAGTTTTCTACATTTTCAAATTGCAAATTTTTAAAATGCAATTCACAAAAGACTCATTTTCTACGATTTAGTTTGAAATCACATTTTTTGTCTACGAAAACACAATCTTAACATACCCTAAGTGTAATAATAATAATAATAATTAAAAAAAAAAACTAGTATAAAAGCATGTATCAATGTGATGGGCATTATTAATTACTTCCCCTTTGCTTCTGAGCAGCATTATTGTTAGTTAATTCACTTGATAGCAGATCCCACTATCAGAGTAAACTACAAGAAAGAAACATTAGAGTAGAAACATGATGATTACTGTTTTCTACTATCACTTTGTCTCCAAACTACAACCCCTTTCACATTACAAATCTAAATTTTTTTTTTTACAATAAATCAACTTATAGGCTATGTTACGTGTGAATCGGTGCACATGTATCCTGGATGCATCTAACGATTTTTGTCGAACGACTAATGGCAAAATCCATTTTAAACAAATAGCTTTTCTCATCATTTCAACACTCTCTTGCTTCTAAGGCTTTAGTCAAATTTGATGACCACCTCACAAAAAACCACTTGATTAGAGAACAATTTTGCATTTTGGCTATATTACGTGTAAATCGACAATTGGCCGTGATGTGTATAAAACCAATTGTAATGCGTATACAGACATGATTTAACAATTTTTGTCTAATTACCGACCGTAAAGATTATTTAAACAATACTTTTTTTCAGCTTTTTTAATAAGTGGGACGGCCACCTCAATCAAACTCGCTTAATTATCGAATAATCATGTGTTTCAATTACGTTACATGTGAATTGGAGATTATTTGTGAGGTATGTACAACCAATTACACTTGTATATACATGTATGCATCTAACAATTTGTCTAATAATTGACAACAAGGACTATGTGTTAATTAGTTGATTCCAGCATATAGCTTATTCCAGCATTTCGGCCACCTCACCAGAAGCCACTTAATTAGAGAACAATTATGTGTTAATTAGTTAAAATAAAGTAAACCCTGCCCCAAAGTGGAAGGCAAAATACAGTCAATTTTTTATTTATTTATTTTGTGTTTTCTTTGGACAGTTTATTTGGAAGATTTTCAGAAAAGACAACACTGTTTCACTGTTTGTGTGTAGCCCGAAATTCGAGCTCGGGAGGCGTGTCAGAGAGAGAGAGAGAGGGCCCCACACGTGGCGAGAAAATGAAAAAAAAAAAAAAAAAAAAAAAGCAAAAAAGAGCTGATGGGCAAAAATGGCAATTCGGTTTTTAGTTTTAAGGCTTGTTGGTCCCACTTTTGACGCAATAAACCCGTGCTCTCTGCACGGCTTACTCGTGCGCCGAGTCCTCAATTATTATTACCCCCTCCACACTCCACCGCTCGCCTCTCAACCGTACGAGTAGTCTGAAAACCGGCTCGGCTCGACCGGTGGCTTGATTTTGAAATTCCCAGTCGCACCACGACAGCGCGTGATGTCACACCCTCTCACATTCAAAATCCTTTCCTTTTAAGCTGTTTTTGAATGTTCAAACCAGAATCGCGGCTCAAATCTCTCGTTTCTTCCTGTGTGTGTGTGTCTGTCCCTATCTCTTTCACAGGATAGGGAATCGAGAGCAGAGCTTCATTACACACATTGTCTCCTTTCTCTTATCTCCAAACGCTTTTGCATTTTTCACACACAGATTCCATTTGGGTCTCACTCGAAACACCCATTAATGGAAGCCTCATCGCCCATCTCCATCCAGAAGAGCCCACTGCAAGACCTCCCAGAGGCGTCGCCGAAGCCGTACAAGAAAAGCTTCGTGACCACGCTGATGGAGGCCGCCACGCTTCGCTCTCCTTCCTTTAAGGAGGACAACTACCTCGTTTCCCACCTCAAGTCCTCCGAGAAAAAAGCTCTCCAGGAGCTCAAGGACAAGCTGTCGGCCTCTGAAGCCGCCGATGCCTCCATGTGGGGCATTCCTCTCTTGGGCGGCGACGAGAAGGCGGATGTGGTGCTTTTGAAGTTTCTGCGAGCCAGGGATTTCAGGGTCTCGGACTCGCTCAACATGTTGCTCAAGTGTTTGTCATGGAGAAGGGAGTTTGGAGCTGATAGTGTTGTTGAAGAGGAGCTGGGATTCAAGGAGCTGGAGGGTGTGGTAGCCTATATGCATGGCTATGACAGAGAGGGTCACCCTGTTTGTTACAATGCCTATGGGCTTTTCAGAGACAAGGACATGTACGACAGGATCTTCGGCGACGAGGAGAAGCTCCACAAGTTCTTGAGGTGGAGAGTTCAGGTGCTTGAGAGAGGGATCAAGCTTCTGCATTTTAAGCCGGGTGGGGTTAATTCCATGATCCAGGTCACTGATCTCAAGGACATGCCCAAGAGAGAGCTCAGGGTCGCTTCTAATCACATCCTCTCTCTGTTTCAAGATAACTACCCCGAAATGGTCGCTCGCAAGGTAATTTTCCTAATTTCCTATTTTATTTCATGATCTTTTAAGCACTCAGTTCTCAGTACTGATCTTTGTTGATTTTTCTGGGTTCAGATTTTCATCAATGTTCCGTGGTACTTCAGCGTGCTGTATTCGATGTTCAGCCCGTTTCTAACTCAGCGAACCAAGAGCAAGTTCGTGATCTCTAAGGAAGGGAATGTGGCCGAGACACTCTACAAGTAAAGTTCCCTCTTACTATCAATAATTTACTGTTGCCCTCGGCATTCTTTGTCTATTTGCTGCTCTGCTCTGAGTAATTTGGTTGAGAATCTTCTTCCTTTCAACGTTTTCTGCAAAGATGTTTATGGTTTCGAGACGGCTTTTGATTTTCCAGTCTACTTTTTGACATTTCTGGTCCTGGGTTTTTGTTTCTTTTGATCAAGACAAGCTGTTCTTTCTCTTTGATTTTTGCCGTCTCTGTACAACAACTCTTTAGTCTTTTCCTTCGTACTCTTTTGCGCGGTAATTTCGTCTTTTACCTTTCAGGTTGCTTGTTTGCTAAACTGGGTTTTGCTTTTCTGGGCAGGTTTATTAGGCCTGAGGATGTTCCTGCTCAGTATGGCGGACTGAGTCGACCCAGTGATCTGCAGAACGGTCCCCCAAAACCGGCCTCCGAGTTCACCGTCAAAGGCGGAGAGAAAGTTAATATACAGATCGAGGGGATTGAGGTTCCTTTATTATCTCTATTTATTTCTGCTCCATTAAATCTGTTAGTGAATCCCTTAAAAAGGCTTTTAAACCTATTACGGCCTCCTTTAATTTTATCTTCTTATCTTTAATTTAGACGGCAAATTGTTGCTAGCTTTCAACTTTTACTATAATTTTCTAAGTAAGCTGACAATGTATAATCAGTTAAATGATTAAGAATAACAAAGTCGGATTTTTTATTTAATTATTTTATCAATTATGGTCTGAACTTTTTAGAAAATTTGTAGTGACACTTGTTCATGGGAAATGAGCTGGTTAGTTTTGGATCATGGTCAAAGCTCTATAATACAAAAGAATGGGAGATATAAAAATGGTTTAATTGTAATGTAATTGGGTTTATTAGGCTGGAGCAACGATAACATGGGACATAGTGGTGGGGGGCTGGGAGTTGGAGTACAGTGCAGAGTTCGTGCCGAGTTCGGAAGGCAGCTACACAATTGCAGTGGAGAAGCCAAGGAAGATGGCCGCCTCAGAAGAAGCAATTCACAACTCCTTCACATCGCGTGAAGCTGGCAAAATGGTGCTCTCAGTAGATAACACTGCCTCCAGGCGGAAAAAGGTTGCTGCTTATCGTTACATCGTTCGCAAATCCACTGCCATAGTACCATCTAACTTCAACTATGCTTAATTATATATGTCCAAAAGGGTGTTTTTGATTTTTGTTTTATCTTCTTTTTGAGGGGTTTAATTAAATGCTGTTACTGCTGTGAACTTTACTTTTAAAAACTCTACTTGATAGTACCAATGTAATGTATAAAAATTGGTGGTATTATATATTGCCTTAGTGTAGAAGAAAAGCAGCTCAACTTTGCTTATGTCAGTGCATATATCTGTTTGTCCGTATCTCTAGTTGTGTCCAGAGACACAGTTTTACTTTGCCTTGGTGTGTGGGTGCGGATCTTTGTTCTACTATAGTATCAAGATACTCGACAGCAAAGATGCAATCCATTAGGTCAATTGCGTTCGATTTCATATTTTACGTACCCGACTCTGATATGAGATGATACAAACTTTGGCTTATAGGAAAGGAGTGCCTAGTCTTAAAAATGCTTCCCCAACACTAGAGGAGGGTGTGTTGATGGAGAAAGCCTTTTGTTTTGGTGGAGTGGTTTCTGATAAAGGAGGATTGGTTGGTGGTACCAGGGCATAGTGAAATTTGCTTTGTGTCTGGGTCCTGAAAGGGATTGCTTAATGGTCACGAAGTTTTGCTTTGATTCTCTCTATGGTCTCTTTCATTGAGGGGTGGTGGTGTTGGGGTTATCAAAAGTGGGCCAAAGTGGGGAAAAGATATTGACTGCACTCTGGGGTTGCTGCTTTGGAAGGTTTGGCCATGATATGAGACTACCATCCAAAAGAAAACAAATCATATTCTGCTATTACGATTTTGTAAATTCCAATCAAGATGATGGGTTAATGTCTCGGGTTTTGTCGAACCATGCATATAAGACTATATAAGTCAAGTTTAACCTAATCTGTTTAATGTAATAGGTCAGACCTCTTCTTAATTTTAATCCAACAGCATAGGTTATCTGGGAATGAAGGGAATCCCAAAAATCCAAGTAAAAAGAAAATAGATTCCTATCTAGATGGTGAAAATGTTGAGGTCAAGACAAGGGTTCACGTTTTGAGGATGATTGAACCACATTGTGAACTTGCTCACTTCAGTCTCTCTTTTCTTCTTCATTTCATATAATATCATGGTTCAAACGCTAAAAATCAAAGAGCGGTTCGCATGGAAATGAACCCAGTGAATCATCTGTCAACTGATCAATTAATTACTCGTGTTAGATTTACGTCGGATTTACGAGTAAAACATTGTCGGCACAAATGATCACAATTTTTCTTTATTCTCTATTGTCTCTTTCAGTAAGGGGATAAGATATTGACTGCACTATGGGGTTGCTGCTTTGGAAGGTTTTGACATGATATGAGACTCCATCCAAATGAAAGCAAACGACTTTATGGTATGACGATGATGGAAATACCCATGAATATGATGATGGGTCACGGTCTCACGTTTTAACAAGCTAGCCCAGGGTTCGAAAACTGTGGTGTGTTGTCGAATGTTGTTGATGTATGAGTATCTTATGAAAACTGTCCTGTTCTTTGTTTCTTTCTGTTGGACCTTTTTGGTGAGATTTAACTCAATCTATTTTGAGGGGTATTTTTTTTTTCGCTTAAAAAATACATTTTAATAAGACATAAAAGTAAGGCTAGAACTGCACTTTTATTGTAAGTGATAATCATTATTTGAAATTTTTTCTTTCTTTTTTAATAAAGGCATCACTTATGGTTACGTTGGCAGAGTTGAATAATAATGGGATAAAAGTGATTTTAGTATTCCTAGTAACATAAAGGTGAAATTTTGTTTTGTATCTTTAAGAGCATTGTGTTTAAGTTGTTTGCTAAAATTTTTGTTTTGAGAAAAAAAAAAAAAGACAAGAAATAAAATTTTAACAAATGGAGCCTTAGCCTAAATGTATTGGACCAAGTTTGCATGCAATATGTAAGGTATATATATATATATATATATATATAGAGAGAGAGAGAGAGAGAGAGAGAGAGAGAGAGAGAGAGAGAGAGAGAGAGAGGTTAATATTGGGTTATTAACTTTTATTTTTTTAATTATTCACTTTTATTATTCTAATTATTATTATTTTTTTAAAAAAAAAAAAAACAATTACATTTCAAAGTGATGTGCATGCTTGATCAGAAATGATATTTGTTTAGGCTTAATTAACAAGCCGGCTGCAGCTACTTTAACTCCCACATTCTTATCTCCATTTGGGCAGCGGGTGTGAATGCTATAAAGTTAAGCCATAAATAATGCAGAATTAAATTATGTGTGTCTGGGACTGGGGGTACCTCCCGCCCATAAAAAAGAAGGACAGAGAGAAAAAGTGGAGAGGCATTTATTTATTTATTTATGTATCCTATGACTAAGAGAGAGGGGTGTATGGTAACAGTAGTATACTGCAGTATTAATAGTACGTTCCAAGGGGCCCTTCGTTGGTTTCTTCTTAAAAAAACTAGAAAGTGGTGTACACTCTCAATAATTATCGTACGTTTTGTTGCAGATCAGGTGGCACCATGCCTGCCTTCCCCTGTTGAGATTGTACCATCCACCCCCACGCTTTTTACTGTGATGTATGCTTCTTTCTTTCTTCTATTTTTTTTTTTTTAAAAAAAATTATGTTAAAATATGAAAAATAAAATTGAAAATAATGTGGATGAATAATTTGGAGAAAATAAAAAGAAGATAGAGGAGGCAAGAATTTAAGGTAGTTTGTGTAAAAACACATAAACTAGCAAAGAGTTAAAAATAAGAAGAGAGATATATAATTAAGGTGGTTCGACTTGTGGTTTATATTCATATGTTAAAGCATTTTTGTTAGTTACATTTTTCATTTATTTAATTGTATTTAAGACATTATTTATTGAGAAATAATCTAAACGTTACAAATCTCTTCTACTTTTACATTAACAACAATAAATTTAAATTATTATCTTGTAGCTTTTGTCTCTTGAGTGCTTATAACTCTTGTTTCTTAAATTCTTATAACTCTTGTATCAACAATTTGACTTTAGATTATTCACATTTGACTTAACAAATGTTCAACTAAAATCTAGGTAAATAACATAATTTCTATTTTACCCATCTACTTTTTAAAAGCAATGGCTCGCCATTTTAGTTTTTCACTTTCATTATTCCATTTGAAATATTATTATTTTTATATATTTTAACTATTCATGTATAGGAAAGATAATCGTGCCTATATAGGCCCTGTTTGGAAAACCATCACCCTAAAGTTGGCTGACGTCTATCAGCCAACTTTAGTCAACGAGTAGCTTCTTGACCAAAATGCCCCTGCAGATTGGATGTGTGTTGATCGTTTCAAGGGGGCTTTTTTGACCATTTCAAGTGGGCTTTTTTGTCATGCCAGGGATAATGTGGAAAAAATTGAA
The DNA here is from genome assembly GCF_958979055.1 of Alnus glutinosa. NCBI lineage: Eukaryota > Viridiplantae > Streptophyta > Magnoliopsida > Fagales > Betulaceae > Alnus > Alnus glutinosa. Next base: position 28,836,227 of record NC_084892.1, read on the forward strand.
AAAAAAAATGGTTTTTCATATTACCCCTGGTATGACAAAAAAACCTCCTTTTCAAATTGAGTTGACCGTTTCAAAGGGAGGTTTTTTTGACCATTTCAAGGGGGCTTTTTTGTCTGATAGGGATAATATGGGAAAAATCAAATCTGTCTTACCTTGTTTCACACGCCAGGTGCTGATTTTTTCCAATGCTGAAATTACAAGAGCCTGGGACAACTGAGCATGTCTGGAGGAAATGCCGAAATGGGGGTGGGGAAAGGGGGGTGAAGGTTTTCCAATCAGGACCATAATGTAATAGAGCTTGTTAGTACAATGAATAGTGGAAGAAAAAAATGTATAGTGTTAGTTGAGGTTGTTGATAAAGTGTTAGGTTTTTAGAGCATCTTTAATGGAATCTCTACTTAAAAAATTTCATCAAATTTTGGTGAAAGTTGTCAAAAGACCTTATGCATCAAATTCTTTAAAGTTTCTCTAAAATGGTGAATGACAAAACATATTTTAATTTTAGTTTTAGGTTTAGGGTTATGCCCGAGTAAAACGAAGGTAGATATCTTCTAATTCTGATATCAAATAAAAGTAAGCTTTGTAGCGTTAAAAAGTTGATTCAAAGGATTATAATTTTGTATTTCAGGAAGATTTTTTAATTTTAATTAATATTTATTAAATCAAATGAACCGTTAATAAAAATTTTAAAAAATTGGACAGAATGACCCGGTGATGGTTCAGCGGCTTGGCCCATGCTCGGCAGTGTTTACAAAAACCGAGACACAAAAGAAAAAGACATTCTCGGAAGTTAAGTGATTGTTTATGAACGTCCAGATCACATTAATAAAAGTATAATAAGAGTTTAAAAAGATTCTTGGGGTCCAGTATTATTTTTTATTAGGGGTGACTTGTGAATATCAATAGATTATTAATTAGGTCCCTCCAAAAAACAGAAGATTATTAGGAGATATGAAAATTAAGGAAAAAAATAAAATATAATCTTAGGGACCATGGCCCCTCTGGTCTACATGTGAGGCTCCGCCACTCGGCATAATAAATTGGAGTTCCCTAGTGTCTACTGTCTAGCCTATATATTACAAGGCAAATATTCATTGATATTTAGAAAATTGAATAGATTATTAGATTAAATATGCTAATTTTTTTTTTTTTTTTTTTATTAAGTAGATTTGCATTCTATAAATTATCACAATTTAAATATACCATTCTATACGAATAATATCAGCAATACAATGAGAAAATTCCTTAACGAATACATGTTCCTCACTAAGTTAAAGTGCTTCATTTGCAAGACTGTAGGTAGACTTACTGGCGATTCACAGGACATGAATAACCTTCTACTGTTGGAGACCGTTTAAGACCTCCCGAGCCTCTTCAATTAGATGACCATATTTACTCAAATTACAACCTTCCTTTCGCTTTGTCGAGAATCTCTCTTTTTATTTAACTTGGATTTAGTTGTGATTAGATTAGGTGAGATTACGACACGTGTACGTTGTATCTTGTTATGGAACACGTGTCTCAAGTCCAATGAGTTATTCGGTTCCAATTGAAATTGGGCTCAACCCAAACCCTTTATAAATTTGATTTGAGTTCAGTTTTAATTAAAATTGAATCCATTGAAATTGAAAGACGTGTCCTTCATAACTTATAATGAGACACATGTCTCAGTTTCAACAGATTCAATTAAGGTCTAGTTCCAATTGGAAATAGATCTATTAAGATTGAGACATGTATCCCTTACGTGACTTGTCACGTTATAAGGCACATATCTTAATCTCAATAAATTCAATTCCAACTGAACCCAAGTCAAATCAAACAACAATGGAAAAATAAGTGTCCATCTAGATTGCCATTTCAAAAAACGTTTAACTAAAATTAACTAATGATCCAATTTCAGTTGAAATTGAGCAGTTGAGATTGAAACACTAAAAGTGTCGGCCCTTTGTCCTCCTGGTAGACATGTTCCAAGGCCGAATTTCTGACACGATTATTCTCATGGCCCATCAGTTACCCCAACTCCCCTAATCAACCATTTGATGGGCCAATTATGGCCCATTTAGATAGGTCCTTCTAAGAATGCTTCAGCTTTTTATAAAAGCAAAAACACCAACAGCATTGGATTCTTCACGATGGCACTGACAATTGATAGAACTTGAAAAGCCCCATTTAAGGGATAATTTAGCTAATTTGTTGGTAAACTTGGAGTAAACATTTAAATTTAGGTGATGAAAGTCCCATGTGATCAGTTAGAAAAAAAATTCCTCTGATCTAGTCTATGAAATTGATATCTATTATTTGCGTGATCTCACATGCAATTTTAAAAGCATGAGAGATCGAATCATAAGCTTATGTTAGTTTATATTAAAAATATATATGAGAATTATATGTTCTAAAAACAAATGTCAGTTTAATGTACTCAATTTGATCTTATTATAACTAAATTTAAATTCATAAACTTGATTGAATTGATGTACGTCCAATGAGGAAATTAGTATATAAGGCCTTATTTAGAGAGCTTCTCAACTTTTGAAAAAAAGGTAAGATTGGAAGCTACACTTTTATTTTAACACTATCTCATCCCAGTGACACGATATTGTTAATCAGCTATTTTATTTTATTTTTTTTAAAAGAAACAAGGACTAATCGAAAGCTGATTTACACCGACACATCAAAAAGGTGAGATAAAAAAGTATCTGATAAAAAATTGATTGACACTACCACGTTAACACATGAAATAGTAGCGGAATAAAAGTGGTGAAACTTATATTTTTGGAAAGCTAAAACCTCCTAACAGGGCCAGAGTTAGATGCGCTTGCTCACCGAAGACAACTACTACAATGTTGTGAATTCTTGCAAGTATCATGGGAAGGCAGAAAAGAGGAAAAATGATGAGGGAAATCTCGTTAGGGACATTGGCATTTCCAATTTCAGTCTTAAGAAGCTCAATAAGCTACTGGGATTTGCCGAAACAATTCCCACTGTGTGTCAGGTGATGGCATTACACTAATATATATATATATACAGAGAGTAATAGACAAAAGAACTTGGTATATTTATTACATAAAAGAAACCTTGCATGACCAAAAATATTTTCGGGGCTCAGATGGAGATGCATCGTGGTTGGAGAAATGACAAAATGTTAATTGGAGGAATGCAAGAAGAATGGTATTCATGTCACTGTAAGGTTATTACTGATCTCATCAGGATGAGCTTTTGATATTTGTTGTATGCTTCTGCTGATGATTTCTGTGCATAAATTCCTGCTAGGCATACTCACCACTGGGCTCATCAGGAGGAGGCAGAGATCTGGTCCATGATCAGACAGTTGAAAGGATAGCAAAGAAGCTGAACAAGAGCCCAGGACAGGTGCTGGTGAGGTGGGCCATCCAGAGAGGGACAAGTGTTATCCCCAAATCAAGCAACCCAGATAGGATCAAAGAGAAGAACATCAAGGTCTTTGGGTGGAAAATCCCAGATCGAGCAAGACTTCAAGCCCTCTGTAGTATCCCGGATCAAGTACTTCTACTGCCATCTTTTTATATATTCTTGAATTTGCTCCAGTTTAGTATAGTTTCTCCTAATTCTATATGTGAATATGAATTAGAGTAATGCTACTAACCGATGTAACGTGTTTTAAATGAAGGTATAATCATTTAAACAAAAAGAAAGCCACTTAATTAATACAAGTTATGTCAATTGGTGTAAAATTATAGTGAAAAGTAGCATTATGAATTAGGACTTGTGACAGAATCTGTGACATTTTTTTTTTGTTGGTTCTGGGTGCAGAAACGAGTGCTGGATGGTGAAGATTTCTTTGTGAACAAAGAAGCAGGGCCATTCAGAAGTGTAGCTGATCTCTGGGACCATGAGGACTGATTGTTCAGTGATGATATCAGAGGGCTATGCTTTGTTTTTTCATGAGTAATAAGGGCTGATGCTCACATGGGATAGTGAAATAGACTCAAATAGTTATGAGATTGAGATAATTATGAGATAAAAATATATATTGTTTTAATAAGAAATGATAAGTTTAATTATTTAAGTACAATTAATTACTCGGACAAAACACACCCCGACTAAGGGGGGTTCAAGATAAATCTGACAAGGCTAAAGAGCTTCGTACTCCTAAAAAGTGCTTTGATGGCTTGCGCCAACTCATAAAGATGGCAGACCCAGCAATCTTCAAAGGCGAGTTTATTTCACTTTCTTTGAGCCTTGCCGTTTACATCTGTAGGACATGGATCTATCTAGCCGTGAGCATCCGGCGGCACACGACGTCACTTCCGGCACCGGTTTGGTCAACGGAGTGGGTGGGCTTGTGAGGAACAAGCATATGACCGCACAATCATCAACACAGGAACTTGGATATTTACGTCTCCAGGCTCTAACCGCACGGGTTACCAACAATTTGGCCGCCATGGATCGCTTCTTTGCTGAAGCAACGATTCTTATAACTTCGTTGTTCGTTAACACATCCCATACCTGCGAAAGGCAATCAAACCAATATCTTCAGCTCCCGTAATTCAATACAACTGGGATATGACATAACTTTACTCAGATATCACGTCATCTCAATTATATATCAGTCTACTAAATAAAGTTTCTCATTTTCAGGACATCAAACTACTTAATGGGTGTCATCACAAATAGTCTTATATATAACAAGCTTTTTGTATTGAATTGTGCTTTCTAACTCTTACTCCATCGGTTGCTAGAACGACAAATTCATCATTGTCTGTAAGCTTCCTATAGGAAACTTCAGGAGTTGAGATGAGGCCATGATCTTTGAGGCAGAAATCTCCAAAAGCCCTTGACATAGCAAGACCAGGGCAATCTTCATCAGGCATCCATATTCTATGAGCATCAGGTTCTTCCTGCATTGCAAAAACTCTGCCTCTGCAGCTCCTGATTCTTTCTGCTTCACCTGATTCAACATCAGAATAAACAATGTTTATATAGTTTGAAGAGAGAGAGAGAGAGAGAGAGAGAGAGAGAGAGAACATGTTTTAAAAAACAAAACAAAAAAACCCCACTTGGAATATCAGGTTTCATGTCAACTGTGAGTTGAATAGGAAGAAGTTGATTATTGTCCCCTCTGGTCGAAAGAATCGCACGAGAATCTCCCAAGTTGGCAATTATCAAGTGGCAACCCTGAAAACTTGGAAAAGAATATATTAAAAAACTAATGAATAGTGATTAGAGTATGTCAAAGATCAGGCTCCTTCAACTTTGTGTCTAAAATTACCTGTACAACAACAGCTACGGCTGTGCTACCACTGCAAAAGCTATCAATGGAGGAATCTCGACCAAGTACTTCATCAGTTTCCTTGAAAGATTCAACGAAACTGGCCTCCCATAAAGGGAAAGACAGATTTCTTTTTTTAGATGAATGAAAAGACAGATTTCGACTGTTGTTAGCATTGCTAAGACGATCTATGGTGTCGCCAGTACTAATGTTGTGATTATCATCGTCATCATCATGATCATGATCATCGCCTTGATCATCAACAAAATCAACTTCGACACTACATCTGCAGCGGTTGGTTCGTGAGAATTTAAGCGATGCAGAGAGATTTGAGGGTAAAGTGTCCCGTACATGGCGTGCAACTTTGTGACCGGCGGGACCATGACCATCGAACACACCGCAGAATAACATTTCTTTCTCACCACTAAAACCCTGAAAATATTAATTTTAAACTTCATATATATATATATATATATATATGGTGCTTAACGAGTTCAATAACATGACACTCAACATATATCGGATGAAAAAAGAAAATGAACAAGTCCCTTACAAATTGACATAACAGTTCACGTGACACTTTACATATCGATTTAATTATTAAATATTGTGATAGAAAATTAGTGGTGAGGATAGAGGATATATAGCTTCATATATTAATGATCATATCGTGATAAATGCAACATGCATGGATCATGAACTTAGGCGGCCATGAGGGTCATGGGTTACCCTGGTTTTGAAATTTTTCTTTGAATTTTTTTTATTCAATTAAAATATATGTATATATATTTTTAATTTTTAGTTTACAAAATTAAGTTTGGTCCCTAGTAAAAGTAGGATTGGCCCTTGATTCATACTTGGACCCTCTGGATGACAAATCTTAATTTCGTCCCACATAGAAGATTATTAGGTGATGATTTATTCTGATTGCTCCTACATAACACAAACACATTTATTCAACATAATTATATTTCCTCTTGCTCTATTTTTTGGGTTCCAATATGCTTCGTAATCTGATTTGGTTTTCTTAACAGATCACAAATTACAAAACAAAAGTAATTGTGTCGTTTGGATTAGTGTTGTTTGTACAAAACGGCACTAAATAGCATCGTTTATTGTTCAAACGACATTAATTTAAACAGCGCTAAATAAATAGTGTTATTTTTTTGCCCATAAGCAATAATATTCGAGCGACACTAAACCACCATTTTTTTTTTGTTTGGTAGTAGCAGCAGATTGATAGGGAAGACGTAAAAGAGACAACCAATAATACTGAACAAAATTCTGATGATCAATAAGAAAACACAATTGGAAAGGATCTAGATCAGTATATGAATAAACAAAATTACAATGAAAATGTAGATTTCACCAATTTGGCCACGCGCGTGATCTCTTATGTAAAAGTACGGTTTTAAATAAAATTGTAAAAAATATATTGCTTGGAATTTCATTTTAAAAAAATTATTGTTTTAAAACACTTATATATATATATATATATTCAAATCGCAGGCAAGTGGATGCTTCGTTAAAAATTCATAATTTTAAAGGTTAAACTTCGATTTTAAATGTCAAATTAATTGCAATTTTATCCAACGTTTAACTAAATTTTAATAAAACACATATTTTGAAACCGCTATTCCAAAAGAGACTTGTATGCGTAAATTGCATAACATAGAAGTTAATGTTAATTACCTCCCAAACTGTAATGGCATCTTGATTGATTCCTTTTCTTCCTTGCTGGGTGTACATTGATGTGAACGTAGAAGGTCCTTGCAACCTTATACGAGCCCCGCCATCTCCATGCCGTATATCATCCTCTTCATCAACTTCGTCTTCCTTTACATCCACATCATCCTCCATGGACGACTCTCTGTACATGCCATGCTTACTGCAGCAGTCTCCCATATATGGAACTCCACAAATGACAATGCCAAAACAAAGAAAACCCACCAAAATCCAAGCAATTCCACAGAAAATCCCAGAAAGATTAAGCGGGGAATGAAGGAAGAAATTTCTTAATTACCATAGAAAAACATGATTTAAATGTCCTTTTAAGTTAGGATTTTAGGACAAATTAAACTCCTAAAGAGCTTTTTTCTGACAAAATACAAGGGAGACAAAACCTGTTCCACAATTACCGGAGTACCGTCCCTCTCATAATCTCATTTATTGTTGACTAAATTGAGTAATTAATTATTACATTTATGCCATTATCTTATTACATTTATTTTTCTTAAAATTATAATAATTTTATACTAGTAATATTACACACACTCCCAATTCTCAACATCCATTTCTCTACACTCTTAGGTGGCTTTTAAAATTACCATTAGATTAAAATCCAATAAACATTCATATTAAAGCCAATGGTAATTTTAAAATCCACCTATAAATATAGAGAAATAGGTGTTGAAAAGTATAAATGTGTGTAGCATTACTCATTTTATATATTTTATCATCTTATATAGAGTACTAATAGCAGATGCCCTATAAGTTGTTTTCTTCTTTAAAATAAAAAAAATTTCATAAAAAAATCAAAATAGCTCTCACAGCAGATGCTCTATATTTAATCTAATTTAGATAACTTCATTGGGTAGCTACAGTAATTCCCTATACATGAGACTTACTGTAGCTACCCAATACTTAATTTAATAATAAAAAAAACACATTTCTCTCTTCTCGCACTTCTTTTCTATTCTGAATCAGCCCCCAGTGACTCCTTTGGTTCGCTGGCGATCACGAGTTCCTCGCCACCGGCCACCGGGAACATCGGCACTGGCTACGCCGGCCTTCTCTGGTCCATCTCCAGCTGAATCTTCGTCAGCCCAATCAAAACCTTTTGTTTTTTTATTCATTTTCTTTCTCCTCTCTTTCTCGTTGTCTCCGTCTTATTTTCTTGCCTGGTTGAGATCTATGCCGGCGACAACAGGGCGAGGTGTGAGGCATCCATCTCATCTTGAGAATCTGTACAAAAGACTCCTTTGTAAAATTCCCAATGGGTCTTCTTTGAGTTCGTATCATACAAATGGGTCTTCTTTGTAGAACAGATTCAGAGACAGACATCAAATAGTCCTTAAAAGCCTCCCCCTTTCAAGTCAGGCCGTACTGGGAAAGAAAAAGTAAAAGATAAAAAGAAAAATATTGTTTTAATGGTACAGGGAAAGATAAAGGGAAGTTGTTGTGAGTGTTTTTATATAGGAAAAAAAAGTGGTTTGATTCCCTAAATTAGAAAAAATGGTTGGGTGTCTGCTGCGAGTACTCTTAATATTTACCACCTATATGGATGTTTGGATGCAAATATAGTTTTTAAATCATGTTAAGCCATATGTACAATTTAATATAAAAGTAAATAAAAACTTCAACAAAAACCAAGTGGTTGAAAGAAGTACATTCCATTAGCGCTCTCGTCTCTCTCTTCGACGAAAAGAGAGAGAGAATACATGTGTATTTGGGTTGCTGGGGAAGGGAGGTTCCAAGCCTCCCTCCTCCCGGATTTTGTTCCTCCCTGGGTTATTCCAGTGGAGGCTAGAGTCTCTCAGTCACTAGGGCTTGTGGAGTTTTGAGTCCCACTGGACTTGTTCTAATGGTGGTTTTAGTCCTCCTAGTCTTTTTGGACTATGGGGTGTGGTTTGGTTTTTTGGTTTTTTAGTTTTTTAAAGGTTTCATTGGTTCTTGGCAAGAAAACACTCCAGAGAGGTGCCGGAGGGGGGAGAGTTCGTCGTACGTGTCTCCGGCGGAACGATTTGGGGTGCTTCAGTTTTATCATTCTTTAAGGCCAAATCTGCTCTGTTATGCCAATCTCTAGTCGACACGCGCCCCCCAACCTTGCTCGCCGTCGTCCTCCAGTTCCTCCACTGCTTGCTACGGCTGGAAAGCTCACCGTTGACCAGCGCGTGGTCATCACGCCCCAAGGGGTTCGTCACTCCTTGGGCCGCGCATGATGACCACGTTTCCGTCTCTGTTGCCTTGCTTGGTGGCGTTCAGTTGCTGCAGGGGATACTCCGGTGGCCGCGTGTGTTCTACACGCGCCATCTCCCGCGGTGCTTATTTCTGACGACAGCTCCTGTTTTTAGGTGTTTTCTTGTTCTTGAATACAGATTGTATTTGATAGTTTGCTCTGTGTAAGATTTAGCCTGGTCTTTGCTTTTTAGCACAGATTGTTTGTGACCGACTCCATAGTGCAAGTAGAGGTTCATATGTCAACGCAGAGGCACCTTTCTGTTGACTAGGTTCATTTGTAGCAACTATCGATATGATCTGAGATTTGGGGTAACTGTAATGAGATATATGTATTGTTCTGAGTCCCTGTAATGGTCCGAGCTTGTCTCTGGCTGTAACTATGTTACCCTTTGGGTGTATTAATGAAATGATTACATTTTCCCCTTAAAAAAAAAGAAGAAGTACATTCCATTAGTTGGATATTTGTTGTTAGTATTTTTTTTTTTTTTTTTTCAACTTTCCCACCTGCATCATCAAGTTACCCACACAAAATCAAAAAACAATATAATAATAACTTAACAATATAAACAAGGGCCTGAAATGCTCGAAAAAAAAAAGAAAAAGAAAAAGAAAAATCGTATTATTGAAAGGTTAGTGGTAGATTTTGGTTTATTGGTTACACATATAATAATAAGATACAAAAAAAAAAAAAAAATCCTAATTTTTGTTGGATGGCAAAATCATATTTATTTATATTAAAAAAAATTATTTCAATAATTATTCCATACTAATTTTTATAACCCTAATTATTGATCTACACAAATCTTTATAACTCCAATCATTGAATGGTACCTTAATATATGAACTTATTTGAAATTAGAAAAAAACCTAAAGGTCTAATTGTCAAAAGTGAAATCCCAATGATTAAATTGAAATCACATGAAGATTTAAGGACTAAATTTTGTTTTTCATTTTTTTTTTATTTATTATAAAATTTAAATTATTCAATCAATAAAAATAGTTAATATTATAGCCATTTACCACAAAATTACTCTAGAAAATTTTGGTATCCTCCAATCGTATTCCATTATTGGTTAAACAAATATACAATCATACTGCATATGATCATGTTTCTTTCATTTAAGGTGTAATAAAACCGCATTATGATCTGCAACCATGAGAATCAGATAAATTCTGTTACCCTTTTAGCTGTTCAATCCCTTTGAAGTGAATTGTAACATTTGCTTGAAAATAACTCTTCATCTAGTGGCTAAAATTTAGGAATGAATACTTATTTATTTAAGGAAAACATCATTTATAATTTTTGATTTAGGTATTCAAACTTTTAAAAATGTCAATTTAAAGTATCTATATTTTATTTTATTTTATTTTTTAATTTCAACCCTTTGTTAAAAGTTTGCGTTAAATTCTGTCAAAATTCTCAAAATACTCATTATTTTTTTGAGAAAAAAGAAACAAAAAAATTGTTAGGATTTAGGTATTGATCAGAATTTAACAGAATTTGTAAAAATATCCATGCGTGAATCTATGAAAATTTTTATAATTTTTTTTAAAAAAACAAACACAAGAATATTTTGAAAATTTTGATTAGATTTAATAAAAAAATTCTAACCATTAAAATTGAAAGTAAATTTGAGAGTAAAAAGGGTAAAAAAATAGACAGGCAAGAGGTAAAAGAGGCAAGCGAATCACATCTCTGGATCCCACAAAGCGCTGTTGTTGGTCCTTTCCCGTAAAAACCACGGTCTTAGGCCCATTGGTTTAGTGGGTCTGCCGTTGACATACGATGGTTGTACATGAGAGAGAAAAGAGGGTCATGTCACGGGCTTTCGTCTATAAAACAGAACCAATGATCAGCTTAATTAATTTAGTTGGCTTAAGTTAGGTAAGCTCCACGACACCAAGTCAAAATCGGTATAGAAGTTCCAAGTTTGAGCCCTTTTCTGCCAATCCCTGCTACTTCAACAACCCCACAAGGCAACATCCCACGGGCCACCAACAGGCAACATGTATCATTTACAGTGTTCCTGTGAACAGGTCGACCACGCTTTAGTACTTTCCTTTTTTCTTTTTCTTTTTTCGCCCTTTAAACTTGCATTAAAACTAGAGAAAATTACATAGGGTTAGGGTGTCCGAACAAGTCTTCTATTGTCAAAACATGGATAGGGTGATACTTAAACTTAGGGTTTAGTAGTTTATTTGATTACAGCCTATCAATCGCCACCCGTAATTGGAATTAAAAACTTATTTCGACGTGGATTTAGTTCGGTAAATAGTATCATTTTTATTTTGTCGATTAAAGAAACTGAACCGACTTATTTGGCCCAAAAACAACACATTTTGACCAACATAAAAGGCTTGACCCAATATAAAAAGCTCATAACTAACCGACATGAACCGATTTAATTGAAATTATCAAAATTTATTATTGTCAGTAAAAAATCGGTTAATTAACAAACCTTTTTGATTCGGTATGAATATTTTTGCCTGCCGAACCAAGATAGTTTGTTAATTAACCGATGCCTACCTTACTTAAATCCACGATCTCACCTTCCACCTTGCTAGTTGCTACAAATGGAGAAAGTACCATTTGAACTAAAAGCCCATTGACAATAAAAATATAAGCAGCCAATCTAAAACACAAAACACTCCTTAATAATATAAAAACAATTTTCGCCTTGGTCACATCGGACTATTTTTTTCACTAATTAAGAAGTCTTTTCCTTGAGAAATATAATTGGTAAAGACAAGAAAACCTTGTCAAAAACATGTTGCAGCAACAAAATCCCTGTCAAATGATCCCTGTCAAATGAATGTGGACTTTCCCGGAAGCTGTTGCAAATATGATTGTTGTTACTTTAACTACACAGAAACATATATATATATACCACCTTTTAGTACACATATTCTCGAGCTTCTCAATCATACAAATAGATTCTGCAGTATCACAGGCAGCAGTGCCCGTAAATTTAGGCACTGATCAGTTTGCAATTGAGTCAAAGGAAACAGACATAAATGATTTACATACAGTCACTAGAACTCAAAAAAAAGAAGAAAACACCAACAACTAGCCTCCTCATCAAAGGATATGATACTTCAACCCCAATTCTTAGACGGTAAGATGAGTAATATAATGCAGAAAATAGCATTCTTATAAAATGACCAAAATGGATGTTATAAGGAAATCTAAAAGCTCAATTGAAGAAGAAAGCACTTTCAAATTGTGTTCACCTTTATAAGCACCTTTAAATAATTGAAGAACAATGAACAAATAAAATTTCATTTTCAGCTACAATCCTTAACATAAAAATCTCAAAAACAAGAAAACTACAACATTTCAGGTGTAAAAAACAAAGAAAAAAGATGTGACAAGAGAATGTGTGTAGTCGCTGTTACCACCACTGATGAACAAGAATCCCACTTTGCCTCAAAGAAGAGAAAAGCTCCAAGCATTGGCCATAGGTTTTTTCATACTTGGGACTCCTCTCACCAGGGCAACATCTCTGCCACCTATTATAATGACACTCTAGAAATATCTCATCGATCAAACAAATTGCTCCGGTCTCAAACAACCTCGGAATCAAATCGAACTCGGTCCCTTCCACATCCATCTTCATCACCACAAAGTCCTTCTCCGACACCGTGTTCTTCAACCACTCTGCAAAATCAAAGCCCACAATCTCATTCACCTCACTGCCATTACCGCCGCCGCCGCCGCCGCCGCTTAAATGTCGAATCCTCCCCATTCCGCGACCTTTATCATCGACATCGCTCTTGCCTGGATCGTGATTAACCTCAAACAACAATGTCTCATTCCTCACCCACGCCGCGTAAGGCAACAGGCTAACCTTTTTCTTCATCCTATACTCCTCGTGAAAAGCCTTATCGGCCTCAATCGCATACACTTCGAAGGTTCTGTTTTGCTTTGGGTATTGCTTCCTGAACCAACTTCCTATACTAGACCCATAACTCCTAGCCCCAACATCAATGTACACATACCTATTCTTAAAGCTTATATCGGCCATTGATGGTAAATACATTATCTTCTTTATATTCCTCTTCAACGTGATCCATGGCTTCAACGGCTCCTCCGTGATCAAAGGCTCCGCTTTCCTGACCAGCTCTCGCTTGTGCCCCGGAACCAAGCACTTGTTCTCCGAATTGCCATCCGGTTCGGGCTTCTCAAAGCCGCGGCCAAGATTATCGGTTTCGACCCTTTTTCGCAGAACAACTTCGCGTATTTGAGGCGTCGACGAATCCAAGCCGTCGATGTCGCGTGATTTGATTAACTCGCAGGAATTGAACAGTTCGAGAAAGGAATTAAAGCTGTACGTGTCTTTAGCGCCGATGTGGACCACCAGAAACCCTTCGGGTTTCAGCGTCCTTTCGATCTCCGACGCAAGATCCGACGGCCGGGAGGCCTTGTCGAGGCGGGCCCCGCCGGAGAAAACGAAGTCGAGGGTGTTGTCGCCGAAAGGGACTTTGTTCGGGAGGGCCTTGATTACCAAAGGCCGCGAGGCTTTCTTGAAAATTCCGATAGAGTCCCTGACGCCAATCTGCCTCAGGGCGTAGACGTCCTGTCCCGTCGAAGTCTCCACGCACAGGGCCTTCGATCCCGGCGAGAGGCGGCCCTCGGTGATCAGATCCTGGAACACCGAGGAGTAGTAATGGACGGCCTTGATCCAGTCCTTGCTGGTGTAGAGATCCCCGCCGTTGGTCGCCTTCACGGCGTCGGTCGCAGCAATGGCCGAGGCTCCGGTGCCGGCGCCGGCAATAACGAAGTTGAAAGTCTCCGGCAACGAGAAGAAACAGAAGTCGCCGACGTTGCACGACTCGCCGGCAATAGTAACAACGTAGGCGAATCGGACGACGATGATGAAAACGCCGAACAAAAGCAACCGTACCAGAACATTCTTCAAACAGCCAGGCTTCCCTGCAGTAGGCTCCATGTTTGTTATCTTGCACCCTCTTTTAAAAAAATACCTACTGTACAGACGAGAGAGAGATTGAAAGAGATACAGAGAGAGAGGCGGAGATTAGCGAGAGCAGAAACGAGCAGAGGTGTGGTTAGCTCCGACCAAGGAACTTCTAGGAGAGAGGTAGTTGCACAAAACAGGTAAATAGAGATGAAAAGGAGGGGCAAAACGGGAAGACATGGTTGGGGTTGTCGAGGGTTTCTTTTATGGGGTGGTGGTGACGAGATTGGAAGCCATTTCTCTCTTTCCTTTACTCGGAGGCCATCACTGAGTCTTGGGACGGGTTGTATATGAGGGGAGGAGATAGAGACGAAAGCTTGAGGTGTATGAGGACGAACGCGGCGCGGTGACCGGTATGGCCGGTTACAACGCGTATAAGGAGCGGATAGTGTTGCGTAGAAAAATTGAGGACTACACTCTACCAAGACTACCGTCATTATCGCTAATTAAAAGACGTATTTTCATAGAGAAATGATTTTTTTTTTTGAAAGGCCTAGAGAAATGTTCTCTTTTCATTTATGCTCAGTTTGTTTCGATGTAAAATAATTTTCGTCGTAAAATAATTTCTTCGAAATAATTTTCAGAAAATATGATTTTTTCAAAAATATTTTTCGGTGTTTGGCTCGCATGAAAAAATTACAAAAATACAAAAATCAGAGTTTGACAAATGTCGCCAGAATCCGGCAACGTCCGGTCGCCGTTGCAGGATTCTGGCACCGGCAGGATACCGGCGACCGGATGTTGTCGGACTCCGGCGCCGGTTGGATTCCAACGATTGACAATTGCTAAATTCTAATAATCGGATATCAAACGTGCGTGTAAAAACAAAGAGTTCAATTTCGAAAATCGATTTACGGTTTTAAAAATCGTAAATCGTTTTCCGAAAATTAAATAAGCTTTTACGGTCAAACTGAAAACGATTTTCGTTGACAATTATTTTTGCCCTTACCAAACACCGTAAAATGTCGAAATCATTTTACACCGAAACAAACGGAGCATTAATGTACATATCCTTTATATGAGAAATGATACTTGGGGGACGTTTTACTGTCCCCCAACAGACTGATTTAATAAAAAAATAATTTTTTTTAATAAAAATAACTTATAATGTCACATCAAAAGCTATTTTTTATTAAAAAAAATCCATTTAAATGGAAAGTGCCAGGCTGAGTCGGTTGGTTTGCTCATGCCTATCATTGCTCCTTTTATATACATGTGTGTGTGACGTGGAATAGACATGTTACATGTATTCTTGTACATATCTCATATATATTATTTAAAAATTAATTATTGAATCTGTATGATTAATTTAAGATTGGTTTTAAAAAAAAAAATGTACCAAAAATATACTAAAGATGTAAAAAGATAAATTTTTTTATAATAAAGCAGATCCTTATCCCACGAAAGCATGCTGAATTGTTAATGGATTATATAGTGCATATAACGCAAGCTAATGTGTAAGGACAAGGATCCTCTATATTTTAAGCTAAATAGGCATGAATCAGTTTATGATCAAAATTTTATTTTATTTTATTTAACGGTGTACATAATACCGCACGATAAATATATTGTTCCGAAATTTAAAAATTTTAAATGGCGTAACATCATCAAACAAAATAAATTATTGACCATAATTTCATTGTAGAATACAAAATAATTTTTTTAATGGTTAGTTAATAGATTTCATTATTGTATTCAAAATATCCAACTGCTACCAAGTACCAACATAATTTCAATTGGCATTTTGTATGGAAAGGTTGTTGAAGTTTCATAAAACTAAAATCTGCTACCAATTATGAATAACACTTGGCACACCCTACACTACACTCAACAGATCAGTGGGATTATGAGCTGTTGAACCAATGACAAGTAGTAATCGAAGAGGTCATTATCTTTCTTTCTTCATACTAGTCTCACACCCTCAATTCCTACGCTCTCTTTTTCCGATTATAGTGGGGGTGATGCAAGCAAGTCCAATAAAAAGAGATAAGTAATTATATGGGCAGATATTTTTTTTCCCCGTTATTCGGGCGGATGGGATTAAAAAACGCTCAAAACTGTGAACATTAAGTTAAAGATATGCGGTTACAAATGAAAAATGATTGTTATACAACTTTTGACACAATTTCAACAATTTCTTTTCAAACTAATTAATAAATTTGTTTTTCTACGTGTGAATCCTAAATATTCAATGGTTGATCTTAAAATAAGTTGTTAGAGTTGTATGAAAGTTGTAAGCGTATCATATCTTTTTACAAATACTATTTACCTGCACATTTGAGTTATGATACGTTTAGAACTTCTATAGAATGAAAAGCATTATCTCCTTAATATTTACTCCATCTAAAGAGGCATCGTGCCGTATCCTTTTCATTTCTCCTTTCCGTCTCCTCCCTCTATTCCGCAGCCACCTCCCCACTGGTGTCCATGACCACCACCTTACACTCCTCCTCCCTCCGATTTGGCTTCTCTTCGAAGAATCTAACAATCCGTTGCTAGTGATTTAGACTAACACATTGTGTATGCATCATAACATTTATGGGACATCGCATCCACAAGGACCCCACTACTTATTTTGTTGATGTATTTTGCTATCATAAACAAAAGGAGCGCTTAATAATTTTCCGTATAAATATTGTTTCTTAAAAGAACAAAACGCACCGGATATGTCGGTCAACCCACGGGCCTTTTTGGGAAATACCAACACGCCAAAAGCCGAAGACACGCATCAGGTGGGGCGCACCAGACGCCGAAGTAGCCGTTAGTACCCAAAAAAAAAAAAAAAAAAAAACGCTTTAGCAAGAAAATATCGTTAGTACCCTTCAACGGCAGGTAGTTTGGACCACCGTGGGGATAAAATTCTTGCGATGCAAATTGGGTATTTCCCACAGCTCACATGGGCACACACGGGTTGTAAAGAGGATGCCAAACCTCATAAGTATTGTTTGTTTGGTTGGCAAATTGGCACAGCTGGTTGCTAACTAAGAAAGATGAAGAACATTACACATTGTTCATGCATCTTCAAATTTCACCATTTTAATGCTTCATATTTGGGGCAGAATTAGAATTCTAAATTTGGGAGGACAAAATTAAAAAATATAAAAAATGTAGGCTAAAAAGAAATTTTCAAAAGAATTTATATATATTTTTTAAAATTTTTATGGAATCGATCAGAGCTTGGGGGGCAGCTCCAAAGCATTTTCCCTCTTCCTCCGTGCTTTGAAGTGTATTTATCTCTCTGGCAAAATACTCCTGGAAGACTAGAATCAGAACAATCATGTGATCAGCATGAATTTAAAGGTCGACTCGGATATCATTTTTTGACTACTAATCATGGTCTGTTCTACATTATTAATTAAATAATAATTTTTTTTTTTCATTTTTGTATAAGTTAGAAACTTTTGGAATACAATCCAAGTGCAGATAAATATCTTAAAACAAATTAGTGCTCTGTCACATAAGAACATGGCACAAACTTATTCACAGTGTCCGGGTCCCCATAACATAAACATCTCTTCCAATAATACTACCATGACAGGTAATTAAGTAATGCTATAGTATGTGTCTTGTTCCTGTGTGTACACAAAATACAAGTTAAAGAGTGTTACATGTGTTCAATTATTGAGGTGGCACACATGCTTTCGGTGTGCACAAAATACAAGAAACAAGATATATTCTTAGACTAATAATACAATCTCTGGTTAATGATTGATCACAAATTATATTGTTTGTTGAAACAATTCTAGCATTTTAGACAGTAATTATGATAAGGGAAATGATAAAATTACAGTTCTCACAAAATTATCTTACAATTTTAAGATAGACCGGGTGTGGCTCATATGTGAGACTCACATACATGGATCCTGCCTAATATGCCTTTAATTGTGAGATAATTACACAATATGAGTTGTGCATTAATCACTCCCCTTATGATAAAACCTATTTGAAATTTACCAATCTAAATAGGTGATTAAAGAATTTAAAATGCAAATTACTGAATATCCGTTTCCAAACCGGAAAAGGGACCGGCTCTCAAATAAATCGGCGATAAAACAAAGAAGAATATAAGGTGGACCCAGAGCCAACCAAAAATAGAAAGAGCCAACTGCCAAGGTCCCAGAGCACCGTTAATAACGGCTTTTTGGCACGCAGGAAGTCGCCCAAGGCCCAAACCAAAGCATTAAAAGGACGTCCACATCTGTTAAATGTAGCCGGTTTCAACGGCATAATTGACTGGTAGCTTTTTACATACGGCCCGGTATTCATGTTGTCTTCCTTGGAGCTATCCTAGCCTGGGAGCACAGCATCTTGATTCACCCTCATCCTCAATTACGTAATACCGGAGTTAAAAATTCAGGTTTCGGGTTGGTTCAGGTTGTATCGAGATATGGATATAAGACTATACAGATTAATAATAACTAAATCCATTTAATAAAGCGGATAAGACCCTCGACCTTAACATATTAAATTCGTGTTAGGCTTATGAGTTTCTGTCAAAAAATTGATAGCCTTATCTGATACCAAAAAATGCAAACATTGTATAAAACTCACTCTATAAAATCGGCTTACAATTAAGGGTGCTCGAGTGCTTAAATACACATGATACTTAATGTGAGGTTTTTTTAGTAATTTTAATTGAATTCCAATTAAAGTGTATGTGTTGTTACCAAACTAAATATTAGGAATAATCATTTATTTCACTCTCTTTTATTTTTGAAAATAACTACTCATTTTCGTAATAAAATACTCATTCTGCAAATCAAACGAGACCTTAAAATGTTAAGGTTAAGAATAAAAAAAAAAAAGGAAAAAATGTTAAAGATTAAGAAGTGTGGTTATAATATTAATAATAAAAGTATTTTAAAAATTAATGCGACAGTTGGTGTAATATATTTATCACGTTTTTACAATTAAATTTAATTGTGGTTGTGATATCATTTAATAAGGAAGAAGAGACTTAAAGGTGAATAATATTGTATTTCTTTATAAGATTTGACTATAAGATTAGTGCTAAAGCCTAACTATAATACATTTTTAATCTTATTCAAATTTAAATGATTGTACTTGATTACATGCCATGTGAAGTGGGGTGTATATGGATTTGTGATCATTTTTATAAACCAGAATTATAATTTATACCCCCTTTTTTTAATTTTTTATCTAATCTTGAGACAGATCAAGAAGCAAACAATAAATAAGATATTTATTTATTTATAATCTATTCACAGAACTTACTATAACTTACCAAAGCTTTACTAATGGATAGACTCAATCATGAGATCCTACTTTCAAGCTCGTTGATAATGCAAATGAAGACGAACAAAACATTATGAAGCATGTGGAAGCATGTGATCATAATGATTTATGATCACAAAATATGCCGGCCTCTTCTCCTAAATAAAATAAAATAAAATAAATAAATGACCAATTTTGTTAGGAGTAAAAAAGTCAAAGTATATGTTTTTACATGAAAAACGGTGCAAATATTAAATTTGTTTCTTGAAAATTTCACATGTCAAATTATTATTATTATTATTATTATTTACTTTTCTAACTGTTTCATTTAGAGTCTGTTTGATCATGCGATTTTGCAGATTAAAAGTGCTTTTTAAAATCAAATCGTAGAAAGCATCTCGTTTGAGTGTAAGTTTTTAAAAAATTGCGATTTGAGAACGTAGAAAAATTTACATTTGCTCATAGCAAGCAATAATGTGTGTTCTAAAAAACGTACGATTTTAAAGGCCAAACGATAATTTTACCAAACACTTGAAAATCTTACAAAGATTTACAGAAAATTCGGTGTTAGACACCTACATTCACCATTAGGGAATAACTCAAAAGATCTACATCTTGCTCTTATTTTTTAAAAAAACTTACAATACAAAAGTCTCTCACTAAGAAAGAGCCCAAAAGGGCTACATGATCTTACTCTTATTCTTTTATAAAATTTACAATACAAAAGTCTCGTATTTATTGAATAATTTGGACAGATAAATATTAAGATAAATAAATATAGTAATCAAATCAAAATAGTTTGATTACTATTAAACCTAATTATAATAAGAGTAACGTTGCTTGCATAACTCTTATACAATTTTAACAACTTTTTTTTTAGGATCAACCATTGAATATTTATTGCCCAAATGTTGAAAAACAAATCCAATGGTTGATCATAAAATAATAATAATAATAATAATTAGACTCGCGCAAAAGTTGTGTAAGAGTTGTGCAAAAATCAATACTCTTACAATAAATCCTATAAGTGAATAAGAAATGATCACTACACTCATTTCTCACAACAGCCCCACAACAAGCTAAGGTGGCTGGTAATATTTTATTATTTTTTTTGTTTTGTTTTGTTTTCTTTTTGTAAAAAAATAATAAAATATTACCAGCCACATTAGCTTGTTGTGGGGCTGTTGTGAGAAATGAATGTAAGAATCATCTCTCTCTCTCTCTCTCTCTCTCTCTCTATATATATATATATATATATATATATATATATATATATATATATATATATTTGTGGAACCATATCTTATATTCTAACGTCATTTAATTGCGTTTTTAAATATTTCATTTTCAAATCCTGTTTTTTTAAATTGCATATTTAGAAACCTCAAAACCAAAATTCAAATCTAAAAAAAGAGTAGATAAAGTTTTATCTCAAAATATATGTTTTTAAAGCATATAATTCTTACATGCATTTTACACATGGTATTTAATAGATAGAATTGAAATAATTATTTTATGACAGAATTAGAAAAAAAAAAAAAAAAAAAACTTCATCCAGAAAGAGTTTGCATATTGTCGAATTTCATTATTTTGTAATAAATACAATGATTAATTTTACATACTATAGGATAAGCTTAAAATTTGAGTAAATTTTTTAATTCATAACATATAATTTATCAAATAATAAATATAATAATAAAACATCTCATCTCTAAGCCAGCTCTAAATTTCTCTCCTCAAAAAACATATATGAGCTGCTTCCTTCTATTCTCCCTTTTTCTTTCTACTCCCTCTCCCATTATGTTTTTTCTTTTGTTCGTAAATGTTATCCGACCAGATCATCAATTTTGGCCTCTCCGCTATGCATCTGTCCATCTACCTCCATATTATGTCGTTCATCTCTTACCTGCTTGCTAGTTGTGTTTTTATTTTGAATAAGAGTTTTATTCTCTTTAGATTTGCCCTCATGAGCAATCTATGGGATAAAGGTTAGTCAAGTGTGATGTGTTATCTCTTACGGTCTGGATAGTTCGGTGTAAGGAATTATCTCTCACGACCGGTTTAAATAAAATTTTAAGATATTTGACTACCATTGTTTTAGATCTAGTTTGCTCGGAACAGATATGTTCTTTAACTATTTTTATACATAGGTTAATTAGCGGAAGATGAAAGTCATAAATAATACTGTATTGTAAGAATTTTGATTGTATTTATGACTATGTAACCTCATAGCACGAGACTATGATTTTGTGAAATTTTATACTTTATGATGTAAAAATTTTATGTTCATGATCTTTGATCAATAAAATACTCAAATTTTTTGTTAAAAAAATAATAACAATATAATAATAATCAAAAGCGAGCAGCTTTGAAACGACTATATACGTATCCGGTGTGAGATCGTGGGTCCAAAGAAGTTTCTATTCTTCTTCTCTTCCAAAAAGCATTTCAATAACTCAATAAGACAAGAGGGTCCACTCAAGAATATGATTCTCAAAATCAAAATAATTCTAAAGTCTCATTATCTATGTCATCGTTATTCTATCAACTTTAAAATTTTAATCAAAGAAAAATAGAAAAAGAGAAGCGTTTCATTTTTGTATTATTTACAACCTTTACGTGCTTTGGAGATTGAGTGTAGGAAGAAGCAATACAATTTTTATTATAAATGAAAGTGGCACTACTGTGCTTGATACTTATCGTATCGGTCACTAAAGTATATACCTAGCAATCAATATGACACTTACGACGTTTACTTATGTGATAGTTAATTTAACACTCATTTTTATAAAATATAAACTATCAAGTGAGTTCTTAAAAAATTATAATACCCCAAATATTTTTCTTACGGTTTATCTTGAATGTAAAATAACATTGTCAATATTATTATTGTTATTATTATTATTATTATTTTTGAGTGGTCAATTATACAATTGATTATTTAGAATTGCGTTCAATTCAAACAGCCGTATAAAAGAAGTTGCGGGATTTACTTGCTCCAAACCGATAAGTCCCGCAGCCCAGAGCATGAAGGCTTTACAACCACTTCTTCAAATGATCATAAATGAATCTTTGACAAAAATGCTGAAAAAAAAAAGAAAAAGAAAAAGAAAAAAGGGAAAGGATTAAGAAAGAGAAAAATGTGATGTGGATCATTATTGGGAGGTTTGAAAGTGTAATTGCTCCACGTGAATGATGAGGTGTAGTTGTTATCCGCGGTATGCAATAGTACAGCTTACATTCGCTTCCAGGAGGAAAGAGGAGTCTGATTTTGACCAACGATGAATTGGATTGATCTGGGCCTCTCAAAGAGGCCAATGCCGGATGGATGCCACCGTAGAATGTGCGTATGGGACCCGCACATCCCCTGGATAGCATGGCAAGTTGCCAATGATGTACACAACTCCAAAGCTGTAGGGCATCCCAACCTGGGACCGGGGGGGGGGGGGGGGGGGGAACTGGGACCTGGGAAGGAAGTGTCCTTCAACGCCATTTGGCCCGGGGGGGTTTTGGGCTATGCTTGCCCCATCTATCTTTGGGCTTTCAGGTCAGACCAGGCCTACACTTTCTTTTTTTCTTTTTTTCTTTTTTTCTTTTTTCAGGTAAAGTTTATATATCCTCAAATTATCACCCAATTAATAATAGCCCTCTAAACTTTCAATTGTAACAATGCTCTCTCAAACTACTAAAAAATTGTCAATATCTCACAAAGCCATCAAAAAAACAAAAATGGCCTTACAATTTTTTCAATAAAACAAAAACACTCCTATAAATTGAAAAAATGGAAGAAAAAAAAATTAATTTTTATTTTTTAAAAAGAACGATTTTTTTTTTTATAAAAAAAATAAAATAAAACGAACAATTTTAATTTTTTTTAAAAAGCGAATTTTTAATTTCTTTTAAAAAAACAAAAATTTTAATTAGTTTTATTTTTTTTTAAAAAAAATTTGTGAGGGTATTTTCATCATTGGGGAACATTGTCAAATTTTTTTAGTTTATAGAAGATATTGTCCAAATTAAAAGTTTGAAAAAATATTAATTATTATCAAGTGAATGGTAATTTAAGGGAATATATGGATTTGGAAATAACTTATGTTCGGTTGTGGCAGAAAGGAAGGGTATTTTGCCACCCAATAAGAAATCGACAAGTCAGCTAAAACTCAAAAAATGAAATGTTGTTGCCCAAGAAAATCACGATCTAGCCTGAAGAAATTCTCCCCCAAAGCTCCAACCGGAAGACCATCACCGCCCTAAATCCGCAGCCCCAGGCCAGAAAGCCGCCGCCACCGGGCTGCGTGGCCACCCCCGTGGTCTAGGGGTGGCTTTCGGGCCACCCCTAGATGGATCTAGGGTATGCCCGAAGGCCACCCCCGGCCACTGGGGGGTGGCCGCGCGGTTACCCTTGGTCCATGAGGCGGTCGCGCGGCCATTCCCGGGGTCTGGGGGTGGCCTTCGGGCCAACCCTAGATCCATCTAGGGCTGGCCCGATGGCCACCCCCGGTCCATGGGGTTGGCTCGAACTTGGGGGTGGTCGCGCGGGCCAACCCTTCTGTCCGGGCGTCACTCACTGTCGGGTTTGGCCTGGCTGTGACAGCGTCTTCCGACCCGGACAGTGGCGATTTCCGACCTGGATGGTGTGGTCCGGCACGGGCATTGGTGGCGTTTTCCGACCTGGGCGTTGCCGGAAGCGTCCAGACCCACGTTGGAGGAGTTGGGGTTGGCCTGGCTGTGGCGGCGTGTTCCGACCTGGTCGGTGGCAGCGTGGTCCAGTACGAGCGTGGTCTGGCTTGGGCGGTGCCGGCGGCATCCGACCTGGTTGTGGTGGAGCGGATTTGGGCAGGGGTGTTCTCAGTGTGGTCCAGATCTGGTGTTTCAACAACACTTTAGTTTTTTGAGTTTTTCTATTTTGAGATGATGTGTCAATATGTTATTGGTGGGCAAAAAATCCTTAATTTTTGCCATAACCTGATAGAAGAGACTTTATATATATAAAAGAAATGCGAATCACCATACTTTTAAGTCTCTTTAAGTCTCACACAGTTTCTCAATGAATATTGTTTCTTGAAAAAAAAAAAAAGGTCTCACAGGTAAGAAAGTTTCGGTACCAAAGGATTCACATGCTTTCTTGGCTGAGACTTGAGAGAAGGAATAAAGTAAAGCTTCTTTATAGTGAGCTTAGTTTTTTTTTTTTAAATAAAATAAAAAATAGATAACTTCTTCAAAAGTTTATGATTAGAATTTTAAGAATTCTGTCTTGGAATTTTTTTTCTTTTGAACAAATATTTCTTTTTAATAGTCTCAAAACTTACAATCTGAAAACAAACTTTGAAAACATAAAAGTCTGACTAGAAAGTTTCACGATTACAATATCATAAATAAATGGGAGAATTTTTTTCTACTTAAACATAATCTATGACACGATAGACTGCTACATTAGCCGGCCTATATGTAGTGGAGTTGACTTTCCGCTTCACAAAAACTACCCGAGATAATCAAAAAGATTATAAGATACTTCGAATGCTATCCACAAAGTGACCATACCAGCTAGTGTTAGGAGAACCCAGAACCCACATTAATGTAAATAATTTAGGTATCATGACAAAGTAAGCCCAATTTCTATTTTCAATTTGGGAACAACTTGCCTCCAATTCGCTTCGCCGGTTGATTATCACTATAAGCTAGGACTTCCACAAAACGACAGTTTTGAGGCAACAATGGTTTGGTACGTAGTGACTGGCATTACCATAACGTGGAAGCACAATTTTCTCACATGTCGTTTTATAACATTTTTATTCATGAAATAAACCAAGGACTGAGTCAACCGTCCACTTTGATTAGACCGTATTAGCCGAAGTTTGTTCCAACTATTCCGTTGATCCGTTATTTTTATTAAAAGTACACCTGAGAATTATGGTTTTGGATAATTATGGGTTTAGATAATTCTCATTTTTATTAAAAATACATGTGATTTTTTTTTTTTTTTTTTTTTTTAAATAAAACTCCCCTCCTTAATAAATTGATGAAAATTTACTTGGATATACAGGTTTTAGAGACAAAACTAGGTAGGGCCATAGGAAATTAGTCTCCAGAATTTTTTTATTTATTATTATTATTATTATTATTTTATCCTACACTTAATGCCTAGTTCGCACTTGATTCTATGTGAGTTTTCTTATATTTGCTGTTAGGATTATTGGTAATTTAAGCAGCAATTTTTTTTAAAAAAAATTAATATATATTATTTTTAAAAAAATTAATTTAATATACTGAATTAAAGTTTTTTTTTTTTGTTTTTCTACCCAATTTTGCAAGAAAGCTTCCTTTTATTTGAAGCGTTAGATTTAGGATCTTTTTCACCATATATGGCTTCTTCTTTTTTTTAAATGGTATTTTATTTAGATGATTCATATTTTATTATATAAATTTTTCTCATTTTTAGAAAATTATTAATTATTTAATATTTTTATTAAATGAAATTTCAAGATAATTAAATTTATGCCATTTTTTACTTAAAAAAAAAATATAATTTTTAATAATTTATTGCTTTTCGGCTAACTGGGTACAAGTGGAGTAACAGCCACGTGGTACACCAACAAACTTTCGCAACAATGAAAGCAATCCTGAGTTGTCATTTTAATATTTTTCTAAGAAGAAACAAATTTCCATTTTCTTGTCCTAAGAAGGCTCCCCAAAACCTTCTTCTGCGTTGTCTCATTCACCCAACACAAGTTCGTTCGTTTCATTCTTGGTTGAATTCTGAGGAGTTCATCGATTTCGAAACAACATGTCGAATCCCGACGGCCATACGCCGAAACAAGATGTAGGGTCCCCGCCAGCTGGGCCCACGGCCCCTCCGGCGGCTGACGTGGAGAACCAGACCCCCGGGACGAGGTTCGGGGTCCCGGACATCGTACGGAGATGGAAGAGAGAGGATTTCATTAAGAGAGGCTCATTGGGCTTGAGGGGGTTGGCTTTGCTGTTTTCTTTGCTGGCTTTTATCATTATGGCCAGTAACCAACACGGCGATGGGAAGGATTTTGATGAATATGAAGAATACAGGTGGAGTGATTCGTTTATAAGCGATTCTTGTTAATTGAGATTTTGATTTGGTTATGAATTTTTTCTTTTTTTTTTCATCTTTTGTGATGGGGCGTGTTGGATTGGAATAGATATGTGTTGGCAATAGCAATTCTGTCCACCTTGTACGCCGGCGGGCAAGCGTTGCGACAAGTTCATGAACTTTGGACCGGAAATCGTTTGTTTCAACAGCGTACCTCTGCCTTGCTCGACTTCTTTGGAGATCAGGTTGGTCTTGATTCCTTTTGAATTTTCTTCTAAAACAATTTCCTTGGGAACTGTATAATGTTGGGACTGTCTAAGGTGAACCGCATTTCATTATCAAAATGGTTTTTTTTCTCAACGTCATTTCGTCGATCAATTTGGCTTCATGAGGTTTCTTTTTCTGGGTCCATTTTCTTTTCCAAGATTTTACTTCTATTGGTCTTGTCTTTCTTGCAGATTATGGCGTACCTCTTAATATCAGCAGCGTCTGCTGCCGTTCCCTGGACAAATCGGATGAGAGAGGGAGCAGACAACATATTTACAGACAGTTCAGCGGCAGCCATCAGCATGAGTTTCCTTGCATTCTTAGCGCTGGCATTGTCAGCCATGATTTGCGGATACAAACTATCAACTCAATCTTACATTTGAGATGCCTTTTGTTCTTTTTGCCATCGATGATTCTTTATGTAATATTCTTCATCTTGTTGTTACTCGGTATGTTCAATGTTGTATGTAAATTTTTGTTTTGAGGGGAGTTTGTATCCGTAGCCCCTCATGAACAGTTTGGTAGCTAGATGTTTGAGAGTCATACGAGGCATTAGCTGTCTCTTTCCATACATGGGATTTCACTGTGTATATGAATTACATTTGGTGAGAACTTTACCTTCTAATAACAAAAAATATTCTTTTGTTTGTGTTTCTGTTGGGTATCATGTTGTTGGCAAATTACGTATCAAAATCTTGTTAATTGTAAGTAAGTTGAGATTTCAAAACTACGCTGAAATTGAGGAACAAAGGTTGTTAATAGTAAACCTTTTCACCCCTTCTTGGTGTTGTTCGCACTCGTTCGACGAAGATTGCATAAATTTCAGTTCATAGTCATTAGAACAATTTTTGGTACGGTGTAAATGGTAGGTTTGAAAAAAGTATGTTCAATGCATAAAATAATCAGTCTGTCGTTTATACTGGGGTATAAGTTTATTTATATACAAAGAGGTAGAGTATTCAGGTTTATTACTTTCATTTAGACTATAAGTGCTTAGAGATTGATTTGGTCTCTAAGTTTTATCTCATTCAACTGGGAGTTGGCGAATTCCCCTGCTGGAATTGCAGGGAACCACGCCAAAGGAAGCAGCTCCTTGTTATCCTGTTGCTTGTTATCCTATTGAATGCACGGGCTTATTCCACTAAAAGCGGATAAAGCAAAGACTTAAGCTTTAACCAAGAAAAAAGACTTTCTTTAAAACCCAAGGGCCAATGGAAATGTGATTTTTCTGTAATAAAACCTTTAGGAAGGTACCCATCGATAGAAGGCTATTCAAGCAATAGCACTTCGAAACCACATGGGTTAAGCAAAAGATTATTGCATGAGGAACTCGAAATGAACTCTTGCGGAAGTTGATTCCTTCTGCTCATAGGTCCGAAACTCTTCTTGAGCTGATTCAATCTTTGAGTTATGAATTAGAGTTAGGAAACTATTAATTAGATTCTTCATAGAGTTGTTATTGGACCTGAATTAAAACTACTACCCCAATTCGATTGGAGTAGAATTATTCCCAACATTAATGGTTAAAGAAATCTCAAGCTAGAAAGTGAATGGTAGGTGAGGACGATGTCGTATTGGTGGCGGAGAGTTAAGAAATTAACTTTTTATTTTTTTATTTTGTATGGACCAAGGGAGAATATATACTAATATATATACATGCATTCTTGGTTGAGAGAAGGAATTAGATAAAGCTTCTTTATAGAAGAATTAGTAAATTATCTTTTAAATAACTCTATAATTGAAATTTTAAGAACTCATGAAATTATTCTAAAAAATCTAGATGATAGTAATGTCAACCTATTTCAGTGTATTTCTCCTTAATAAAGTTACAGAGGTATTGTATACATTTATAGAGAGATTTGTTTCGCTATTTTGGGCTATACAGATTTTCAGTGCTAGAATCGTGGCTTGGCAGTTTATGATTATTCCTGAAATCTCTCTGATTTGGTTAATTCCTATAATCTCTCTGATTTATCTCTTAATTGACAACTCACGCCAACACTCCCCCTCAAGTGGAAGCATCCAAATCTTCAATGCGCAACTTGTCTAGTGAGTTGTAAAACTCTCTGCTTGATACGGCTTTTGTAAGAATATCCGCCAGTTGATCTTCAGACTTCACAAATGGAAACCGAATTATTTTAGCTTCGAGATTTTCTTTAATAAAATGTCTGTCAATCTCCACGTGTTTAGTGCGATCATGTTGGATAGGATTGTGAGCAATAGCAATCGCTGCTTTGTTATCACAAAAGAGGTCCATTTCGGAGGTAGGTGCAAAGCCAATTTCTGTTAGAAGTCTTCTTAGCCATAGAAGTTCACAAAGTCCTTTAGCCATTCCACGGAACTCTGCTTCAGCACTTGACAGTGCCACCACCTTTTGCTTCTTACTCCTCCACGTAACAAGATTTCCCCCGACAAACATGAAGTAGCCTGAGGTGGATCTTCTGTCTGTGGTATTCCCTGCCCAATCTGCGTCTGTATAACCATTAACTCTGAGATGATTATTCTTTGCAAACATAAGTCCTTTTCCTGGGGAGGATTTTAAGTATCGTAAAATCCGAATCACTGCTTCCATATGATCCTTATTCGGTTGCAAACACTCATTGCGTAAGCAATATCAGGACGGGTATGCGAGAGGTAAATTAGTTTCCCAACTAACCTCTGGTATCTTCCTCTGTCTGTTGGCACTTGACTTGGATGTTCTCCGAGCCTGTGATTCTGAACAATTGGAGTGTCTGCTGGCTTACAATCCAGCATTCCAACCTCACGAAGTAAGTCTAGTATATATTTTTGCTGAGATAAAAATATACCTTTCTTTGATCTAGCAACTTCTATTCCCAAGAAATATTTGAGTCCTCCTAGATTTTTCATCTCAAATTCGGTTGCCAATTGTTTTTGAAGCTTATCAATTTCCTCTGCATCATCCCCTGTAATGATCATGTCATCAACGTATACAATTAAAGCTGTTACCTTGCCCTGTTGATGCTTCAAAAATAATGTATGATCTGAATTGCTTTGGCGGAAGCCATACTTCTTCATTGCTTGACTGAATCGTCCAAACCATGCTCGAGGTGATTGTTTCAGTCCATACAATGCACGCTGCAACTTGCACACTACGTCAGTGTTTGAAGATGCTGTGTAGCCTGGAGGAGTGTCCATGTAGACTTCCTCTTCAAGATCGCCATGGAGAAAGGCATTCTTTACATCCAACTGATGTAATGGCCAATCAAGGTTGGCTGCGAGTGATAGCAAAACCCTGACTGTATTTAGTTTAGCCACCGGTGAAAAAGTTTCTTGGTAATCTACACCATATGTCTGGGTGTATCCTTTTGCAACTAGTCTCGCCTTATATCGTTCTATAGATCCATCTGCCTTATGTTTAACTGAGAAGACCCACCTGCACCCGACTGTCTTCTTCCCTTGGGGTAGTGGGACCAAGGTCCATGTTTGATTCTTTAGTAGTGCCCCCATTTCTTCCTCTATTGCTTTTGTCCACTTAGGATCCATTAATGCCTCCTGAACTGTAGTAGGAATATGACATGCAGAGAGCTCCTGTGAAAAACTCTTGAGTGGCTCAGGCAATTTTTCGGTGGAAACATAGTTGGCAATTGGATACCTCGACCTTCTTTCCTCCATGTCTGGGGAGTATCTGTTTGGTGGTTTGCCTCGGTTATGCCTGAAAGGTAAGTTATACCCAGTATCTATAGCATTGATAATTGAGGGTGTGCCAATATTACTTACCTCAGGAATATTCTCAGGAGATGGGCTTGCAGCAACTGAGAGGCGGGGGAATTCTTGTTCTTCTCCTGATGGTATAGGCTCAGCTGCCAGAGGTTCTTCTTCGGATGGTATAGGCTCAACTGCCAGAGGTTCTTCTTCTGATGGTGTGTCATTCAGATTCTCAAGCCATTCAAAGGTTAGCCACTTCAGCTCTTCTTCTAGTGTCTCCCCCTGAAGAGGAGCAGTGGATACCGAGGAAGGGTAGAAAGGAGTGGACTCCAGAAAAGTGACATCCATAGTCACATAAGTACGCTGAGTAGTAGGGTCATAGCAGCGGTAGCCTTTTTGGTGTGTAGCATAGCCCAAGAAGAGGCACCGACGAGCACAAGGGTCAAGTTTGGTACGTTGGTTCTTATGAAGGTGTACATACGCCACACAACCAAAGATACGGGGTGGGAGCATGAGGGCAGAGGTAGAGAGACTGAGGTTGATAGGGATTGTAGTGGGGTTTGGAAATTTAAGACTTTGGATGGAAGGCGGTTGATCAAATGGACAGCGGTGGTAACAGCATCGGGCCAATGTTTTGTGGGAACATGGGCGCCGAGGAGGAGAGCTCGGGCAGTTTCAAGAATATGTCGGTTTTTCCTTTCAGCTACCCCATTTTGTTGTGGTGTCTGGGGACATGAAGTTTCGTGGATAAGGCTGTGGAGTTGAAAATAGGACTGAAAATGGTGATTGACATATTCTCCACCATTGTCAGAACGAAGAATCCGAATTTGAGCTGAAAATTGAGTCTGAATCATAGCATGAAATGAATGAAAAACCTTAAATACTTCATCCTTATGTTTAAGCAAATATAGCCAGGTCATGCGTGTGCAATCATCAACAAACATTACAAACCAACGTACGCCAGAGACAATAGACACGGGGGATGGTCCCCATACATCGGAATGAATTAAAGCAAAAGGAATGTCACTTTTATTCATGCTTAAAGGATAAGTAGCCCTATGACTCTTGGCTAAAATACAAGTATCACAATTTAACTCAGAAGTTTCTACATCAGAAAATAAATCAGGAAACACATGCCTTAGATACCCAAATGAAGGATGTCCCAAACGACGATGCCACAACCAAATCTGTCGAGTCTTGGAACTCAGTGAAGAAGACACGTGATGAGCTCTTCCCATACTGAAATCTTCCATGTAGTATAATCCCCCCCTCTTAGTACCACGCCCAATTATCTCCTTGGTGAGAATATCCTGTATAAGACAAAAATCAGCAAATATGAGTACCACACAATTCAGGTCTGTGGTAATTTGACTCACAGATAGTAACTTGTGGGACAATGAGGGAACAAGTAATGTGTTGGATAATTGAAGAGAGGGTGATAATGTCACAGAACCAGCTCCTGTGACAGGAGAGACTGCTCCATTGGCATTTGCAATGCTAGTGCGCCGTGGGGTTGAATGTTGAGAAAGATCCGTAGGATCAAAGGTCATATGATCCGTGGCCCCAGAGTCAAGTAACCAATCATCACGGTCAGTATTGCAGCAAGAACTAATTAAGGCATGACAGGGATTACCTTGATCCACAGAAGAAAAATTATGTTGAGGGATTAGAGAGAGACACGGTTCAGCTGCTGCTACAGCAGCCTTGCCTATGCCTGTACTTGTACCAGCAGTGTCTTGTTTCTTCCGGGCTTGGAGTTCATGCCACCAGTCCGGATATCCATGCAGTTGGAAGCAATTTTCCCTTGTGTGCTTCATATTGCCACAATGAGTGCACTTTAATCCGTCAGATGATGATCGGCCTTTAGAACCAGATTTTCCAGCATGTTGTGGGTTCGATCCATGGATCCCAAGCTTGAGGCCTCTTGAAGCAAGCACTGCTCCTGGAGGGAGTTCATGGTCACCTGCGTTCATCACCACCTGACGAAGGGCCTCTCTACGGACATGAGCATAAGCTTGCTCTACGGTAGGAAACGGGTGTAGCTGCAGCACGTCACTGCGGATGTTATCCAGCTTGTCGTCAAGACCATCCAAAAAAACGTAGACCCGATCTTCTTGGAGGAGAGTATTATACCTTTGAATATCAGCAGGGCATTCCATTGGGTTTGGACGTCGAAAATCAATTTCACGCCAAAGACCTTGCAAGTCAGTGTAATATCTTTCTAGGGATCCAGCTGCTTGACGGAGACGTGAAACACGGCGCCGGAGATCATAAACCTGGGATGTATCACCACCATCAAAATAGGTGGTGGCAGCAGAGTCCCACACCTGTTTGGCTGTGGGAAACCGAATAAAGTTTCCAATTAACGTCGGATCCATGGAGTTGATAAGCCATCCTTTGACAATGGCGTTGTCAGTGCGCCATTTGCGAAAGGACGGGTCGTTAGGAGATGGCGGGGTCAGGTCGCCATTGATGTAGCCCAACTTGTCTTTGCCGGAGATGTACATCTCGACAACTTGGGACCACAAGCCATAGTTGGAGCCATCCAACTTGATGCCAATCGGTAGAGCTGCAGGTTCTGAGGTCACGGTTGAGGCCTGGGCTTTGGACAGAGCTTCGGCCATCTTGGAGGTGAGTAATTCAGAGAGAATCCGGTCGGTGGTGGATTCCTCTGTCTGGGTTGGTGTTTCGGTGGCTGCCATAGGTAGATAAGAGGCTAAATCCTAGGGCTGGGCGTGAACAAGGAACCAGATCGTGAGATGCTCTGATACCATGTCAACCTGTTTCAGTGTATTTCTCCTTAATAAAGTTACAGAGGTATTGTATACATTTATAGAGAGATTTGTTTCGCTATTTTGGGCTATACAGATTTTCAGTGCTAGAATCGTGGCTTGGCAGTTTATGATTATTCCTGAAATCTCTCTGATTTGGTTAATTCCTATAATCTCTCTGATTTATCTCTTAATTGACAACTCACGCCAACAACTAATATCTACACTCGTGAGAACAAAATAAGGAGTAATGTTATTTAATAGACTGACATACAACTGAAATGACATATATGACTGTGAAAATCAGTCTTTGAAATTTTGAATCATAACGGCCTTGTAAAAAGAAAAATTAATGACTAACTTTTACAGTTACGTCATCCCAATTGTATGACAGTCTACCAAATAACATTTCTAAAAATTAAATAAAATAATTTTTGTAAATAATGTAAGTGTCATGATGGTAACGAAATAAGCCCTCACTTTTATTCACAGGTGGGATAAGCTGCAATTCGGTCAGCAAATGGTACTAGCCAATCTTGATCCAAGCAATTCCGACTCTTCTAACACTCAAAAACTTAAAACCCTTATGAATACTCAATTTTCCTCTCATCTTAGACTCCTCAACCGAGCCTATAACTAAAATTAAAATAAAATAAAATAAAATAAAATAAAATAAAATCTACTAAATAGAATATCCTAATAAATCTAAACAACCTTAATACATCTTTACCAGGCATTTCTTAGCAATGTGGAGAGGCCACTCTGCCACATATATAGCTTAAACAACGTGATTGTGGTTAACAACATTATTTATTCAGAATACATAGCTTAAACTAAATAATTAAATTTCTTAATTTTTATCTGGTTAAATTTTTAAGATAATTAATAATTTTATTATCAATTTTAATTAAACAATTTATATTTCAATTTTAATTAAATATTTACGTGTACGTTATATATCATGCACAAAAACAACACGTAGGGTCCTAAATCATAATGCTATATATTTTATCCTCATTTTACTGGATCAATGCGACCAATATGCAGTTCATAGCATTTCTCTCTTTTTATAAGCAAACCTCTGCATTGTTTCTTTTATAAACGAAACACTTTCCATTTTATTGTACTAAAACCTCTACGTTCTTTTATACTGCACTGGATTCTGAGGCATTCATAATATTCATTGAATTCAAGAAAAACCATGTCCACTCTTGATGCCCATACGCCGGAAGTACAACACGCAGAGCCAACTGGGCCCACGGCCCCTCCGCCTCTGGTGATTGGTGTGCAGACTAAGAGACCTGGTATGACGTTTGAGACTGTCACCGGAATCGTACGTCGATGGAAGAGAGAGGATTTCACGAAGAGTGGCTCGTTGACCTTGACAGGACTGGCTTTCCTGTTTTCTTTATTGTCTTTTATCGTTATGGCCGCCAACAATCGCGGTGACGGGATGGACTTTAATCGATTTGAACCATACAGGTGGAGTGATTAGTATACAGGGATGCGTTTGAAATTGTGATTTTATAGATAAAAAATAAATAAAATGTGATTTTAAATTAAATTGACAAAAAAAAAAAAATCATTTCAGAATTACGTTTTTAAAAAATTGAGATTTAAAAATGTTAAAAAAAAAAAAATACTTTTTCAAATTACAGGTAATAGAGTATTATATTTTTTTAAAAATACGAAATTTTATTTGTGATTTTGTTAAACCCTAAACTGTATTTTCAAAAATTATTTTTTTTAAATCGTACATTGTTAAATTGAACTTTTTTAAAATTGTAAACCGAAAGAGACTGAGTGAGTGTTGTTAATGGCATTTTTGATAGTTTTGTTTTGTTGTGGTGTGTTATCTTGGATTGGAATAGATATGTGCTGGCAATAGCGATTATGTCGACGGTGTACACCGGCGGGAAAGCGCTCCGACAGGCTCAAGAGCTTTTGACCGGAAAGCGTTTGTTTCAACAGCGTACCTCTGCCTTACTCGACTTCTTTGGAGATCAGATTATGGCGTACCTGTTGATATCAGCGGCGTCTTCTGCTGTTCCCTTGTTAAATCTTATGAGAAAGGCAACAGACTACATATATAGAGACTCTTCAACAGTAGCATTTGTAGACACTTTAGCAGCAAGCATCAGCATGGCTTTCCTTGCATTCTTCGCACTGGCGTTATCAGCTATGATTTCAGGATATAAACTATCTACTAAATCTTATATTTGAGATGTTTATTTATTTTTCGTTTTTCTTTCGATGGCTAATGTACTATTGTTCAAGTTTGTTGTTTACGTACTCTATATATATGTTGTATGCAAATTATGTTTTGAAGGGAGTTACGGAATTCTGTTTTCCCCAGAAATCTCAGTTCTTGCGTGGAAAACTGGGTGTTTTTCAGCTCTACGTGTTGTCCATAGTATTACACTGTTTCTCTGTTTTTTTCTTTTATCTACGTGAATCGTTTTTGTGTCTATTTAATTGTTATCCGGTTGGTGTTTAGAAAAAAAGAGCTTAGCACAGCCTCGGCCCAGCGGCAGCAGCACCCTTAAAAAATGGAAGTTACTCTCAAATTTGAGCTGATATTGAACTAAGAAAACCCAACCTAAAACCAAAATTAGACACCATAAATGATCGGCATGTCTCAAATCTCCCTCTATACGCTACAACAGTACTAGCAAATCTTCCTCAAATCTTCTTCTTCAATTCCTTAGTCCCCTGTTGCCGAGGCCGACTTGCTACAGTTTTCCTACACTGTAAGCCTGTAACTTGTAAGTATTTTTGTATTTGAGTCTCTCGATCTCTAATTTTTATTTGAAACTATAAACTTTTGAGTATCCTCATATAAAGAGTTAAAAAGACGATTAGACAAAAAAGAGAAAAAAAAAGAAGAAGATAGAGATAAAAAAGAGAGGAAGAAGAGTAGACTGTGAGTGAAAACTGAAAGTGAATATGAAAAGTGATAAGAAAAGGCTGAAGACAACCGTGAGTGAGAAAGTGAGCCGTGAGGACACGTGTCTTTTTTTTTTTTGTGGTTCTTTGTTGATATTTTGAATTTTTGATAGTCTAAGGGTGCATAGGATGCAATTTTAGATACTTTGTATTTTGTATTTTTTTTTTTTATTAGTGCTTACATGTTAACTGATATATCAATTTGGCATATATTTATGAAGTTTCATTGATACTTTTTTTGTGATACATATGTTATGTTATAATTTATATTTTGAATTGTAATTACCATACTTTTATATTTTATAATAAAAAGAACAAAAATAATTATTTATCATTATATTTTATTATTTTAATTCCACCCATACTAAAACAGTTTCCTAGCTCCGCTACTGTTTATTGTCACTGGTGGCTTGGGGTCTTGGCATCCGTGCCAACAATTAATAGGCCCACGTCATTCATTTATGTATTGCCTCCACGTACTTGCATTCTTAGGTGTTTATTGTTGGGTTATCCGGACCTAGTCTATTGTAATTTCCTTTTCTTTAAGTCTAAAGCTTATCTTCAGCTTTAGTTTGTAATTTTTTTCACGTATTTCTTAAAAGAAAAAGAAATAAAGAAAAAAAAAAAAGTAGGCATGTGACGACTGTTAAAAGCCACGTAGTACTCCCTTTTATCAATGAGAAGTAACTTGTGAAGACTTACATTACTCTAATTTCCCCATGCTTAAATACCTTAATAAATCTAAACAATATTAAAGTGCGTTAGACATTGCAATTTTGTAGATAAAAAAAATAAAATGTAATTTGAAACCAAATCATATAAAATGAATATAGTTTGTGATTGTATTTTTAAAAAAAATTACAATTTGAAAATACAGATATTTTGCATTTTCAAGTCACATGTAAGTGTGTTTTTTTGAAAACGTACAATTTTAAAAGTTAAACTGTGATTTTAAAGAATCAAAATGTGTTTTTAAAAATCACGTTTTTAAATCGCACATTTTAAAATTATTATGACAGTTTCTAAGTGAATATCTCTAACATCTCCTATGGCACCCTTCAAACAACCTTCTTCTAGAAATCACTGCAAACACAAAAGAAATCAGGTAGAAGAACTTGTTGAAGCCGCCGCAGACGATAGCTCCAATTATCTTTAGAGAGAAAATTTCAGGAAGACTTGTGTTTCAGTATGCGTGTTGCGTACGTAAAGAATACCTCCTACCTCTTTCTTTTTTCTTTTTTCTCTTACAATATTTGACTCAGTCTACTAGATGATGATGTCGAGTCCATCCTTTCCTACCTTCTTCTTCAGGGGGTTAAACCTTCTCTTGTTCCCTTTTTTTCCTACATTTCGTTGTCCTACCATTTAATTCGGCAGTCATTAATTGTCCCATTAGTTGCTTTCATGTCCACTCAATCCTTCTTCCGCTTAGCGTTTTCGGGGCTCTTGGAGAGGAGAGTTCATAAGAAGTCGGAACATTCTAGAATTACAACAAAGTGTATTATAAGTGCACAATTTTAAAGTATATTGAGATAAAGTCCACACATAATACACTTGTAGTGCATAAATCATTCCCCTAAGAAGTCACCCGCGATTGTTCGAATGGTTGAGGCGATCACCAACTCGATAACCAGCTCGGGTCGCTACCCATTTGTCCTATGTGGTGTGAGTGACAGTTAGGCATTTTTTTTCTTTAGTGAGCGATGATTGGTCCCAGCCCGATGTCGACTCTTTGGCGGGCCCCCTATAGCTAAGATGTGGACCATACCTGCGAGGCCCAAATCTTTGCTCCATTTGAATGAGATTTTGGATACGGGTTGTACTTACCCAGCCCATCTCCCCACAAAAATCATTATTTTTATATTATACTTACTAAAATTGTAAATCCAAAGGAACCTAGTACATCTTTACAAATTCTTTCTGCATCCATTACATATCAGAAAGACCGGTGGGAGAGACTCTCTCATCCAGCCCTAAAGAAAAAACTCTAAGAAAACAGATCTGAGAGGAGGAGGGAGCAGATCTGCTCCCTACACCTCTCAATTTCCCTTTCTACTCTCCGCTTTTACCCTCTCCCTCCAATTCTGGTTTTTTCCTTCTGTTTGCAGCTGTTCTCCAACCCAATTAGCAATTTTGGCATCTCCGCTATGCATCTGTTCATCTACTTCCATGTTGTGCCGTTCATCTCCTCTATGGTCACTTCTGCTGTTTGTTGGTTATGTTTTTGCTTTGAATAATAGTTTTATTTTCTATAAATATGTTCTCATGAAAGATTTATGGGATGAAGGTTAGTCAAGTATGATGAGTTATCCCTCACAGCCTGGATAGTTCGGTGTGAAGAATTATCTCTCACGGCCGGTTTAAATAAATTTTTCTTGGATATTTGACTACCCTTGTCTTGGATCTAGTCTGCTCGTAGTAGATCTGCTTTTTAATTATTTCTGTACATTGGTTAGCGAAAGATAAAAGTCATAGATATCACTCTATTGTAAGAATTTTGTTTGTATCTATAACTTTGTAATCTTATAACATGTGACTATCATTTTACAGAACTTTATAGTTTATAATGTAAGAATTTTTATGTTTGTAATCTTTATTTAATAAAATTATGGGGTAATTATCTTTTCCCCCATCAACTATCAGCCATTGTGAACATGCCCCCATGAACTGACACCTCGACCAAAAGAGAGCATCCAACTACCAACTTTACACACTTTGCCCCCTTCCATCAAGGAATTTCGTTAACTTGGACGAAATATTCCATTTTTTGGTATTAATTTTGATTTAAAGACCAAAATGTCCTTCAACAGTAATTAATAAAAAAAATATTAAAATTAATATGTTTAAAAAAGTTGAGGGCATTTCTGTCTTTTTACGAATTAAACTGACGAAAGGGGCAAAGTGTGTAAAGTTGGTAGTTGGATGCTCTCTTTTGGTCGATGTGTTAGTTTATGGAGGCATGTTGACAATGGCTGGTAGTTGATGGAAAAAAAAAAGTAATTACCTCTAAAATTATCAAATCTTTCCTTAAAAAAAAAAAAAAAAAAATGTACATCCTGGCAAGGCGTTTCTTAGCAATCAATGTCGCTGGGCCAGTTGAAAAGGGAGAAATATCAAATATAGGAAAGAGTCTTAACACTCTCTCTCTCTCTCTGCTTTCTTTTTCTCCAGAACCTTCTCCCTTACAGTGGTGTCCTTGGCCGGGGGAGGGAGGTTCCAAACCTCCCTCCTCCCGGTTTTTCTTCTTCTCTTAGCCCTCAAAGGGCTAAGAGAGGTTTTTTGGTTCCTCCCTGGTTGTTCCAGTGGAGGCTAGAGTCTCCTAGTCACTAGGACTGTGGAGTTTTGAGTTCCCCGGACTTTTTCCGGTGGTGGTTTTTTAGTCTTCCTAGTCCGGTTGGTCTATGGAAGTTTGTATAGTTTTCTAGTTTCTTTTAGTTGTTTGTTCGTGGCAGGAAAACACTCCAAAGGAGCTCCAGCGGAGGAGAGCTCGCTGCTCGTGTTCTGGTGGAGAGATTTGGTTGTGCCTCAGTTTGTATCATTCTTTGAAGCCAGATCTGCGCTGATCCACCGCCTTTTAGTTGACACGCGCCCCCCAGCCATGTACGTCGTCGGCCTCTGGTGCTGCCGTTGTTCGCTGCGGACGAAAGGCTCATTGGGAGACGGCGCGTGGTCATCACGCGCCAGAGGGTTCTACTCTTTAGGCCGCGCGTGATGGGCACGTTCTGCATCTTTTGCCGTTCCTGGTGGTGCTCGGGGGTTTCTTTGTGTTAGGCTGTTGTAGGGGAAGGGCAGGTGGCGGCGCGTGTGGTACACGCGCCGTCGCCGGTTGTACTTTTTCTGCCGGCAGCTTCTGTGTGGGATGTTTTCTTGTATTTAGCCAGATTGTATTTGACAATGTGCTTTGGGTTGGATTTAGCCTAGTCATTGCTTTTAGCACAGATTGTTTATGACCGACTCCATAGTGCAAGTAGAGGTTTTATGTCAACGCAGAGACACCTTTCTGTTGGCTAGGCATATTTGTAGCAACTGTGGATATAATCTGTGTCATAGGGTAATTGTTATGGGATGTTCTTCTGTGAGTCCCTGTAATGGTATTGGGTCAAGTTGTGACTCTGTCTGTAATGTTGTTACCCTTTGGTGAATTAATGGAATGACTACATGTTCCCTCCAAAAAAAAAAAAAAAAAAAAAAAAGATGTCGCTGGGCCAGTTGGCCACACATAC
This sequence comes from Alnus glutinosa, assembly GCF_958979055.1. Lineage (NCBI taxonomy): Eukaryota > Viridiplantae > Streptophyta > Magnoliopsida > Fagales > Betulaceae > Alnus > Alnus glutinosa. The sequence goes on from NC_084892.1 coordinate 28,876,579, forward strand.
AGCTTAAACAACGCGATTGTCTTTAACAGCATATTTATTCAGAAAAATATATATAAACGACTGAATCAACCGTCCGTTTCACTGTGCCAACCGTCTAGTAGTATATATGTTCGGGGAATCCCATGTTGATCCGTTGGGTCCCACCTTCCCGTGTCAAAAATGTCTAAGAACTATTGGGCCCCACATGTTGCCTCCTCTTCGATTAGACCGTATCAGATGTTGGTGACAACTATTCAAGTGCCCCTCGCAATCATCCACCGTGACCACCCCCACTCCTCCGTACCATCTAAGCCAATAGTTTCTTGCCATGTTGCACAACCTTCTTTCTTTCTAATGTTTGATTTGAAATCTTTTAGATATCTTATTAAGATTTTATGATAAGAGTATTTGAATTTTACTTTTTCGGATAAAAATTATTTGATTAAATAATTAAATTTTAAAAAGTTTTAATGTAAAGTTATTTAAAATTTAAGTTTATTAATTTTTTTACACGATTTATAAACTCAACACAAAATTAGTTGTTGAAGTAAAAAATTTGACTAGTTTAATTAAATGATCGTATTAGAATTAAATTATAAAATCTTATACTCGTGCCTCAGCAATGACACAATCAAAATTCAACACGCAATATAAAAGATTAACAATTTTTAATACTATAAAAATTAGCGAGTTAATTGGGTTCAAATTAAATTATAAAAATTCCTCTCAATCTAGTAAACTCAGACGACAATACGCCGAAACAACACGTGGAGTCACACCAAAGCCTCTACGTTGTTGTTTCTTTTTCTGTAAGTTCGTCTACGTTGTTTCATTTAAAAGAAACACTTTCCATTTTATTGTACCAAAGCCTCGACAAGTTCAGTTCTTCACTGAATTCTGAGGCATTGGTTGAATTTAAGAAAAACCATGTCGAATCTCGATGACGATACGCCGAAACAATACGCGGGGCACTTTCCCCCAACTGTGCCCACAGCCCCTCCGGTGGCTGACTTGGAGAAAAACAGCCCCGGTACGACCCCAACAGGCCCACGGCCCCTCCGTCGACTGACGTGCAGAATAAGAGCCCCGGTACGACGTTCGCGGTCTCGGAGATCGTACAGCGATGGAAGAGAGAGGATTTCATGAAGAGTGGCTCGTTGGCCTTGACAGGACTGGCTTTACTGTTTTCTCTGCTGTCTTTTATCGTTATGGCCGCGAACAATCACGGCGACGGGATGGACTTCAATCAATATGAAACATACAGGTGGACTGGTGGAGTGATTTGTTTATTATAAGTGATTGTTGTTAATGGAATTTTTGAAAGTTTTGTTTTGATGGGGTGTGTTAACTTGGATTGGAATAGATATGTGTTGGCAATAGCAATTCTGTCGACCGTGTACACCGGCGGGAAAGCGTTTCGACAAGCTCTTGAACTTTGGGCAGGAAAGCGTATGTTTCAACAGCGTACCTCTGCCTTAATCGGCTTCTTTGGAGATCAGGTTGGTCTTGATTCTTTTTTATTTTTCTTCTGAGATGGCCTTCGGATTCATTTGACACTACGATTTTGTAGACGAAACAGGTTTTTTAAAATTATAGGTTTTGAAAACGCAAATCTAAACGAATCCTATACTAATCAATGGTTTAATGTCAATGTTGAGATCAGATTATGGCGTACCTGTTGATATCAGCAGCGTCCTCTGCTGCTTCCTTGACAAATCTCTTAAGAGAGGCAATAGACGGCATCGTCGGCATAGATACAGACTCTTCAGCAGTAGCATTTGTAGATACTTCATCAGCAAGCATCACCATGGCTTTCCTTGCCTTCTTCGCACTGGCGATGTCAGCCATGATTTCAGGATATAAACTATCTACTCAATCTTATATTTGAGACGGCTTTGAATTTTTTTTTTTTGTTGATGGTTAATGTGCTGTTATTCAATTGTTGTTTACTCTATATGTTTTGGAATTTGGAGTGCGTGGAACAAGTACTGTTTCGATGGAATTCTGTTTTTCCCAGAAAGCCCAGTAATTCAAATGCTTGAAGGAGTTCTTGCATGGAAAACTCGCATTCTGTGAGTTTGGGTGTTTTACAACTCTACGTGTTGTCTAGCAATACTATGTTTCTCTGTTTTTTTTTTTCCTTTTGTCTACGCCAATCTCGAATAAGTACAGACAGTCACTAAAAACCCATGTACTCCTTCTATAAAAAAGAATGAATGAGAAGTATATTTAAATTTAACTTGTGAGTTGCGATTTCTCTGTTCATGTTCTATAAAATTTTGTGGGAAAATTTTGGTATCAGAGACAGTGACTACTCGAAGCGGACATTCCTATGGAGTCAGACAACTCAGCCAGCAACAGCGTGAATCGTGATGATTTTGTTGCTTTGCTTGAAGTGGTTCATCAGTTGCGATCTCTTTCCAAACGCATGGATGTCGTTTATTTGACAAACCAGAGCGCCGCTCGGGAGAAAAGACGAAGGTCGAAGATACTGACGAAGGAGCACACCAGAAAACAACCACTAAAGAAAAAGGAAAAGAGGAATGCTATCGTTGTGGTGGACGTGGGCATTACGCTGTGGTATGTCCTACGCGCAGCCAAAAGCCCATTTTGTTATGCGACGGAGGGACTGAAAACGAACAAACCAGTCGTGGAGGACGAAGAAGAGAGGCTGGACAGATCAAATCTTCCCGTGCTGCGTCACAGTCCATCGGTTGATTATGTTCATATCAAATCATCTGTTGTATCCCTCCATACATGAGATTTGGTTCTCTGTTTTGTGAATTACGTTTGGTCAGAACTTACCTTCTAATAAGAAATTTTTTCTTTTTGGTGCTGATGTTTGAAAAGGTCTCGAGTGTTCTGTACAAATTTATTATAAATATAAAATAAGAGAAAAATAAAGGAATCAAAGAAAAAGAAAAGAAAGAGAATTTTGGGGTGGTTTAGCTTGGACAGGAATTTCCTACGAATCGGTTTATAAGAAATTTTATACAACCTAAATATAAGATTGACATGTCTCTATTTGCATGTGAGAAACACATGTTATTTTAATAGCCCGTGCTTCTCAAATATTTTTTATAGCATTAATAAAAAAACATGTACTTCTCACATGTTTAAAGAACACATGTCACTTTTATATGTGGGTCGTATGAAATTTCCTACAAATCAATTTCTAGGAAATTTCTATCCGTTTAGCCTTAAAGGCCTACGGCAAGTCGGCAACCACCACTATTAAAGGTGTAATAAACAAGATAAGGTAAACCAAATAAGGTAGAGAACTGATTATAAACAAAGAAGGAAACTAAATCAAAGGCTTAAGATGAAAAATAGCTAACATGGAAAATATTCTAACAAATTTGAACATTGTTTCCGTCATTCACCTCCTACGTGTTTGACCCTTATGTGAGAGAAATTTTAGAATATTTAACTAAACATTTAAATCAACTATTTCCTATCAGTTTAAGCTTTTGAAATAAATTATTGTTTAACAATTGGTAACTATGTTAAATTCAGTTCTTACTACTCAAGAAATCTTAATCACGTTTACGTTATCTAGTTGGTGGGATAATATATGAAGGGAAGAACGATAATGTTCTGGCTAGCCGAGCAGAATGTTTCATTTCTGTGTTTCTCACTAAGGAACTGATGCTGGTTTGACAAATATATATTGAGACAATCTTATTTGAATTCAGAAATCTGATAGATTGTTAAAGAACTGAAGAGAAAGAGACGAAAAAGATAATCTGAGCACAAAAAAGGTAAAGAAAAGAGTTCTTCAAGAGTAGAAAGTGGCACCAGTATGGAACATATCCTCCATGTTGAGGCATGTCTGGACATTATTTGCTTGTGCAGGATCTATTTGGGTTGCTTGGATACAAGCTTATATGCTGAAAGGGAGGAGTTTTTGGAGTGTAAGCATTCCCCAAAGTTGCACTTGATGTTGGGGAAAGATTCTTAAACTTAGGGGTATTGCTAAGAATTTTATTAAATTTGAAGTTGGTGATGGAAAGATGATTCATCTTTGGCAGGACAACTGGCATCCTCTTGGAGTGCTTTATGAGAGGTTTGGCTCTCGTGTTATCTATGATGCTCATAGTCGGTTGGATTCTAGACTTGATTCTATTCTTAGTAATGGCATTTGGTGTTGGAAGCCTGCTCTGTCAGAGGAGCTTGTTGATATACAGAGTCGGCTTCCTGAAGTTCAGCTTGGTTCTGTTGATAAGCCGGTGTGGACTATTGCTCGTAAGGGTTCCTATGTAAGTGCTGATACTTGGGATTTTTTTAGGGATAAGAAATCTGAGGTTGATTGGTGGCATGTTGTTTGGTTCCCTTTTGCAATTCCGAAACATGCCTTTATCATTTGGCTGGCTGTACAAAATAGATTAACTACTGGTGATTGGCTATTGGCTTGGGGTTTTCAAGGTGATGCATAATGTGTGTTCTGCAGGAATGGTGTTGAGAGTCGTGATCATATTTTTTTCATGTGTAGCTTTAGTGCTCGTATATGGAAAAATTGTATGCAAAGGTGCAATGATTTGTCTCCTTCTCTTGATTGGCAGAGGGTGTTGAATGACGGTTGTAGGACTTGGAAGAAGAAGACGATGGCAAGAGTTCTTTGTCGTCTGGTTTTGAGCTCTATTGTCTATAATATTTGGAGAGCCAAGAATGCTATTAAGTTTCAAAATGCTCCCAAAACTGAAGAGCAGATACTCAAGCAGATATTTTGGGAAGTTAGATCAAGAATTTCTGAAAGAGGAAAGTTTAAGAAGAATAGAGAGAATGTTAAGCTTTGTCATCTCTGGAATGTAGATGTTGCTATTCTCGAATAATCCAAGTTAGTGAGACATTGGTTGTTTTGGTTCTGCAGCAGTTTTTTTTGCTTTGTTTGTTGTTGTTTTGTTGTTTGTAACTTTGGTTCTTAGTTGTTAATAATATTGATCACTTATTCATCAAAAAAAGAAAGAGAGTGGCACCAGTAAGAACTCATTTGACCATTCAACATTCACCTTGTTTTCTCTGTTCTTCTTTTATTATAAATTGAATCGAAATGAAATATATTTCCTAAAGCTTTAAATGGCTTCAAACCGTATTAAAAGAAAAAAAACAAATGCAACTAAATTTTACACAGCTTATGCTATGAAACTACATATAAAAAACGTATGTAATTAGTTGGTCTGCTTCCTCTGTATTCCACTGTTAGTAATCCTCAGATAGGAATGAGTCAAGGAATGTGTTTGGTTCTTCCTTGGCCCTAGAGAACACACCCTCTGAGAGTTGTGTTTGACCCACGTAGCCATGATTTTGATTTCTGTACCCTGAAAATCCTACTCCCCCAGCTGGGTTCTGCAACATTTGTAGGGTATATGGTGCTTGACTTGCTGATGTTGTTAACCTTGTATTTTGAAAAGAATCTGGGTAACTTGGATGGGTGCCCATGGCTGAGGGCCTTATTAGCTGGGGTATGTTAATGTTGCTGCTACTGTTATTGGATGACAGCCTACTCGCAGCATAGCCACCACTGCCGCGAGCTGCCGGAACATCATGGTTGTGTTTCCCCTCATAAGTGGTGATCACAGCCCTCATGTCGTTGGCCGCTCGCTCGACGTGTTTCCTCACTGGACAACCTACCGATGTGCATTTGTAGTAGCTCCTGCAGATAAGAGAAAATTGCAGAGTTAGCAGCCAAGTTTCAAATGACATTGGATTGCCAATAGCTAAGCAAACAATATATTCTTTTTGGTGCATATTTGCATAGTTTTCAAAAAAATGTCTTCCACTTTGATTAAAACCCATCCTTCTTTAAGATTTTTTCAACCACACTACCTTGTATAAATCTTGGCCTTCTTACAGAGATCAAGAAATGTACAGGTTTAAAGTAATGTTTGAAACATGTAGTGAAAGGTTGCAGGAGTGCAGTACCTGGCATTTGGATTTCCTTTTACTACTTTCTGTCCATATTTCCTCCATCTATACCCATCATCAAGAATATCAATTTCACTAGTTGTCTGAACTACAACTCTAGGTTCCCTCACAGTCCTACTCCCAGAAGCCGAAAACCCCTCGTTTTGATTTCCGCCCTTCCTGTAAAAGAGAAATATCAGTATCAACAAAACCCAAATTTTAAGTTTGATCTTAGAAAAACACAAACAAGGCCATCAGCCTAGTACTTTAAGACTTACCATCTTTTGGCCTCAGACTCATTTTCATCGTCGTCTCCTCCTGATTTACTCGTTTGATCAAACTCTTCCTCTCCAATTGAGGCTGAAGAATCTTCCTGCATTGTGGCAGAGTACTCCATTTGTGTATTGCCAAGTGTTACACCTGACTGATCAGAAATCCCTGAACTGGTGCATGAAGAAGGTTGAAATGATTGAGTTGATCGTCTACTAGACTGATCAGGCTTGGGATGATTATGAGTTCCTTTGTATACTATTTCAGTAATCTCTCCCTCCAAAGATCTCTCAACTTTTTTCTTCATTGGGCAATTTCGGTACGAGCACTTGTAATAACTACGCGGATTTTCACTTCCCTTCACTTGTTTTTGTCCGTATTTTCGCCAATTGTATCCATCATCTGTTCTTCTCTGCTCTCTGCTATATGGAGCTTGGTGACTGTATTGATTGTGGCCGGACAAAGGAGCAGAATTACTCTGCCTTTTTGCATTGCTTGTGGCCATTTCTGAAGTGAAGCTCTTTATTGGTGCAAACTCTGCTTTTACTTCCACCTTCTCCATTAAAAATTCAGTTTGGTCGGTTGGTTTGTTGAAATTCCATGCTTCTTGTTGTCTTTTAAACGATTCTTCCTGTTCAAGCAGATTACTAATGTTTAGTTTTGAATGGAAATTTGAAGAAACAAAAATAAATCTCTATCCATGTGAAATTTCAGACATCGATTTGTGTACTTTTCCCAAAATAAAAAAATACATATAAAAATCACGCGCTATATAAAGATAGAGGTCAGATTAATAGAACAAAATTTCTCCAACCAATTTGGAGAAAAATTTTGTTCTTTGTTTGCACTCCTTTGACCTGGTCCATAAAGACAAACGTCTAAGAAGACAAAATTCAGTTGCGTTAACAATCTAAAAGTCGCGTCAATAGCCCGACGAAGACCGCAACAAAACGGAATCCATATTTCAATTGCTGTCCAATCCATATTTGATATTTAAATTGTTTACAGATAATGACATCTAAAACTTCCAGTACTCTCTCGCTTCCTAGGATTTACAAATGGAGGAAATTCGAGGTTTTTGAGGAGAAAAACTCTGGGAAAAGGAAAAGAATATGAAAGGGAAAAGCAGAAATCAGAAAGAATGGACACATACCCCTGAGACCATGTTTGAAGAAGATTGAAAGACGGAAGCAGGCTTTGTTTGAGGCTGGAAAGAGAAATCAGAAGTAAATATCTCTTCCCCCTTCACCCCCAGCTGGTTTTCTGCAGAGTTACCACTCATCCTGTTGAATGCTTCACCAGCAAAAGCCCCAGTAGTTGGAGATGAAAGATTCTGCATAAACAGAGCAAAGTAACAAAGACCCATCAATCATTTTGTATAATAATACGAATATACAACTCATAAGGTATATATATATATATGAAGTTCAAATAACTTACAGTGTAATGGGAGGGAAACATAGGTGAGCTGAAGAAATCAGTTGGGCTAAAACCAGGTGAGATAGCGAAATAAGAAGATGGAGAAACTGGAGCAGCAGAGAAGGGTAATGAAGGAGGTTGAAGTGACTTGAATTTTGGCACTTCATCGCCAATTCGATCGGTTTTCTGGTCCGAATATCCCCAGCTGTGTGCACTACTGTCCATCTTGTTGTTACCGGCAAGAAGGTCAGTAAAGGAGGTCATGAATTTGATTTTTGAGAAAGAAAGAGAAGATAGAAGGAGAATATTTAAACTGAGCCTATGAATGGGATCGAAGACCACAAGAAGAACAAATTGTTAGAGGCAAATGTAAGGCTCTTTCGGGGAAGTTATAGAAGTTTGACCGTGGAATAACAAGCTTCGGTCAAAGCTTGTGTCTTTGACTTGACTTGGTACCATTTTGGCGGCCAAAGCTCGAGAGCACCACAATTAGCCACTTGTTTACTTACCCGCTTGCCACTTATTAATTTGCTTTGATAAAAGGATAATTACCTCCTAATGCATTTATGGGCCGCATTTTTTTTTTTTTTTAATTTCGAATAATAATTTTCTTACTATTCTCACACAATTCAGACATATTAATTGAGACTCATGTATGTAAATCCTACCCAATATGTCTAAAGGTTGTATGAAAATTGTATGGAATGAGTTGTAAGAAAATCACTCCCTTTAACTTTAGAGATATGATACATTGCTACCCCAAGACATAACTCCTAATCACCTTTATCTACGTGACAACTTTTACTTTTATTTTTATTTTTACTTTTAATTTTACCTTTTTTTTAGAAAAAAAAAACTCTAAAACTAGTTAAGGAACCACTTTGTCATATGGGTAAGGTGATTAAGAGTTGTGTCTTGGGATGGCAAAAGACCATATCTTTTAACTTTAACCTCAACTTTGTAGTAAAAGTACATTTTTAAATATAATTGTGCAAAGTATATTATGTTAGAGAAACCGTTTTTTTTTTTTTTTAAAAAAAAATAGTAATTTGAAAATGTAAAAAAATTAATGTTGCGAGATACGTTTTTACAGACGAGTAATTTTTAAAATCGTATTTTCAAATTGCACATTTTGAAACTGTAAATTTAAACAGACCCTTAATTAATACGTTAAATATATACTTACGTGACAAGAGACGGAAGCGTGTCAAGTATGATATGATGTAGTATTCACGTGACATAATTTTATTAGAGATGACGAGATTATCTACCCACGACACATAACAGTTAGTTTTTTTGATGGAAAATTGATCGAGGTAGTAATTTGATAAACTCGCAAAACTTAGATAGTAAAATTATCAATTGGTGTATGATTGGCAACTCATCCACTAACTAATTAAAAAGATAAGTTTATTTTATTTTATTTTTTAATCATTTAATCAAATATTGAATTTTAAAACCCAAGTAGGTTTATTATTATTATTATTATTTATAAGAAAACTGCAAAGGAGTAGTAAGATTAGATAATTTAGATTCAACCCTATTGTTAGTCCAACTGTCCAAGCCCTAAAACGTGGTATTTTTCTTTTTAGGAGTGTTAAAAAAGTAGTTGATCCGTATTGGACGTTTAGTTGCTCATTTTCTTTTCCAAAGGGTTTATCAAAATGTCTCCCAAGGGGTAACTTCTAGAACATATATATATATCGATTTGTCTTTTGATTGGCACGTGCCTTTCTCTTTCTTCCTCTTTATGTATCTGGAAGTCAATGATCCGGACATTGTTTGTATAAAAAAAAAAAAAAAAAAAAAAATGTAATTTGCCAAATAATTTAGGAAAGGGGAAAGGGGGAGCACTTTTTTTTAGTTTGTCAATTAATTCTTTTTAAATAGAGAAATGTTTTGGTGTATTTGATAACATAATTCTAAAACAAATTATATTTATTTAACTTTTTCTAAACAAATCATATTTTATTCAACTTTTTTTAAAAAGTCAAACATTGAAATTTGCATGCCAAATAAGAATTGAATTCTAATTTCAAAAATTCAATATCCAAACACACCATTAAGATTTAAGGAGTGATATTCAAATAATTTAATTATATTGGTCCTGGATGGAAAAACAGAAAAAATATGGACTATAATAATCATGAACTTTTACATGAATTTCCTGTTTATGATATTTCACGCAGAATTAATATGAAAATGGGACTTAAGCTTAAAAAATAAGTAAAAGAATATCAAAAAAAAAAAAAAAAAAAGAGAGAAAAGGGTGGGGGGGGTGGTTATGCAGATGGGCTTGGAAGTAAAATAGATATTTATTAACATGAAAATCATTTCGTCAATCAGGGTTCTATGGTGTAGTGGTTAGCACTCTGGACTTTGAATCCAGCGACCTGGGTTCGACTCCCGGTAGGACCTTTTAACTTTTGCTTATTTTGAATATTTTGATTCCAATTTTTTTCCCTCCAACTTTGACTGAAATTTTTAACTCATGCTTTTCTGCAGCATATAGTCGTATGCTTTTCAAATTCACCGTAAATTCAATAATAGATTTGGGAAAATATGAATGGAGTTGGACAAGAGAGAGAAGAAAAAATTTCATTTCTCATAATAGAAACCAAATTTTATTCCAACACTATTTTATCCCGTTAACGTCACAGTGCTAATCAATTTTTATTTTATTTTTTGTAAAAAAAGATTTTTTAAATGGTTTATTAGTATTACCACGTCAATCGGAAGGAATATTTGTAAAAAAATAAAAGTATAGTTTCTAGCATTATTCATAATTGTATATAATCATGGAATTCTATTCCAAGTAGCATTTCACATTTTTATTTATTTTTTTTTTTTTAAAAAAAAAAAAAGAGGTAGCTTTCCGTGGCTTAAACCCGCAAATGGGCTGGTTACTTGATAGTTTCTGTATGGGCCACTAAGAAGATGATGGATCATGACCAATTCAAGCCCATCAGCACTCAGAAGATTATGATCGAAGAAGAGGCCCATCTCAAATTCTCGTTTGTGTAGTAATTAAGAAGCCACTAAGACACGAAAGATGCTTAGACCTACAACTAACACAGCCATATTCTTGGGCGTGGTGGTGAATGGTGATAATTCCTTTCAAGCTCCAGCAATTTGAGCAATTTGAAATTTACATGTCCAAGTAAATTTTGAACTACCCGATTAACTACTTGAAGAAATAGGTCCATGTAGGCTCTTTCACATGTGCAATTCAAATTGCTATAGATCTTAATCCCCACAGATCAATTGTAGTTAAAACTAAACCCGTTGAGATTAAGACACGTGTTATCCTTTGTATCCTATTCTACTACACATGTTCTAATTTTAATTTCAACGAGTCTAGTTCCAACTAAAGTTGGATCGGACCAAGCCAAACCCCTTGACATGACTTTGCTTTGCTTGATGACAGTTAATTTGGACCTAGTGCCAGGATGAGGAACTATTTATACTATTCATGATTTACCCACGTATTAACACAATATAATCCTGTGGCTGTGATTAATTGTGAGAGAGAAAACTAGTACTTGCTCCATATAAATTGTAAGAGAGTACTTGGTTTTGTTTTTTCAGGGACATGTTCCACATTAATCTTGCAAATATATTTATAATAAGACTTCCAATTACAGATCTGTGCAATTCAGTGCACGTATAAGGCAGGCAGTGATCTAGGAATGTCCTTACACAAAAACAGCACATTTCTCCAAAGAGCTGCCAAAGGCTAAAGTAATTAATCACTTTGCCAAACAATAAAACAATTATGGGGGGGAAAAGTCCTAATACTAATATGCTCAGGACGTCTACTTCTGCATAAAACCACCTCTGACTTTAAGGAGCTTAAGAAAGCCCCACCGCATCACATCTTCCAACTGTAGTTTCCAACACTTGTACTTATGCATAAAACCAAACTGAAGACTTGTATTTGACTCCGTCAATTTCTGCATACTTCAAGGAGCTTCAGAAAACCCTATTGCAACACATCTTCCAACTGTAGTTTCCAACACTTGGGATCTAATTCTGCCTGCCAAACATATCAAAATAACCTTAATATTGTAATCAAGAAAATTTAACCACTACATAGGGCCCATCTGACTTTCAAAGTTAAGCATGTATTTTGTTGGGTTGTTCACACAAGTCACAGTTGTCAAAACCTAACAGTCAAATAATGATCGGCTGCTGTTGTCCCTGCGACTTCTCTTGGATTACTTATATCAAAGTCCACATACGTGCAAACAAACATATGCAGCCAATCTTGAAAATTATTATATTTTTCACTTTAAGAAAACCTTAAAAATTATTGCTTGTTGTGGAAAATATTGTTGTTGGCGTAGGTTGCAAACATTTCAATGAAATTGATCCAGACAAGGTTGATTAAGTAAATAGCTTTTTAAAATTGTTTCTTCATGGACCTCATGACCACCTAAAAAGACGTACCTGAAACTCTTTATCTCTCCACTGGAACACACAACCGCGTGCCTCCAAGTGTTCAAAAAGCGGTTTGGGTAACAAGGATTTAAAGGAAGCATGGAGCTTCACTTTTGTCAGTCCTCCACATGCCAATAAGGAAGCTGCTAGTCCACTCGGACTCAAGCCTTTCAAGTGCAAGATAGTCAAGCTCTGTAGGCAGCTGATGCTGGCAAGGGACAAGAGCCCCACGTCTGTAACTGAGCTATATGACAAATTTATCTACAAGGAAAGAAATAAATCATTAAATCTGGATCTCAATATTTTCTCTTGATCCATTATGTCCCAACAAAGAGAGAAAGGGGATCAAGGGTACCTGCTTGAGGTTTTGAGAAGAGTGAGCAAGCGGAATCATCCCAGCATCATCAATTTTGTAACATTTCTTTATGTCTAACTTGGTCAGTTGCTTGCATCTTGCAGCAATTGCTGTTAGACCTAAGGATGTGATATGCGGACATCCTCGACTTTCAATCGTGTTTAGTTTTGAGCATTTTGAGAGCGATAGTAAGGAATTATCAGTAACTTCTTTACAGTAGGCTACGTTAATCATCTCAAGGCCAGGGCAACCGTGAGCAATTGCTAAAATTCCTGAATCTGTTATTCCTGCACACCTGAACAAAGCAAAACCATTCAATTGATTACTGAGGTTTGTCATAACATCACCCGTACAGATAAGTTAGTGAAAGGATTTTTCTTAGGTACAAACACAGAATTCTAAGGTTCATATTGCACCACAGGCTAAACGCTGTACTTATTTGAAACCAGATTCAACAATAACCTGGAAATGATATGGATAAATTATCATGATAAAAAAGGCGGACAAAAATCATGGGTTACAAGTCACAAACCTGTACAAATCCATCTCTTTAAGTGCTACACAGCACATGCCAACATGGGCAAGTCCCTCATCAGTTATGTTTAGACAAAGTCCCAGTTTTAAGCTAGAGAGTTTGCAACATGTGGAGATGGATTTTAAACCTGTACAAGGAACAATACCATATAAGTATTTTGCTCAATAAAGTAACCCTTATTTACACTAGAGTAAAGCAAAGGGGAAGACCTTCATCATCAATTTCATTATCTGTCAAGTCAAGCTCCTCAAGAGAATGGCACCGTCCAATTAAGCCAAATGCTTCCCTAGGAACCAGGGTACATAATTCCATCTTGAGAGAAATAAGAGCAGTGCATGAAGTTGTGATGTGGGAAATAGAAACATCAGTAATCTTGCGACAACACGTTATATCTAGCTTCCTCAAATCTTTCTGCTTCATAACAAGGTAGGACAGACCTTCGTCGGTCACCCCTGAACATTTACTTAAGCTCAGCTCCCTCAGCGAACCACACCAATCTCCGATGGCCCTTAGTCCAGCACAGGTAACTGAGCAACCATCTAATTTGATTGATTGCAACATGTGAAGCTTGTTCAAACTATCAGCAAGATCAAAAGTAACCTAAATCACCACCATCACGTCATCATCAGTAATGGGCCAAGATAATAAAACTTCGGCTGTCAGAAAGACCCAAAGAGTTGTAGAGACTTACAGAAGAACCATATGCTAAGGTAAGTTGTTCTAGACATCTAGTGCAACTGAATACGGAAGACAAGCCAACATGAGTAACATTCTGACAACTTGACATATCAAGTTTCTGTTCAAAGGAAAAATAAGAAAATTTGTCAAATAGATGCTTGAAAAGAAAAAGAAACGACCTTTTGACAAGTAGGAAAACAGAATGTTTACTTGATGTGGTTAATATATTGACAAAAAATTATATGATACAGGCATAAATACATATTTATGTGTAACACCATGTAGATTATAGTGTAAGAGAATTGTTTGGTTTCATTCTCTTACACATCTCTTGTCTATCTCCGAACAAGAGATGTGCAAATCCACCATTGAATCTATAGGATCACATGTGGGTTCCATAGATTTAATGGTGAATTTACAAAAGAGATGTGCAAGAGAATGACACTAAACACATCACATACTGCAAATCTGCACCTTAAAACTATACATTGTAATATTGCAAGGAAAATGGATCCATATACCAAAAGTGGACAAAACTACAATTAGAATTAACTTTCTATCCTTCCAAATATGCCCAATTAAGTACTTTTTAGCTCCACATTTTTATCTCATTTTTCCAATTAGTACAAGAAAAGGGATAACCCCAAAGAACACCAGCTAACCATGGATAAATACCTTTAGCGATTTGCAGCCATGTTTGAGGACTGCAAGGCTGTTGTCATCAATACCAAAGCACCCTTCCAACACCAAATCTTCAAGATATTGCAAATTCAAGATGGAAGGTAAACATTTATCAGTGATCTGCAAAAGATGAAAATCAATTAATATATAAACCAACATTTTGCCAAAAAAACATTCTGCAGTAAAAGAATAACTCATACAGCCTAGCGGTCTTTATCTATTTATTTCTTTTCCTATTTGGGCTAGGATGATCAACTTAAAAATGGATCAGAAACTTCAAACATTACCAAGCGCAAAGTCCTATGATATAAAAACCACCTCGACAGACCATGAGAATCAACAAAACAATTAAATAATATGAAAGACCCGAAATTGACAAAACTAATCCCAATCAAAAGCGAATTTCATTAAGACCAATCGCAATATCTATTCATTTCCCCCCTCGGATAAATAGCACCACCCAAGTTCAACCCAATACAAAACATCAAGTATAATATGCAATACAACAAGAAGAGTGGGTGTTGAAGAATTACCGGCAAGTAAGAAAGATCCAAAGTACGAATATCCTTACACTTGACAGCAACCAAACCCACACCCAGATCACCAACACCCACACACCATTTCAAGCTCAGCAGCCTCAGCTTCCTACACCCCACCGCGATACACCCCACCCCCATATCCGTCACCATCTTGCACCTCCCCATCCACAGCCTCTCCAGATTCTTCGCCTCCGCCACCGTCGCCGCCGCCCCGTCCCTCAGCTCCGTCGCGTTCGACAGGTCCAGCTCCACCAGGTTCACACACCTCACCGCCAAGCTCAACAGCCCAGCACCCGAGAAGAACTTCGACCGCGAGAGGTCGATGGAGTGGAGCGTGGATCCGCACGCGCCCGCTATTACACCCAGCGACCGGTCGGTGACCCGCGGGCACAGCGAGAGATCCATGTGGGTCACGTTCGCGTAACGGGTCAGGACCTTCGGGAGGTACTCGGTGCGGAGCGGCTTGAGGGTTCGGCGGTGCTTGGCTTCGATGGTGTAGAAAGATTGACACACCAAAGAAAACGACTTCTTGTCTAGCGGGTTTGGGCCAAGGAAGTCGATGATTGAAAAGACGATTTCTTCGGATAAGAGATCAAAGTAGTTGACCCCGAGCCCACCGTCGAGCCCTTGAGACAGCTTTTGCTTCTTCATGGTTTTTTCCGAGGAATTGGAAGTTTTGGGTTCTGGGTTTTGGAGAAGGGTGTGAAGGTGAGAGAGATGATGTTTGGTTGTTTGGGTTTTTTGAGGTAAAAGGTGAAGACGATGATGTTTGTTTATAGTTGGTATTGGAGGAATAGAAGTAACCGTTAACAGAGAGAGTATGGGGTGGTTGATGCTTGTAACGTGAGGGAGGGAGGGTGTGGGGAAGAAGGAATATATCCAAATTACGTTGTTAGCCTTTTGATTGTATTTTTTGTCCCACTTGAAAGACCCTAATACCCCTCATATTCTGGATGTCTTGGATGGACTAATCTTCTATCTTTAAAAAATTGACCAACCGTACTGTTGGAGTTTGACTAATCCAATCCATGTATTGTTAAGAATATCAGCTTTTGTTACAAGTTTTCATATAAATGACGAGAAATGATCCTTACACTCATTTCTCACAACAGTCCCACAACAAGCTGATATGGCTGGTAGTATTTTATTATTTTTTTACAAAAAGAAAACAAAACAAAACAAAAAAAGTAATAAAATATTACCAGCCACATCAGCTTGTTGTGGAACTGTTGTGAGAAATGAGTGTAGGGATCATTTCTCATAAATTAAAGTGTTAGTTTATAAGTAAGGAAATAACTAAGTAAAAATATTAACTTCTCAATTTAATTTAATTAGTAAGTTGCTAAGTTATTCCTTTAGGTTTTTTTTATTTTATTTTATTTTATTTTTGTGATGTTTTTAATTTTTTCATTTGAAACAGTATTACGAGAAGGAAGCATAGCTAAATGTGACCGTCTTGATGGTTGTACCAACACTCTTTGCAAAGCTGAGTGCGAGGGGACTTACGGTGAAATTGCTTCTTAGAAGTGTTTAAGCCCAATCAATTGTTGTGACGAAAATGAATTAAACCCCTTCTAATTCATGGAATAGGATTGCCTCTTATTCTTAACCAATGTATTTATTGAATCTCAAGTAGATGAAATAAAGATGAAAATAATGTGAGTAAGTAGGGGAGAGAGTTGTTTTAGAGAATAAATTTTAATGAATAAAACAATTATATTGAACTGTAAAAAAAAAATTAATAATTGATTTACCAACCATTTACTCTTAAATTAGTTTATTAGCTATAATTGTCGTGTCAATTTATAAGATAATTATAATAAAAACTTTAATATTTTAAACATTTTTATTTCTTAGCACGTTGATCTTTTCTTTTTTTTTTAATTTTTTATTTATTTTGACCTAAAAAACTGATAAATCATAACCGTCAGAATGAGAATTTGATTTTATAGATTATTATAAATTTGCTTTTATCCAACTCTTGGAGAGCTTTAGGCCAATGCTAATCCAAAGCCCTGGTCTGGTTTTTTTTGTTGGCAACTTGGCGTGATATTATTGTCAAAAGATTTCTATAGAAATAATATATTTATATATATATATATATATATATATATATATATATATATATATATATATATATATAATTTTCATAAACAAATATAGATCGGTTTTGGGAAACTTCGGGGTATTTCCGTCCTTTGACGAGGCAGAAATGGTCCGTACGCAAAAAAGGACGATAAGGACGACCAGTAAAAATGGAGTGGTGGTCGCAGGGGTACTTTTGTCTTTCCAAAGAGGTCGCTCTCTGAAAGCAACCCACATGGGCCTTTACTCATATGGTGGAGGATTATGTGAGGAAGGACAGATTCAAGTGCAGAGACGCGTACGAAACGTATTGACAAAAAAATAAAAAAGGGGGAATAAATTTCAAAAAACTTTAAGTACTTTTTATTCGGAAAAAAAAAAAAAAAAAACTTTATTTATTAATACTTCCTAGAAGAATATTTTTTAAAAATTTTTATTTAAAAAAGTGTTATATAAAAAATAAAAATCAAAGTGTAACACACCCATTTATCACATTGACCGTATATTTTAAGTGACTTATCATATCAATCACTTAAAAAATAAAAAATATTAGTCATTTTAAACATGTTATTGAACAAGTGTAAAATGAGTGTGATAAATAAATACGAAGAATTGATGAGAATCTCTTGCAATTGAGGATCCCGGCAATTTTCTTCTTCCCTCTGCACCGGATAGGAGAATGTGAAGGGGTCGAAAACGGCTCGGGCAAAAAGTCATCTCTCACAATCCATCTGCAATTTTTCCTTGCTATCGAAGAAACTGCAGACGATCTCATTCTCTGAAGAATAACATTATTCTAAAAAAAAAATTAAAATGATTTTAAATTCATTTAAACATAATTTCAAAACCTTTTTTTTTTTATTACTCACAATTTTAAAAATCTCACACAAAAAAATTGCTGGACCAAACGAATCCTTTACGTTTTATATTCTTTGTTAATGGCTTTATTTTTAAAAAAATAAAGATATTAAAGTATGACGAAAATAAAAAAATTATATTCTTTTGGGATACTGCCGTACTTATGGGTGGCCTAGCGTAGTACCAGCCTTACTCAGATAAGAACGGCTGGAGAGAGAGAGAGAGAGAGAGAGAGAGAAAAAGGCCAAAAGCAAAGCCATTATTATGAGAGAGAGATAGAGAGAGTCAAAAAAGGTAGGGATTTTGGTCAGGAAGGTAGTGACTCATGCAGCTCCAACTGGGACAATACCATTGGTGTGCGCTCCCCAAGTGGTCTGACTTTTTAGTGGGGAAGGGGGATACTAGCAATGGTGAGTTGGACATTCCAAAAATGATGAGCCAAAGTGACAAAAATTATATATTAATTTTGCTAGATTTTAGCAGGGATTTTTTTTTTTTAACCACCCTACCATTGGAGATCCTTTGATTATTTATAGTTGTAATCAGGTAGACAATTGAGGAAGGTTTATGATTAAGATGTATCTACTTGAACACTTAATCATATTGTCAGTATTATTTATTTGGATAAATAAATCTTTTTCAAAGTTTTTTACAATTATAAAGAGACTTGTAGTCGATCCGTACCATATTTTTTAATAACTAATGGGAGATCCTCATTGTGTAAAATTTAACTGGAGCTCTACTTCATTCTTGTGATCTTTGCTGTTAATAATCAATTTTAAGGAGGCATTTACCATGTACATCGATTGTTAGATATTGCAAAATCTAATATGAACTATGAAATCATTGAAATGGTTCTTTCCAATTTCATGGGCATAATAATTTAATATTGTTGCATTTAGGTGCGGCTTATGTGATGTAGTTCTAACTGCAACTCAAATTCTGTAAAATAATAATAATAATAATAATAATAATTGAAGGGTTGATATTAACCCAAAGCCTTTTTTTTTTTTTTTTGGGTATTTTATTCTTACTACTCTACATACTCTCTTTCCATTTTCCATGTATCGTAATGTTTTCCTCTTATTCTCTCTTTTATTCTTATAACGGGAAGACCAGCAGAAGCAACGCAAAATTAATAGATTTTTGTGTGAAGTGTAGCTCGAAATTAATTTTTTTCTTTTCTTTTCTTTTCTTTTTTCTTTTTATTTTTTGGGAAAGCAAGTAAAGGAAATTGCTTGGTACAAAAGGTCGCTCGCTCCGAAAAAAGAAGAAAAATTAATTTCGAGCTACCCTTCACACAAAAATCAATTAATTTAACATATCTTTTACATGTCTTCCCGTAATAAGAATAAACGAGAGAAGAAGAGAGAAACTATATATATATTTTTTAAATAATATATTAACATATTTATCATCTAGCATTATTTTCACTGTTAAATATAATAAATTCATTTTTGTAAGAATTTCTTATAGAATTGCGGCCAAGTACTTTGGTTAACCGGGGATTATCTGGTTACTCTGGGTGAAACCAGTTATCCGGACTGAGTAGTGATTTTTTTTTAAAAAAATACTTTTTGGGCCCGATTCGGCGATTCTCATAAATTTTCAACTTTACGATACATCAGAAAGAGCCAGATTATCTTGGTTTAGTTATATGGTGTATTAATTAGCATCTAAAATAATAAAAAAAAAAAATTGAATTTGCTTTTGTTACTGATGCAAAACTAACATATAGGTACGTTGTCAAGACAAAAATTGCAGTATCGCTCACTCGCCAAGGTTTCAGATGACCCACCGTTGAAGCCAATGTCAACCAAGATGGCACCAAATTGGCTCTAGAATTGCAGCATACTGAATGGAAATGTTGTACAAAACATACTTTATCAATATCCCACGCTTGAAATATTTTGTAACTCTAAAGAGGAAGAGGGTTCTTGTTTGTACTTGTATTGTTGTATTTCTTACAAGTGAACGTCATGATTATTCAAGCCCTGTAAATTATGGAAGCTTTGTCATTGCTGATTTGAGAAAACTTGGACGAGATTGGAGATAGGAGCATTATTATAGTCGTATTTGCTTTAGTTTAAGCAATAGGGGTAATTTTATATTTTTTAATTTATTATTCACTCGGAGTCGGTTATTCGGTTATAACTAGGTTTCTAACAATTCAATAACCGGCTCTGGTTCCGAGTACCAAATCGGTTTTCTGATTACCTGGAGCCGACTGGTTCCTGATTACGGTTACTTAGCCGGTTATAACCGGTCCGAATTTACACCCCTAACAATTTTAAAGTGACATGATGGCACGTGGCTAACATGGCGAAACTAATTATACAATGTATACTCGTGTAGCAATATTACTTAGTATGCCATGACATTCCATCAATTTTATTTTTATTTTTATTTTTATTTTTATTTTTATTTTTTTACAGAAATTGGACTGAGAAAATGATTTAAAAACATATATAATATGATTTTTATTTTTGCCTATTTTATATTCATCTTTATGTAAAAATTGAGCAAAAAATATGATTTAAAAATAGACAACAGACAATGTGTAACCACTTTAAAAGAAAAGGGATAAATAATAATAATAATAAACGTTAAATATCAATTTAATTTAAACCTCAAAAATTGATTTGATAAAAGTTTTTTTTTTTTTTTTTTTTTTTTTGAACAAATAGCATATGCAATCATATATTAATGAATAAAGTCTCAGGGCAATGACAAAAACAAGAGGTTCAAGACCCCCAATATCCTAAGCCAGATAAATCTGACTTGAAACAGCAACCTAAACAATACAAAATCGTTACAAGGACAACAATGAGCCACTCTTTACATTTAAAGCACAACTCACAAATAGAATATGACAGATCTAGCACCTAGGCCAACAAATAGTCCAATAACTCTTAAGCATCATAAAGGCAAACTGTGAGAAAACACTAAAAAAATGAAATAAAACACCCTAAACCAGAAGCACAAATCGGGACCGGCGTCGGGTGGCGCTGTCACCAGCGACGCGCCGCCATCGGAGACCTCCTCATCAGCAGAAATCCTCCAGAAGACTTCAGATCCACCGAAAAACCCCCAACCTCACCTTGGAAGACAAGCTGTGGCATACATGCGCCGGTCCAGGGAGAGACTTCCCTGGCGCATGTAGGCCACGCGCCGAGCGTGAAGGACCGACACTGTAGTGGCTGGAGGCTGCTGGATCGGAAGAAGCCAGCGACCACTGTGGTGAGGCGCGTGTCTTGGAAGAACCTGCCAAAGTGAGTAAATCTGACACCAAAGAATGAAATCCAAACAAAGAAAATTAGGTCAGAAACTCCGCCTGAAAAAACACACCAGAGAGTCGCTTCCCAACCCAAATTCCGTTTTAGTCTTTTGTCGGGGAACAACAACCACTACCAGATCTAACCCGGGAGAACAAAAAACTCCAAAAACTTAATAGCTAGAGGAAAACAAACACTCTACTAGCCAGAAAGGAACAAAAGACCATCCTGGCCTAAAAAGTCAAGGAGGGGAGGGAGGGGGGGAACATCACGGGAAACGTCTCTCTAGGGCCGGCGATTTGATAAAAGTTAAAACTACAGCGTCTAACTTTTCCCTAAATTTTGCAATCCGTAGGATTTGGGCATCGATTCGTGACACGACAAAAGTACTTTCATTGCACTTTGATCCGTGTAAAAGAAGATTAGTATAGAATAGGGCTAAAGGAGATCAAAGCCGGTGTACGTACGACAGAATATAGGACCACTATCATTTATTAGTTTATGATTTTTTTTTATTTTTTGTAATTTTCGGATTTTTAGATTTTAGGCCTTTATTACTTATTTTAAATGTTTTTGTTTTTATTTTTATTTTATTTTATTTTTATGGAACCTGTAAATCGCCTCCAAGCTATAAATGGGAATTAGAGTTTCATATTCATCAATATTTTTTTCTCCCCCGAAAATTTCTCTTATTTATAATAGATTTGAAAGTTTTTCTTGTGAATTTAAAAACCGTTTATGGATTTAATGATTTATATCTAATTAGAACATAATTAACTGTCCATGGAGGCTATAATATAATATGTACAAATAATTAAACAAGGTGATATTTAATTAGGTGTCATGTCATTTTGCTATCATTTTCGATTCCCTTTCATTTAGCCCCGACTTGTTGATCATTCAGCATGAGATTCCTTGTCGATAAAGCGTGCAAATTTCGCTTTTGAAGAGAAATTATGGGCGGGATTGATATTGTCTATATACATAATATACACCGCATTGCAATTTGTTTGACTATAATGACAAAAGGCCTTTTGATGAGTTTATTTATTCGAGCAAGTGTTTTAACAGTTTGAGGTTTGTTCGGATGCGTCATACATGGCCTCATCGGGTCTCTCTCACCCAATATCCGCCTAATTATAGGGACATACAATTGTAAAGAATTTTCAATTAAAGTGGATTTCAATTCTCTCGGGACTTTGTGTAATGCGCTCATTTCAAACGGGTCCGTAAAGTTTGGACTTTCGCTTATAGACGTGGCTTCAAATAATTATTTGCACTCAAAAGAACTCGAATCTTAGACCTGATGCTTTATAAGATATGAATGACAAGCGACTTATTACTCGAATAATCCCCCTATGGTTAGATTGCAATATATTTTGTTTGGATCGTTTATTTAAAATGAACAGCTCAAATTGTTACTGCAATAAATAAAAAAAATAAAGAAGTTGGGTAGCAAAACTATTTCTTGACCAAAAGGGTAGTTCGGTCATCCCTATTAGTCAGTTTGGGAGTAACTAAATCTAAAACACTCTTAAGAAGTTAAGCTAAAAAAAATGGCTTGGCTACCTCCGATCACTCTCTAAGATGGTTGGACCATCCTTAACATTTTAAGCCAACTTATTTCTTCTTCTTTTTTTGTCCTTTTTTATTATTACTATCATGATTTAAATAGTTAATTTTAAATAAATGACCTGCATAAAATGTACTGCATCCGGGGTAATACCCATCTGATCTCAAAGGTAAATTGTTCAAATAAAGCCTTCCAATTTCGTTTAAAAAATCTTTGCTTTGCTCACCCAGATGGGGACTATTTGTGTTAATTGTATATTAGAGATTGAAAGGTCAGTACTGAGTAGCATGTGACGAAATCGAAGGTCTTTGTTGTTGTACGGAAACGTGGTGGATGAGATGATCTTTATTCAGATAATCAGATGGCAAAGAAAACAGTGTTTTACACGCCATGGTCGGGTTTTCTTTTTTTAATAACAGTCATCATCATCCAATTGAAAATAAAAAACGGTGACACATCTCATCGATCATGACGACTTTTGGTCATGGTTGAATAGGCAAAAGAGGATAAATATAATACCTTCACCAGGAAAATATTGGAAGCAAGATATGAGAATCACAATGTTGTCCCCTTGATGTGACTTATATAAGCGCTATCATGTGTCTATGCTCAAGAATTACTTGAGAATTTATTTATTTTTTATTTCTTTTAAACATGTCTTCGAAATAGGTTTTATTCCTTTAAAATGAATGGTCCAGAGTCTAACACATCATAATGCATATTAAAATTTGATTTTTTTTTTTTTCCCAACCACCATAGTCAATGTAGCTCCATCCTAATTGCCACCTGCACAACATACAGCAACTACAGGTCTATCACTACCACCATCAA